>NC_066581.1:461019788-461337288 GCF_024323335.1 Lathyrus oleraceus | reverse complement strand
TGGATTAATCTCATGGGACATATATTTCGCCCTAGGATTAATGTTGTAGATCCTTCTTCCTCCATCTTTCTCCATGCCCAGAAGAGCAGCAATGGACTTCTCCGTTATCACCATTTTGACTCCCAGAACATAGGAGACGATGTAGTGATCATCAGCATAAGCAAATCTCCATAATTCCTTCACTAAGTTTGTGTAAACTAGACCATACAGACGTTTGAAGTAGTTTCCCCAACCTTGATTTCTGAGTTCTTTAGTGAGGTCAATACCATTTCTGCGCATGTTGTCAAAATCCACCAAGGATTCACATAACACCTCCAGTTTCTCAAATGGTGTTGCTAGGTTGATGTGAGGCTCACGATCAAGGATGTGAGGCTCTTTGTAGATGGGAGTTGAGACTACACCGGTAACCGCTGGGTTTGGGTTGCTTGAACTTGGAGCTTGTTCGTTTGAATCCATTTGTTGAGAGAAGTTGTAGACAGATTGCTGTTGGGAATCCATGAATGTTGTTGAGAGTTGAGTTGAAGGTTGAAGAATGCTGCAGGAATGCCTTGAGAGAGAGAGAGTTGAACTTGCAGAATGTTTATGAGTGTGTGAGAGTGAAAGGTGTGCAATGTGTGAATAGAGGTGTTTAAATACCCAAATTAGAGCGCATGCAAAACGACACACAAAACAGAGTTTAGCACAAAAACCAAGTATGCACGTTAGAGATAAAGTGATTACAGCTCATTAATGATGTCTAATCCCAACAGTCAGTACACTGCTCGAGGAGATCTCAAGAGATTGTTCCTTGATTTCTGCCAGACAACTGTCTAGAAGTTCCAAGGTCAGACGCAAGGTACTCCACGTGTTTGCTTTATCCGATCTTCAGGAATACCAAGGGATTGGTTCCTGGAGATTTCTAACTCAGATAACTTCTAACTTGGTAGGAGTATCAGAGTCAGAGGCAGAATCCACTATGTTTACATCAGAATCTTATTTTACAAACTCAGAGGCATATTTTATTCAGGGCAATTTTGAATGTTCAGATTCTTTAAGATGAAGAGGAATTTATCTTCAGCTAAGGGTTTGGTAAAGATGTCATCCCATTGATGATCTGTATCAATGAATTTCAACATTACTACCCCTTTCTGAACATAGTCTCTAACAAAATGATGTTTTATTTCTATGTGCTTAGCTCTGGAGTGTAGCATAGGATTCTTGCTTAAACAAATGGCAGCAGTATTATCACAAAAGATAGGAATGTTACTCTCAAACATTTATAGATCCTCTAATTGATTTTTCATCCAGAGCATCTGAGTGGTGCACAGTGATGTTGAGATGTATTCCGCTTCTGCAGTAGACAATGCTATGGTTGATTGTCTTTTGCTGGCCCAAGATATCAGATTCTTTCCCAAGAGCTGACAATTTCCAGATGTACTTTTTCGTTCCATTATGTCTCCTGCATAATCTGCATCACAAAAACCAGATAGTCTATACTCTGATGTTTTCTCATACATCAGGCCCAGGTTAGGAGTTCCTTTCAGATATCTGAGAATTCTCTTAACTACTGTTAAATGAGATTCCCTAGGATCTGATTGGAATCTGGCACAGAGACAAACACTGAATAGAATATCAGGACGAGTAACAGTCAGATAGAGAAGGGAGCCTATCATACCACGATAGAGCTTCTGACAAACCTTTTGACTGACTTCTTCTTTTTCAAGAATGCAGGTTGGATGCATGGGTGTCTTTGCAGGTTTGCATTCAGCCATTTCAAATTTCTTCAGAATGTCTTTTATGTATTTACTTTGATGAACGTAGGTGACTTCTGAAGTTTGATTAATCTGAATTCCTAGAAAGAACTTTAGTTCTTGCATTAAGCTCATTTCGAATTCTGCCTGCATTAGCTCAGATAGTTCTTGACATACAGAGGCGTTAGCTGAACCAAAAATGATATCATCAACGTATATCTGGCATATCATGAGATCATTATTAATGTTTTTACAGAAGAGTGTAGAGTCAACTTTCCCTCTGGTAAAATCATGTTCCAGAAGAAAATTACTTAATCTTTCATACCAAGCTCTAGGAGCTTGTTTTAGTCCATATAAAGATTTCTTAAGTTTAAAAACGTGTTCTGGACAATTTGAATTTTTAAAACCTGGGGGTTGGTTGACATACACTTCTTCTGATATATAGCCATTAAGGAATGCGATCTTGACATCCATTTGATATAGTTTAATAGAATGATTTATAGCGAATGAGACAAGTAAGCAAATAGATTCTAACCTGGCGACTGGGGAAAAGGTTTCATTGTAGCCAATGCCTTCTTTTTTACTGTAACCTTGAGCCACCAGTCGAGCTTTGTTTCTGACAACTTCTCCTTTCTCATTCAGCTTGTTTCTGAACACCCATCTGGTTCCGATAATGTGAGTGCCTTTTGGTTTAGGAACAAGATCCCAGACTTCGTTCTTTGTGAATTGATTTAGCTCTTCTTGCATGGCTAGAAGCCAATCGCTATCTTGAAGTGCCTCATCACAGGAAGTAGGCTCGATCAGAGATACTAGTCCCAAAGGAGTTTCTTCAGGAGTCTTGAAGGTAGACCTAGTTCGGATAGGTTCGTCCTTGTTTCCCAAAATCAACTCTCCAAATATGTTGAGGCGACTTTTAGTTTTCTTTGGGATTGTTGGGGATATAGTTCCTTATGAGGTTTGAATGGCAGTTGCTTTAGGAGCTTTAATCTTCTCGTTAGAACCTGCAAGATTGATCTCCAGATCTACAAGTTTCTCAACTAGCTTTGACTTTTTAGGGTCAAGCTTATCATCAAATCTGACATGAATTGATTCTTCCACAATTTTGGTTTCTGTATTGTATACTCTGTAACCTTTAGATCATTCTGAGTATCCTAACATAATACCTTTTTGTGCTTTGGAATCAAAGTTTTTCAGATGTTCTTTAGTATTTAAAATAAAACAGGAACATAAAAAAGGATGAAAATAAGAAATGTTAGGTTTTCTTCCTTTACACAATTCATAGGGAGTCTTCTCCAGAATAGGTCTTATGGAGATTCTATTCTGAATGTAACACGCTGTATTTACAGCTTCAGCCCAAAAGTGCTTAGCCACATTTGTTTCATTGATTATGGTTCTTGCCATCTCTTGGAGTGTCCTATTCTTCCTTTCCACAACTCCATTTTGTTGTGGAGTTCTAGGGCAGGAGAAATCATGGGATATTCCATTAGAGTCAAATAATTCCTCAAAAAAATTATTTTCAAATTCCCCACCATGATCACTTCTGACTCTGATGATTTTGGAGTCAAATTCTTTTTGCACTTTGGAACAGAAGCTAGTGAATACAGAGTGAGACTCACTCTTGAGATTTAAGAATTTTACTCATGTCCAGCAACTAAAATCATCAACAATGACCAGTCCATATTTCTTTCCATTGACTGATGTTGTTTTCACAGGACCAAATAAGTTAATGTGAAGAAGTTTCAGAGGCTTAGAGGTAGAAACAATGTTTTTCTTTTTGAAAGATGATTTTGAAAATTTTCCTTTCTGACATGCTTCACATAGAGCATCTGAAGAAAACTTCAGCTTAGGTAGACCTCTGACTAACTCGAGTTTATTTAGCTGAGATAACTTTCTCATGCTAATGTGGCCCAAGCGTCTATGCCATACCCATTGCTCTTCGTGAACAAACATCAGACATTTCACATTTTGTTCTTTTAAAAATCCGAAAGATTTATTTTATAAATATTGTTTTTCCTCTTGCCAGTGAATAGGACAGATCCATTGCTTTGATTTATGGCTTTACATGTTTTTTGATTGAAGATTACATCATATCCGTTATCACTTAATTGACTTATTGATAACAGATTATGCATTAATCCTTCTACATATAACACATCAGATATAGAGGGAAGAGTACCATTACCAATAGTTCTAGAGCCTCTGATCCTTCCTTTCTGATCTCCTCCGAAGCCTACGAATCCGGCGTCTTTAAGTTCCAGGCTTTGGAACATATACTTTCTTCCCGTCATGTGCCGCGAGCATCCAGAGTCCAGGTACCATGACTGGTGTTTTAACTCTGCTGCATATGATATCTCCAACATAAACAATCTTATCCTTTGGTACCCAGAGTCTTTTGGGTCCTTTGTGATCAGTTTTCCCAGAGTTTCTTAGAACTTTGGGTTTTCTAGCATTATTAAATTGTTGTGCTTGTGTATGTGTATAGTGATATGAAAATGGAGATTTAGGTTGGTCATTAGTAGAAGTTTTATCTTCACTAGGATCATATCCAATTCCTCTTTTATTGTTCTGACTGAACCCATAAATCATGGATGCCATTCTGCTCCTCTCTATCCCATTTTTCAGAAACTTTTGAAAAGATTTTTCATATTTATAAATTATTGTGTTTGAAGTTTGTGGAGCTTGAGATAACGCTTCTTCAAGTTTTGAACAATTTTTCTTTGTTGCATCTCTTTCTAATGTCAGAGTTCTGTTTTCATCTTTTAGTTCTAAAATTGTTATCTCAAGTTTGCCACATTCTTCCAATGTTTCTTCAAGAACACCTTTTATAGCTTTAAATTTTTGTTTGAGTTTCTGATATGAGTTTAGAGTTTCAGACAAACATGATTCTAGATCAGATCGAGAAAGTTCAGAAAATATCTCTTCTGATTCAGATTCTTCATCTGAAGTATTCTTGGATGTGGTAGCCATGAGTGCCACATTAGCCTGTTCATCAGAGTCTGATTCTGATGAGTCAGATTCACTGTCGTCCCAGGTAGCCATCAGTCCCTTTTTAGTTCTGAGGGAGTTTTTCTTGAAGTTCTCTTTTCTGGAACTGTCTTTCTTTAACTTGGGACATTCGTTTCTGTAGTGACATGTTTCTTTACATTCATAATGCGTAACATATTTGTTAGATTTACCTTTTGAGGATGATTCTGATCGGTCCCCTCTAGGTCTTGGTTTTCTGAAGTTATTATTCCTTTTTCTCCAGAGTTGTTTTACTCTTCTGGTCAGAAGAGATAATTCTTCCTCATCGTCAGAATCTTCCTATTCAGAGTCACCAGCGTCTTCTATTTCGGCCTGGAAGGCTTTGTTTATGTCAGACTTGCGCCTTTCAGATTTGGGCTTTAATGCTACATACTTGATCTTCTTCTGAGGCTCATCTTCCTCCAGTTCTATCTCATGACTTCTGAGTGAACTGACAATCTCTTCAAGGATGATGTTGTTCAGATCCTTTGATAGCTTCAAGGTTGTGACCATGGGTCTCCACTTTTTTGGCAAGCTTCTGACTATCTTTTTGACATGGTCTGCAGTTGTGTATCCTTTGTCTAGCACTTTGAGACCTGCAATAAGAGTTTGGAATCTAGAAAACATTACCTCTACAGCCTCATCATCCTCCATCTTGAAGGCTTCATATTTTTGGATTAGAGCCAGAGCCTTTGTTTATTTGACCTGAGAGTTTCCTTCACGAGTCATCCTCAGGGAGTCGAGTATATCTTTAGCTGTTTCCCTGTTGGTGATTTTTTCATACTCATTGTAGGTTATGGCATTGAGAAGTATCGTTTTGGCTTTGTGATGATTCTTGAATTCGCGCTTCTGATCATCTATCATTTTGCTTCTGGGAACGACAACTTCAGCATTTGTTACAGAAGGTTTGTATCCAACTGTGACAATGTCCCAGAGATCAGCGTCATAGCTTAGAAAGAAACTTTCAATTCTATCTTCCCAGTAATTGAATTTCTCTCCATCAAAGACTGGAGGCTTAGCGTTGTAACTATCTCTTTCATTTGTGTTGTCCATAGTTTTTCTCGTTCTGGATCGCTCTACACTGTTAAGTGTTTGATTAGAAAATCAATAACAGAGCCAAAGCTCTGATACCAACTGAAGGTGAGAAAAACAAGAAATGGGGGTTTGAATTGTTTTAGAAATTAAAAGCTTTTTCAGTAGTAAGAACACACAGAATTTTATACCGGTTCGCTTATAACACAAAGCTACTCCAGTCCACCCGTCCAAGGAGATTTCGCCTTCAAAAAGGACTTAATTCACTAATCTTGAAAGATTAATACAACCAAACGTCTAAGAGAATGATCTCTTAGTCCTCTCAAGTATACAGGCTGTGTAGAGTCACTTGAGGAACAAAAGCAATTTTAGGCAAAGTAAAATTGTAATAGAGAGTGCTTCTAAGAGTAAGCAGATATTACAGCAGAATATTTAAGCAAGGATTTTCACGTATGAGCAACAGCTCGTGAAGGATTGAGAGAGAATGTAAAGAATTTTTTTGTGCGTTGTTGTATCTCTCACTGAAGTAGGCTGTCCTTTATATAGTGGTGAAGAGGACCGTTGGAGTGACGACAGAATATTGGCCTTTGATGAGCATTCAATGTCATTACTTCTGTGTTTCTTGCCATAACCAATTTGTCTCCCTGAATAAATTCTTTCTAAAAATATTTCCTTTCCATTTGAAGAAATCCTTTCTATTACTCTTTCAGGATTTGGAGAATCTTCATCAGAGTCTTTGTTATCTCGGAGTCTGTGTCAGAAGAAGATTGCGTTGAGGTTACATCAGAGCTTCTAAGAGTACTGGTCTTCTAGATCATCAGAACTAAGTCCAGTGGATGTTTAGAGCTTCTGGTTCATTCTACTGTCTTGCTTTTCTCAGATTCAGAATTTCTAGAGCGCACTTCTTCCTCAGATGCTTCTGATCTTCTAGTACTTTGTATCTGATCAGAGTTTGTATCTGATGAAACAATCAGATTCCTTTGTTGCTGTTCAGAGTCCTGCACACTTAGAGAATTTTCGTTAGGGTGCCATTTTTGGTTTCATCCTTTGTTATCATCAAAATCTTGGAATTCTATTGTAGAACTAATTTTGTTCTTACAAAAAGTAATGCCTAACCCTGACTACTCGTGTGACATTATTGATCCCAACAAGACCTCCACCAAGTGAATGGGCTTGCAAGTCAACTTGCTAAGGAATAACTCCACACAAGTCAACAAGACTATTTCATTCTCCTATCATAAGTGCACTCGAGTTCGGGTATAGAATTCATCTCACAAGAGACCACCAAGCACCCAAGCAATTGATATATCAAGCAAATCAATCATTACAAACAATACATTCATCCCAAATTTGCACAAAAATATGTCACAAATAATATAAACATACAATACATCAAAGACAAAAAGTAGGCTAAACCCACTAGGAAGGTAGCTTCCCCAGCAGAGTCGCCACTTTTCTGTAGCGGGGTATTCGTTACCTTTAGATTTATTGACTAAATCAAAAGTGAATCATACAATTCGAGTCGCCACCACACTTCTATTTATCCAAAGGAAAGGTTAGAAAGCGAACAAAAACCAAGAAGTTTTATCAAATCAAAAACTAATAAAAATGTCAGAGATCTGGATAAGGGGATTGGTTATGCAATGGGAAGGTTTTAAGCACCCAAAACATCCTTAGTACTCTAAGGGAGCCCTTTTTTCAAAGTGTATTGTAGGTAGGTATTTGTGAAAAGATTTGTGCAAACATGATTGAGGAGATGAGAAAAGAATATACAAATTATTTACAATTTTGTTGTTTGAATGGATGAACCCATTGCCTACGTACCATCACAAAGGTAGGATCAAAACCTCGTAGTTCGGGGTAAAAATCTCAAAATATGGGTGAATTGATTTGATCAAAAGCCTTAAGGTCTTTTGTTATCAAAGGGAGAAAACTCAACCTAAACCAACAATCCACCATGTGAGGAGAGCTTCAACATACTAGTGAGGGATCCATCCTATAATAAGTATGGAAGACTTATAGTCCAATCACTAAGGATAAGGTGAGGTTTACATCAACCACTATGATCACTCAAACATATGGCTAATGTTTATGAAAAGAGTTTTAACAAAGGTGGCCATTGGAACCACAAAAATCACTTGAAGTGAGTTGTATTTACAAATTAGAAGTATTCACAAAATGAAGTCAAAGTTGACTTAAGGTTCATTTACAATGAGTATTAATGAAAAAGTTTGAAAAATCAAAGGCATGTGGCCTAGGTTTGTAGATTTGAAAACAATGTCAATGTTTGCACAAAATGAGTTTGGCTTGGATCAGAGTGGAGAGAAGAAGAGAAGGGCTAGTCCTAAACATGCAAAGATGAGAGAAGAGATAAAACCCTTGGAGTTCCCTTCTTGAGATCATAAAGATGATTCAAGATGCTCCTTTCCTTTGGACTTAGCAAGCAACAAACAATCAAAACAATTTAAACATTCAAGCTCCTAGGATCTCCATTTGGCTTGTCTTTCTCTTAACTTGGATGCTCATGACAATGGTCCTTCTTACTATCTCAAGTTTGGATTCCCTATCACAGAAGAACAAACAATCAAAAAGTTCACAATGCAATAAGAGGAAATGGACAAAGAGTGAGTTTTGATTAGGGGTCCTTTCAAGTTAACTTCAAGATTTAAGCATTCTAAAGGCATGAGGCCTAGTTGCTCTTCAACAAAATTAGCATTCTAAAGGCATGAGGCCTAGTTGCCCTTGAACTCCATTAAGCATAGGTGAGGTCCTAATTCTAAGTCCTTTCTCCTTTTTGAATTGGGTTCGCACAAACAAAGACAAAACAAACACAAGGCAATAATATCTTTACACAATAATGTGCTTAAGTGAGCAAAAGGAAAATAGCATAAACATAAACATGAGCTCAAATGAGCAAAAGGAAAAGACAATATGAATAAATGAGCAAGAAATTAAATTGCATTAAAGTAAATTGCAAGAATTAAATGCTTGAATTAAAAGTTAGTAATTAGTGATTAGTGTTAGTGTGCCATAAGGCAATTTAGCTCTATGTTAAGCAATCGTAAGTGCACTAATGTAGTAGCCACACCTATCTGAGGTCGGTCAATAAAACTATAGGCAAATAAACACAAGTTAGAGATCATGACTAGTAAGCCAAGCTCCTACAACTTGCCATGCCAAAAGAAAAGAAGAATGACCTTGTAAGGATTTTAGGTTTTTTGCTTGACCAAGAAGCAACCTATCTTGGACACAAAGCAATTCACTTGATCTTTGATCAAGTTGAATTTGATTTGGATCAAAGAAGGTTAAGTCTCTCATATGTCAAGGCTAACCACAAATCATTAACTCATTGGTCAAAATAAAAAGAAGAAGATGAAGAAGAAAATGAAATGGACAAAATGAGAATTTAAATGACATAATCAAATTACAATGGTCAAATGTGAATGGGATCAACATCAACCAATGGTAAACAGAAGTGAAATGAAGATTAGAAGTCAAGAAAGGTCAAAAATATTTTTTGTATTTTTTGGAATTAAAGTAATACATAAAATAAAATGAATAAAGCATGGTCAAACTTCAAATTCAATCCAAATCAACTTGGATAAGTCCAATTGAATCATCATAAGCCTAACATGGTCAAACAAGGTTTGACAAATTTTCTCAACATTTTTTGAAAACAGAAACTATTTTAAAATCAATTAAAAGCATTAAAATATAACACAAATGAATTAAAATCTCAAATAAATCTCAAATCAATTAAGAAATTGATGAGAATATTTTCATAGACTTATCATGATCCAAATGTGTTAAGAAAATATTTTTGGAATTTTTTAATATCAAAAAGCAATTAAAATGAATTAAAAACTATTAAAAACAAAATAATTCACAAAAAAATATTAAATGGAATCACAAAAATAATTAAAAATCAGATTGTGAAACTAGATTTTAAAAGAAAAATTTAGCAATTGGTCCCATATTTTTGTGATTCCAAATAAAAGAGTTATGAATTTTTGAAAATAAAAGGAATTAAAGACAATAAAACAGAAATTAAAAAAAGAGAAAAATCCAAAAGCGTCTGATCCATTTCATTAAATGACGTGGACATGATCAATGGATCAGAAGCGCGCACACACCAAGTACATAAGTCAAGCGCGAAACATGATGGATTTAAAAAAGTCAAAATAATGCATGGCCATGATTAGAACGGAGAAGTAAGATCCAAAGACCAGAACTCATCCACGTGGGGACGGTGGTGGAAACCACCGTCTTCTCTGGTGAGTAAACAGAAACCGACCACCAGTTGCAGGTTTTGCAACCTCAACCAAATCACACGTGCCTTATACCAAATTAAAGTTGGGGTGATGTACATCACCCCTGTAACCTTGGACTATCCTCAAGATACCTATGGAAGAAGAAATCTGAGATGGAAAATCCAGGTGTTCAATCTGAAATGCATCAATTCACAAAATTAAATCCACCATTGGCTTGCCTCTCACACGAGGACTTCAGAAAACCAAACAAACACAAGTAAAGCACAATGTATGATGATATTCGAATCAAAATAGTTGATATGTAAACCTTTGAAGTGCAGCTTTGATGTAAACCTTTGAAGTTTCATCATGAATTCCATAATTGGGCATAAATGTTCCCCTCTTCGAAAGTCACTCTTAGAAAATCCAAACATAGGCATGTGAGTAATGGTTGGAAAGGTCTTGACATAAGGAACAAAAGTTATGTTGGACAAAAAACCATTTGGAGTTTGGAAATTTATGAAAATTGGTCATGAAGTTTGATGTACAAAACATGTCTTTGAAAAATTTATCAAAAGTGACCAACTTCAAGCCCTTCTGTTTCAATGATGCAAGCTTTAAATGTAAAAACTTCCAACATAAAAATTGTAGATATTTTCAAGGTGATCAAGTTGGAATTAAATTTTGAATCATTTGGATTTTTGAGGAGAAATTTATGAGCACTTGAAGTTAGACTTTTTCAAGATTCAATGGTTTTGGTCCAAAGTGACCTATAATGTTTTGTATTATCATATGTGTTTCTTTTAGGAATATGAAATTTTGTCCAACATAACATTTGAATTAAACATATTAAGCTTTCCAATGAAATTAGTCTCAACTCAAAATCATAAAAAATGAGTGGGTTAGGTCCTTGGGAAGTTGACCAAAAATTAGGGTTTCAGTCAAAATGACCTATAATGTTTTTGAAATGAATGATGACCTTACAAGTTTCAAATGAATTTTTAATGAACATGAAAGTTGTTCATATGGTTCTTAAGAACATTTTGTATCTTGGGGTCATCTTCATTTTAAAAATACATCAAAAGTTAAGTCTCAGTGGATTTCAATTTAGTTAGATGACTTGACTGGTCAACTTCTCAAGTCCAAACTTCAAATCTTGATGAATGAATGATTGAGGGGCCTCACATAGGCTCATATATGCATAAAATGATGAATTAAATAACTTACCTTGATTATATTTGATCATAGGTTGAGGTTGTTTCATGAGCAAGGCACAGTCAATGCACAATTGAATTAGGGTTTCCTTGGGAAACAATCCTCAGGTCCTGTGGTTTATCTTGATCAAATTGACAAATTGAAATACTTGGGAGACATATATGATGATTGAGAGCTTTAGGAACCATTGTCATGCTTGCTTTCATATTTATCTGGCCATTTCATTGGGCATAAGAGCCTCATAGGAGCCTTGGATCATATGACTGCTTAAGCTTCAAAACAAACAAGTTAGTGACATATTTTTGTGCTTTTGGTTAGTAATCAAAATAAGAAAAGCAATAATATACAATTCAAGCATGCTTGGCGGTCTCAAACCACTCACACAAGTCCCAACCCAAGGATTAAGGAGCCACACATGCTAGGATCCTTGAGGCAATGCAATGATCAAAGGATATGATGCCATGAGGGATCTTAGGGTCAAAATTAGGGTCTTACAATATGATATCGTTCTTGTTTCGCGATTCCTTCTTAGTTTCCTAGGTTACAACAATCAGAATTGGTGGTTGGATAAGGAGGTTTGGAGGAAGAGTTCCTTGGCGAGGTAGGGGACACGTTTCTTCTTCCTATTGTGATTCAATTGTGATATGCCTTTGGATCCAACAAGACTTTATCGTGGAATTTTGCAGGAATCAGAATTCAATTCCCATATACATTGTCATTGTTTCATAGTGGAACCATAATTGTGCTTGATTGATGATTATGGACTCTAAATACCATGCTGATCACTGATACAATGAGGCGGGGGTGAACCTTTAAGGTTAACATTTAAACTCCCAAGGCAGTTACAAAATCCAAGATGAGTGAAATGAAATTATGAGAGTAGAAAAGTATACCTTGAGTCTCACGTGTAATGATTATATTCGTATGATCATTTTGACTAGACTTTGTATGGTTGGGTTGGATGTTTGAATTTTGCCCATACCTAACTTTTGACTGACCCAAAACAATTCTTATATAAATTATTTTGTTTTTAGTATCTCTAAGAAAATTCTTTAAACATGACCTTCAAAATGTTTTCCATCAACAAATATTTGATTTTTATTATTTAAGTAAGTTAAATGTAACACTCTATAGAGGGCTAAAAATGAAATGAAATATTTACAAGTATTAGAATTTTATTTTATTCTCTATAAATATTTCATCTTTTATTTTTAGTTTATATGTAGTGTTATATGTGAAAATTTTAGTAGTGATGACTAAATTTGCTGACTGAAAACATCCAGGAGACCAACCATTATTTGAAGAAATTGTTTAAAGGGACTTTTATATTAAAAAAAAGTATATTTATACACACAAAAAACTTATTTAATCATATTTGTTATACATTTCAATTTACAATTCATTCTTGGAAAAGATAAACAAAATACAAAATATATTAGTAAATAATTTAACATCGATTATTTTTCAAGAAATTAAACATGTATTCTCAAAAGCTACAAATTTATTACAATATAGATAATTATAATTCATCTCTTTAAACAAACACAATAATTGATAACTATGAAAAGCTATGATTATTTTCGAAAATATGTTTTTATTAATTTTAACACAACATGATTAAATCATGGAAGTTTCCCAACAATACAGTGACATAACATGCATTTAAACACAGGTTGGTCCACGATACAATGAATAGTGATGTCCGCGCAACAAGTAATGCGAAAAAGATAAACCTTTGAGAGACCATATGAATTTTGAAAATTTGTTATCATTTGTCGAGTATCAGCACAATCTATAGATGCTGAGTTTAAAGAGTTGTCCAAGAAGATTCCTCTTCGAATATTGACCAGTGGCCTGAAATCGTATATTAAGAATCCATTTTCACTGTGCTTGTAGTAAACTAACCCAGTCTATGATATTGAAAGTCCAAAAAAAAAATACATAGGTTAGTTCTATTTAATCTATTATTAAGAGAAAAGGGAAAAATTAAACCTGAATAATATACCTCAACATCAAAAATTTGTTTCCATGGAGAAGGAATAAGAGTATCTGGATTATCTTGAAGGAAATTGAGCAACACAGAAATATCCATGATGAAATAAAATAAGAGAAGAGGAGGAAGAATATATATATATATATATATATATATATATATATATATATATATATATATATATATATATATATATATATATATATATATATATATATATATATATATATATATATATATATATATATATATAAATAAGATATGATATATTTCATATACATTGTCCATATTTATAACCCATTTTAAAGATTTATAAGGAGGATTTTTATTATATTCTTATAAGATAATTAAGCAAGTCAAACATTAAGAAGTTAATGTATACACGGTATAGTAACATTTACATTTAATATTTTTAATCATTTAAAAAAAGTCAAAAATTGAAGTATTAATTTAATAATATTTTATATTCGGCAAAAAAACCTTTGATTATATTTAAGGAAAATTATGTACTTTTGAATTGGAGAAATTTAGTTACTCTCCTTTATATGAAGGACTACAAATAAAGAGTGGATGAGGTAACTCAATTGATATGTTTTTTATATTTATATATTAATATAAATAAATTATTGATATTTAAAAATCAAAAATAAAAACTAAATAAATAAAATTATTTAGGGTCTTTGTTAGAAAAACATCCACCAACCGAATTTTCGTCATCTCATAAGTTCACATAACTTTTAATTAACAACTTTTGAATTAAATTAAAATAATTGAAATTTAAAATATTAAATTTTTATATATTGGTCAAAGTATATTTGTATGCATATCTATTGTATTTATTTTCCTATAACATTTTGAGGTATATATAAGAATATGTTAGTCTAAATAACAAGTATTAATTACAAAAATAAATACTATAAAATATAACTTAAAAATATACGGTCAAAAGGATATTAAACATTTTATAATATAAATAATAGAATTAGAAGAAATTCAAATTTTACATTGGTTAAAGAGAAAGTTTTTAAAAGAAAATTATATAGAAAGGCACTTCTCACCCAACAAATCGATTTTATATAAATGAGTTAGGTTAAACTCTAATTATATCTTGATATCAAAAGCCTATCCATTGGAACTACCCACAATTTATACATGTACGCCAAGCTCAATGATGTTAGGCGTAAAAGATGTATTAAAAAATCAAATCTTGCATATCAATAATTTAGACCATCAATTATTTATATCCAATTATCAAATTCAATAGTGTTGGGTGTGAGGGAGTGTACTAAGAGAAATAAAAACTTCACATTAGTTAAAGATAGATTTTGAAAATGATTTATATATAGTGACATCTCTCACCTTATAAATCAATTTTGTATGGATGAATTATGTCAAAATCTAATATAATATAATATAGATTAAAAGTTTAAAATCATATTGAATGACAATAAAATTTAACCTAAAACTGCACGACTAACAGCAGAAGATTTTTTTTAAATAATCAATTTTTTAAATTTTTTTTCAAAAATAACCATAAATTCAAGAAAATTACAAAAATGGGCACTTTTGTGCCATAAACTAGACATGGGCACCACCCTAGATGGCGCCTACCCTTAAAAGGAGGGCAAGTCGCCACTAGGAGTGGCGCCTACTCCTATTTTCTTTTTATTTTTAATTTTTTAAAAAATTTTTTAATATGTTTTTAATTTTTTTTTAAAAAATTAAATCTTTTTTAACTTATTTTAAATTTATTAATTTATATTTATTATAAATTATATTAATTTATATTAATACATATATATAAATAATATTATTTACAAGATATATATATATATATATATATATATATATATATATATATATTAATTTATATATATTAATTTAATTTATAACTAAATAATATTATTTATAAATTAATGGGAGAATTAGGGTTAATCATGTTAGGGTTAATTAATCAATTATAATTAGGGTTTATTGATCGGTTATAATTAGAGTTTGGTAGTTATGACCTAATTCAAACCATAATTCTCCCTAAGACTAATTAATCAAGTGCGACACTAATTAGGGTTAAGTACATTGGTGTACAACCTAGATTTTTTCCTATAAATAAAGTGTTATTTCCTTGCATTTTCTTCACCATTTTTTCCTATCACTTTCTCTATCAAGTTGAGTTCATGGCATCCCCCAGACCGTCATCATGGCAGCGAACATCATCAAGGCGGCCGGATCCTGAACCAGTAATCTTAAAAAGGGATGGGCATGTTATTTTCTCGCATGTCAAACCCCCAATGGAGATGAAATTTTGGAACATCCGTTCGTTAGACAAACTAAAAAGGTCCTTGATGTCTTGGTTAGAGGGAGATTACCAACCTGGTGAAGTCATCAGAAGGATTCAGAGGCTTAGAAGAAGGTTCTCATTTGAAACTGGAGAAACGGTATGTTGGTGGGTTGAAGTTGAAAGCGACATTGATTGCATCGAAATGATGCATGGATCAGATGACATAGTGTTAACTGTTGTAATTTCCTAGATTTTAATGGTTGTTTGTGTTGTTGTTCTTGTATTTTTTATTGATCTAGTACTTGTTCTTGTTTTAGTACTTGTTCTTGTTCCAGTATTTTTTTTTGTTTTAGTATTTGTTGTTCTAATGTTAGATGTTTGTGTTTGTTGTTCCAATGTCATCTTCTATTTGGAATAAAAAGTAAACTTTATTGATAAATAGCATTGGTACACAGAGTTATGAATATGAAAACTATGTTGTGGAACTAGATCCACGATATGGACATTTGTTCTTATTATGCCCCAGTTGTCGACATATGCTACACTTCCTCTGCATTTTCTCTGCGACATCCATTTCAGTTCTAATGCGCCTGCTGTTTGGATGACCACTTTTATTATGCCGCATCGAATTGTTGTGCCAAATAATTTCCCCGTCATACTCTGGCCAATATGCCTCCAATGCTACCACCGGAAAGGGATTGTCGTATACATTTAGCAATGTTGCAACTTTGTAGATGGGAGACACTAGCGACAATGCATCGAAGTGGGTGTGTGAACACGCTGCAATGACATGGGAACAAGGCATACGATAGGCCTGAAATTGACCACAGTCGCACCAACAGTCTGGTATTAGGACCCTATACTCTTGTCTGGGCAGCCCCTTGTTGTGGTCAATTGTTTCCTTGACACTAAAAGTGTGGTCATGGCGGTCGAATTCTGTAACCCGATGGCTGCTGGCTTTGGCAGATTCCTGCCTCATAAACTTCATGCAGGCATCACTATACACTTGACTCGTCTGTAACACCGCATGCCAGCGCTTGCCTCTTGTTACGAACAACGTTGCCATCCGAAAATACGTCGCACACACCAAAGCGGTTACCAGGAGGTTACATATGCCCTTAAAGACGTCATTCATTGATTCCATAAGATTTGTTGTCATGTGGCCCCACCTCACCCCATCGTCGTATGACCTAGTCCACTTTGCTCTGTCAATATTATCGATCCACCTCCCTGCATCAGAATTTGCCAACACTATTTCCCGGCGGTAGTATTGGAATCCAGGTTGGTTTAATGCATACCCCGCGTTTATCAAATTTTGCTTCAAGAATTTATCTTTGAACTCCCGCACAAAATTTTGAGCAATATGCCTGATGCAGTAGACATGCGTAGACGGGGGGTCATGCCAACCATTTGCTGGATTATTGTATGCACTGTCTATAGAAGCGTGCCTGTCAGAAATCACACAGATGCCAGCTTGTGGAGTCACGTGCGTTCGGAGATTCTTAAGAAAGAAACTCCAAGCAGCAGCCATTTCTCCTTCTACCAATGCAAAGGCTATTGGGAAAATATTAGAATTTCCATCTTGTGCGACCGCCATCAGTAACGATCCTTTGTATTTCCCATACAGCCAAGTTCCATCGAGTTGAATAAGCGGTTTGCAGAATGTGAAACCGATGAGCATGGACGGAATGCCCAGAAAAGTCTATGGAATATCCCATTACCTTCTAGACGAGTTCCGTCAGGGGATTGTGCCGGCAAGGTCTCCATTATAGAAACCGTCCCAGGTGAATACAAATGTAGTGCAGCCAGGTAGCGCGGAAGATGTTTGTATGATTCCTCCCAATTACCGTATACCAGTTCAATGGCCTTGGTTTTCGCTAACCAAGCCTTTCTGTACGACGGTGTATATTTGAAAACAGCAACACAATGGGAGATAATAGTTTTGACCTTGAGTGACGGGTCAGCTTCAACAAGAGGTATTATGGAATGGCAAATCATATCATGGCTAAATTTGCGATGATCCTGTGCCATGTTTGTGTGGACGCAAGTGTGAGCTTGAGAAATAGACCCTATCACCAGCGCATTATGTTTCTTCTTGTACGATACCATCAACCTATACCCAAACTCTGGGTTTTTGCATAAAATAACGTATCTTTCCGGGTTTGATTTGTTAACATCGTAGTCAACACAGTTTTTCAAGTGCCAGCTTTTTATTGCTAACAGACACTCTTCCTTGGTCCGTAATTGGTCACCCTTCTTTAACTCCTCATCAGACCTCATATATGGGTTGTAGAACATATCTGACGAGGGCTCATCCTCGCCCAAGTTAAGGGTTGTGAAGTGCGCAGGCGGTGAGTAGCGTTGCGCTATAGGTATTTGTACTTGGTCTTCGTCTTCGGAATCACGGTTCACCAAGTCATCAACCACGTCTTCTGCATCATCAACCACATCGTCTTCAACGGGGTGTTCAACATCTTGTTCGTCATCAACCAAAGGATCAATAACCTGTGACTGAATATTCTGAGTTGGTTGAAATTGTTCCAAGACAATGTACAACACTATATAATCGTAACCAGAATACTCATGGTTACGAAACATGTTTTGTGCCTCCATGTCATTTTGAATCAATGACTTATAAAACCTGACTGAGTTATTTTCAGAAAAAAAGGTTGTTGATAAAAAATTTGGAACACAGGTTGTCTAAGTTTGTACTCAATCTTTTTTTTCAGATAAGAGAAGTCAGCTCCTCTATTTAGACAAAAACGAATGCAATCGGTGTTTCTAAATAGGAAGCCAGACATATCACATTCATAAGTCTCACAATTCACGTGAGCTTTGATTTTGTATTGTGTTGAAGATGCTATGATATGTGAAGATATGTGTGAAATATGTGAATATATTGTGAAGATTTTGTGAATACCTGTGTGAAAATTTGTGTGAATATATAAGCGAAGATATGTGTGAAAATTTGATATTGTGAAGATTTTGTGAATACTTGTACCAATGCATGTTAGACGTGTCACATTTTTGCATGCAACACATCCACCAAGCCTTCCCCTAGACAAGACAAGTGCAACCTAACGTGTACCAATGAATGTTAACCTATCCACCTAGCCTGCAAGATTCTCACGCATGCCTATCCATCAAAGTCATATCCACCTAGCCTGCAAGATTCTCACGCATGCCTAGATACACGGATTCAATTGTGATGCATGTGTTAGACGTGTCATATTTTTGCATGCAACACATCCACCAAGCCTTCCCCTAGACAAGACAAGTGCAACCTAACATGTACCAATGCATGCTAACCTATCCACCTAGCCTGCAAGATTCTCACGCATGCCTATCCATCAAAGTCATATCCACCTAGCATGCAAGATTCTCATGCATGCCTATCCAGCTCCACCTAGCCTGCAAGAATCTCAGCCAACTTTGCATGCGTTACACGTGTCAAAATTTTGCATGCGTTACACGTGTCCAATTTTTTTACATATTCATACTATTTGAATACGGTTATAAATAGTAGGTCATTCTTGAAACATTTCATCATCCACTAACACTTTTTTTCAGAGAACACCGGCAAACTTTTCATCAACAAACCTACGCTCTACATTGCAATCATGTCTCTTCTTACCATGGGCCAAGAACACAGAGGCACTAGGGTGAACATTGCCTCATTCGTAAGTTTTTCTTGAACATTGCCTCTTTCGTATGTTTATAATTTATTTTTTAAAACTCCAATCTAATGATTGTTTATATTGTTTGTTTTTAAAGGATCCCAAGAAATTTCGTCAACGTTCACACCCTATGGCTTATCCAGACCCATGGTGCGTACCTTACATAGAGCGTACGGGGTTCGGTCATGTTATGCATGTGGTAAATGCCACAATTGATGTGAAATTTATTCTTGCTTTGTGTGAACGTTGGAGACCAGAGACACACACTTTTCACCTACCAACTGGTGAATGTACCGTCACACTAGAGGACGTGTACATGCTTTTGGGTCTTCGAATAGATGGTAAGCCTGTGACTGGAAATGTTCAACAGCCCAACGAACTATGTGTTCAAATGTTGGGTGTAGATCTAATCGGGGGTGAGGGATCTGCGAAAGCAAGGGGCCAGGGTATTAAACTATCAAGCCTCCAATTCTACCACGACGCTATAATTTTGACTGAGGACTCGTCCGAACAAGAAAAAATAATAAAAACAAGGTTTTACATTATGTTATTATTTGGGAACTTGCTATTTTTCGAAGGCACGGGAAATGACATAAACTTTATGTACTTGAGTTTGCTCGAGGACATAGATAGAATAAAGACGTATAGTTGGGGTTCTGTTGTATTGGCTTTCCTATATAGCTCTTTGTGTAAAAACGCATAAAATGACCACTGTACATTTTCTGGATGTGCTTTTTTGCTCCAAACATGGGGGTGGTGGAGATTGCCGAGGCTAGCCCCCGAAAATCCGAACGTCTACTCCTTCCCCTACGCAACTAGGTACATTTATGATTTTATTTCATTTTGTATATTTATTCTATAAATATTTGTAAATAATATTATTTATCTTTTTTTGTTTAGGTTCATTGCAACTGGACTAAATTACAGTCTTACCCCGAAAAATAAAATAATATTTTATCGTCAACTCTTGGATCGTCTCCGAGCACAAGATGTATTACCACTAAATCATTCATCTTCTAACTAATTTATTAATATCAAGCATTCTCAATAAATAACATATTTATTTTTTTCTTTGCAGTTTATTTGGAGACCATATTTGGGATTGGAACATCAACCCAACCCCGAAGATGCAGCTGGTTGGACAACAAAAACGACTATCATGCGGTTCACCACTGTGGAGATGCACCAAAGTGACCGTGTCAAACTGCAATTCGGAATGCATCAAGAAATCCCAGGCCCCCCAATGTCTTTGGAACCTTGACATCTTAAAAAAGTCAGCCACCAGTGGTATGTCCAAAATTGGAAGGCATTTGCAAAGGAGTTCCGTAAAATGTGGAAAGAACGTGCCCACTATGTTCTACAATTTCTTGTGGCGCCCAACAAAATGAAACCGACAAGGGAATATGTGGATTGGTATATAGCAAATACAAATCCAGAAATAATTGTGTCTGACCCGTTCTATTTGGACGATCCCCGAATGCAACAATCATATTTCCAACAACAACAACCACCACGATATTCCCAACAACAACAACCACCACAATATTACCAACAACAACAACCACCACCATATTACCAACAACAACCACCACCACTGTATTACCAACAACAACCACCACCACTGTATTATCAACAACAACCACCACAACACATGTCCATCCCCCAACCAAATCAACACTACATACCACAAACTCAACCCCAATATCATGAAGATTACCAACACCAACCTCAACATTCCCACCACCATCAACAGTCCCAACACCTACCATAAACTCAATCCCCCCACCAACACCAATCCCAACACTTCCATCACGACGATGTCCCGGGCTCTTCCAGTCCTCCACTTAGCCCCGCCACAGGTATACAAGAGGATTACCAACAAGACTACTACACACCATAACAGACATTGTTCTTTAGCCAACCCGATTCAACCCTCAACTACCAAATGCCACATTTCGAGGGCGCACCCAACAAGAGTCAGTTTGTCCCAACGAGATAAAGCTTTGAGGGCGCAGAGGGCACCCGCCTTTCCTACAGCATTGAAGGGACTTCGACCCAACCACAACGGCAAAGGGCAAGGGGACGCGTTAGGACTAGGGGTGGGAATAGGGAAGCACCACCACCACGTGAGCCGTCTAGACGAGTAGTTAGACCTCCCCCCGCGGATCGTACCAGGGACCGCATAATATGTAAAAATTCCCAAATTAATAATGCATTTTAATTAAACTTTATACTATTTGTCTTTTGTACTATTTTAATATAAATATATTGTGTTTATTAATATAAATTAATATATATAAATTAATATATATTTATATATATTTCTTGTGTATTTTACAAATATATACATAATATTATTTATTTACATGTATATAAATTAATATATTTTAATAATTTATAAATAATATTATTTAGTTATAAATGAAATTAATATATATAAATTAATATATATATATATATATATATATATATATATATATATATATATATATTGTAAATAATATTATTTATATATATGTATTAATATAAATTAATATAATTTATAATAAATATAAATTAATAAATTTAAAATAAGTTTAAAAAGATTTAAAAAAATTTAAAAAATAATTAAAAACATATTAAAATAAAATAAAATAGGAGTAGGCGCCACTCCTAGTGGCGACTTGCCCTCCTTTTAAGGGTAGGCGCCATCTAGGGTGGCGCCCATGTGTCTTTAAGGCACAAAAGTGCCCATTTTTATAAATTTTTTGAATTTATGGTTATTTTTGAATTTTTTTTTAAAAAATTGATTATTTTAAAAAAATTCTCCTAACAACATATAATATATATATATATATATATATATATATATATATATATATATATATATATATATATATATATATATATATATATATATATATATATATATATATATATATATATATATATATATATATATATATATATATATATATATATATATATATATATATATATATATATATATATATATAAATATATATAAAATCTACTTTAAGTTTAAACTTATAGTATGTATAAATATAAATTTTAATAAATTAAAATTATAAACATAATTTATTAATTAAACAAGCATTATTTAATTAAAATAAATTTATTTTTAGGGGAGTTAATCCCGCCATCTAAGAAAGAAAATTTTTGAGGACATTTTTCTCTAGTTTAAGATTTTGTATCACCTATTCAAATCTTTTTTTTAAAACTATGCAAGTATAATCCGTTAGATGATCCATCTAAATTAAAATGTAAACTAAAATCTTCTATATTATATTGTTTTGGTGTTAAATTGGGAGAATTTTCAAAATAGATGTATTTTATGATATTTTTGTCTAAATTAAATTTATGAAAATTTGAAATTTTCCTAGGGAAACTAAGAAATTGAAATTACTTCTTTTTACTATTTCCAATGTAAATCTAAAATAAGTCTTTATATATAATACTTTCAAATTATGCAGATAGGTTCTATGTTTGAAAATTTTAAACATTAATTTAGTTCTTATAAATTTTTATAATTTTATAAATGGGTCTAAATAATTTTAAATCTAGTACTCTATATTTTTTATATTTAAAATTCTTCTTCAATTTTTTTAATTTTTAAATATGATTAAAATCTAAAATTATCATTTTGAATATATATTTATACTTTTATCTCAAACCTTTTGAATTGTATATAGCACCTGAAAATTTTAAACAAAAAGAATCTTATTTCTATTTCCAAAAAAATAAATAATTTAAAAATAAAAAGAATTCAATTAGAATATTTAAATTGTCTAGAATTCTAAATTTTATAGAATTTTCAATTGCCAAAACTAAATATGTTATTTCTCATTTTCATTATTTTAATTTGTTTCCTATCTCTCTTTTAACATCAAAAATTGTATGGGTGAATATGTAATAAAAAAACAAATTTATTTGATACAATAATTCTTTTTAATATCTATATATTTTAATGAAAGGTCTGACTCACTCCATCTCAAATAATTATTACATTCTAAAAATAATTATTTATTTAAAATTATATATATTTTACAATATTAATTAAATACTAATGTTATTATGTTTTTATTTACAATTTACTACTCTACATATTTCTATATTCTTAATTTTTTATTATCATACTATTTTTTTATAAGTTTATTATGATACAATTAATAAATGATAAATTTATAAAATAACTCATAATTTCTCCCTTCCATACAATATTAAGTATATTTCTTAATTTGTATTAAATTGACAAGTAACATATAATTTATGACAAAAGAAGTCACTACTATTAAAAGAGTTTTTACTTCAATTGAAAAACTACTTTTACTTTGTTTGGGTATGAGAGGTTTTTTTTATCGAGATAACCCACTTTTTCGAAATTTTTTTCAAAATATCCCAGTTTTCAGCAAAATTCCCAATCTACCCCACTTTTAGGAGGAGGCGCCAATTGAATTGGCGACTCCCTTAAAAAAGCTTCAAATGGAAAAACCTCCAACATGAAAGTTGTAGATCTTTTCAAGAAAATGAATTTGGACATAAATTTTGCATCATTTGGAGTTTTTATGAGAAAGTTATGGGCAGTTGAAGTTGGACTTCTGAGTTTTTCAACTATTATCTGACCTATAATGTCTTGCATTATCGCATGTGTTTATTTTAGGAATATGAAATTTTTTCCAACATAACATTTGAATTAGACATCTCAAATTTTCCAATGCACTTGGTCCCACCTCAAAATAATTAAAAATGAGTGAGTTAGGTCCCTGCGAACTTGACCCAAAATTAGGGTTTCTGTCAAAATGACCTATAATGTTTTGAAATGAATGATGAGCTTCCAAGTTTCAAATGGATTTTTGATGAACATGAAAGTTGTTCATATGGCAACTATTGTTAAAACTTGAATGGAGGCGCCAATTGGATTGGCTATGGCACCTGCCCTAGCCAATCCAATTGGCGCCTATGTGTAGGTTTTAAGAGGAGGCGCCAACTCAATTGGCGACTCCCTCATAAAATGCCTTTTTTGTCTTATAAATAGATGCGTTGTGTGACCAATTGTTCCACAACTCATATAATCATTTGGCTATCATGTTTGGTGTTCGTCGCCGATACGATAAGGTGATTTATGCGAGAGACAAACCTCAATTGCTGATGCTGTTTTGGAACATCACCACGTTAGATCAACTGAAGAGGGAGCTGGTTCGATGGTTAGACGGGAAAATACCAGAAGGGGAAAAAATCAGAAGTATTGAGAGACTTGACAGTATCTTTGGTTGGGTGTGAATGAAGACTGATAAGGATGTTAGGGAAATGATGTTCGGTCGAGACAACATTAATTTGATTGTTGTAATCAGTTAGAATTATTTATGTTTTCAGATGTTTTGTACTGATGTTGGTTATGAAACTCGTTGTAACAAGAACTTAATGATATATAATGGTTGATTGTTACAGAAATACAATGTTAAAAAAAGCTTAAGATCTAGATACAATGTTACAAAAAACTTAAGATCTAGATGATGCTCCTTGATTGGGACAGTTGTTTTTGTTGTGTCCTGGTTGACGACAGATACTACATAATCTTATCATTTTATCTGTGGAATCCATCTCTGTTCTGATACGTGTGCTGTTTGGCCTTCCTTTCTTCTTTCTACGCATCTCTTCATTGTGCCAAACAATATCTCCTTCATATGGAGGCCAGTAATCCTCCATTGGTAGTACTAAAAAGCTTTGACTATATACATTCATGATGGTGTTGGCCTTGTACACATCAGATAAATGGGTGTAAGCATCTTGACGAGTATAAGCGCATGCTGCAATGACATGGGAGCAAGGTATGCGGAAGGCCTGAAATTTTCCACAATCGCACCAACTTCTGTGTAGTCTAACAGCGTAGGCTAAATTTGGTCTCCCCTCGTTGTTGCCCATGTTGGTGTAAGCCCTAGAGGCCAATACATTTTGGTACTTGTATCGAATAATAAAAGGCATTCTCTTTATTATGGTTGATTAATAAAGTCCCTGGAATAGATAGTCCGTTTAATGTATTAAGTGTGACTTAATCATGAGAACACATTAAACATAAGGACATTATTCCTAAAGTATCCGTAGTCGAGCTTTAGTGTGAAGTGGGATAACATTAAAGCATTAAGACTATTATGTTTGTAGACTGATGATCACATCTCATGGATCATGGATAAAGAGTTATCAAGTCTTAAACATAGGTATGAATATTAGGAGTAATATTTATACCGGATTGACCCGCTATGAGAATACTATATAGAAAGTTATGCAAGGTGTCATAAGTTATTCTCATGGTGATAATAGTGTATTCCACTCTTCGACCTGAAACCACTATGGACCCTAGATGTAGAGTCGAGTGCTTTATTGCTGATCCAACGTTGTCCGTAACTGGATAACCATAAAGACAGTTGATGGGTACTCCACGAAGCATGCTGAGGGACATGAGTGTCCTAGATGGAATTTGCCCATCCTGCGTAACAGGATAAATGTCTATGGGCCCAATATTGAACTGGACAAGGGTGACACGGTCTATACCTTGTGTTCAATATAGACATAAGGGCAAAAGGGTAATTATACACATAAGTATTATCACAGAAGGAATTGTCAGATCACTTGACATTTTCGTGTCTTGGGTAGCAGTGATGTGTTGCTAGATACCGCTCACTGTTTATTGTATTAAATGTGTGATTTAATATAATTGCCAACATCACGAAAACCTACAGGGTCACACACAAAGGACGGATTGATGAGAGATAGAGTAACTAAGGAATACCGTAAGGTACGGTGCCCTTAAGTGAGTTATAGAACATCGTAAGGTACGATGTACTTGAGTAGAATACGAAATATGGTAAGGTACCATGAGCTTAAGTGATTTTGGGCATATTATAAGATATGGGCCAAAATACACTTAAGTGAGCTTTTTAGCTTGAAGCCCACACAAGTGGTTCTATAAATAGAACCCTTGTGCAGAAGCAAAAATGGCGGTTGCATTCTTTTCGTTTTCACTCTCTCTCTCTCTCTCTCTCACTCAAAGCCTTCATTCGTACCAGCTAGCACTGAGATTGAAGGAACCCGTTCGTGTGGACTGAGTAGAGACGTTGTCATCGGTCAACGTTCGTGATCGCTCCGTGGATCTGCATCAAAGGTTTTGATCGTCACAAGAGATCTGCACCAAAGGTTTCAATCGTCCTAAGAGGTAAATATTCTATCACTGATCATGACCATTCGTAAGGATCTCTAAAGGAGAAAATTTTAATTTCCGCTGCGTTTTGGACCGCAATTCTCCTTCAGCCCATTGTTTCCTGGACGCTGAAATTTTGTCTATGACGGTCAAACACTGTTACAGCGTGTGTCGTAGCTTTGATGCTCTCCTCTTTCATGACCTTCATGCAACACTCACTGAATACTTGTCCGAACATTAACACTGCACTCCATCTTTCACCTCTGGTTGCGAACATAGAAGCCAACCTATAATAGGTTGATCTTACCAAGGCGGTTATCGGCAGATTTCGAATTCCTTTGAAAACCCCGTTCATGCATTCCACAATGTTTGTTGTCATGTGGCCCCATCGACAACCACCGTCAAATGCTCTTGTCCACTGCTCTACTGGGATGTTATTTATCCATCTCTCCGCATCTTCATTAGACAGTCGAATTTCATCACGATAATATTGAAATGACGGTTGAGTTAAAGCATACCCAGTATTCACCACCTTCTTGCGAAGATTCTTATCTTTTATAGCACGCATGAAGTTTTGTGCAATGTGTCTGATACAGTAGACATGTGTAGAAGGAGGATCATGCCATCCGTTGTCATGGTTGTTGTAGGCACTTTCAATGGCAGCATGTCTATCAGAAATCAAACATAGATTGTCTTGTGGAGCGACATGCGTTCTGAGATGTCGAAGAAAGAAACCCCATCCACCAGCCGTTTCACCTTCAACAAGAGCAAAGGCAATGGGAAATACATTGTTGTTACCGTCTTGTGCAACCGCCATGAGCAAAGTACCCTTGTATTTTCCGTATAACCAAGTGCCATCAATTTGCAAGAGAGGTTTGCAGAAAGCGAAACCTTTGATGCACGGGGCAAATGCCCAAAAGAGACGGTGAAATATTCTATTACCTGTAGCACAGGTTCCGTCTGGCATCATTGTTGGCATTGTCTCCATAATTGCCACAGTTCCTGGGACATAAGTTTTTAGTGCCCATAAAAACCGTGGTAATTCCTTGAATGAATCCTCCCAGTTACCGAAAACCTGTTCAACAGCCTTTGTCCTTGCAATCCATTCTTTCTTGTAAGATGGAGTATAATTATATGTTGTTCGGATATGGGATATAATTATACTCACCTTCACTAATGGGTCTTTATTTACCAATGGCAGAATGTCTTGACATATCAAAGTCGTGCTCAGTTTACGGTGATCTTGTTCAACGTTAGTTGCAACGCAACTGTGCGGTGGGTCTATTGAAGCGATCTCCCAAGAGTCATTTTTCTTCTTGTAAGATGCAGCCAAACGAAACTTACAAAGCATGTTACGACATTCGATAACATACCTTCTAGAATCAGTGCGTTTCACTGTAAAGTCAGCAAAGTTGTTCATGTGGAATTTTTTGATTGCCAAGACACATTCTTCTTTGGTACGAAATATGTCTCCCACCTTTAATTCGCCTACTGGTCTCGGATACGGATTATAGAAGACACTGTCGGATGTTTCATCGTCGTGAAGATCCATATTTGTCATATGTTGAGGAGGATTGTAGGCATGACTAGGAGGTATTGGAGGTGGTTGAGCATCATCTTCATCGTCGTTGTTCAGCATGTGATCAACCTGTATCTCGGTCTCCTTTTCTTCTTCATCAATAACGTCGACTTCTACTTCTGCTTCTGGGTTGAGTTCATCTGACCATTGTGCATCATCTGCAGCATCTTCACCAGCTGCATCCTGATCGGTTAGTTGAGACTGTTGAGATGGTATACATGGTTGTAGAGTAATGTACAACTCGATACAATCCATGCCTGAATGTTCATGACTAAGAAACATGTTTTCAACATCTTCATCGTCTCGTACCTTTAGGGGGAAAAACTTGCATTGACCATTCTCAAAAAATATAGGATTTTGATATGTGATCTTTGACACAATACCTGATCCTATAAAGGATTGTATTCTTTTTTTCAAATGCAAAAAGGTTGCATTTCTCTTGACCGTGATTCTAATGGTATCAGTGTTTCTAAAACAAAAACCATGAAGCTCAGACTCAAAAGTTTCACCGTTGCAGTGAACATTGACACTGTATAATGATGAAGATGACATTTTGGAGATGAAAACTATTTTGCAAGTGCAGATGAATGTGAGTGAAGTGTCTTGGATGTTGATAGTAAGACACTTAAATAGATGGTATCAGTGTCTCACATGCTAGCTAGTTCTGAGATGATGTGTCGGACATTGAAGCATGCAAGCCAGTTCTGAGATGATGTGTCTCACATGCTAGCTACTCTGAGATAATGTGTTAAGCATGCAAGCCAGTTCTGAGATGATGTGTCTGTCATGCAAGACAGTGTGAGTTGATGTGTCAAGCATGCTAGCTAGTCATGAGATGATGTGTCTGTCATGCAAGACAGTGAGAGTTGATGTGTCAAGCATGCAAGCCAGTTCTGAGATGATGTGTCTGTCATGCAAGACAATGTGAGTTGATGTGTCAAGCATGCTAGCTAGTCATGAGATGATGTGTCTGTCATGCAAGACAGTGTGAGTTGATGTGTCAACCATGCAAGCTATCAATAAGTGACTCTTCAGCATGCAGGAGACCGGACAGCCACGTGTCTGACATGTAAGCTAGGTCTTAGATGACGTGTCAGTCATGCAAGACAGTCTGAGATGATGTGTCAACCATGCAAGCTATCAAGAAGCTAGTCATCAGCATGCAGGAGACAAGACAGACACGTGTCGGACATGTAACATAGTCAGAGATGATGTGTCAATCATGCAAGCCATCCACAAGTGAGTTGTTCAGCATGCAGGAGACAAGAATGCCACATGTCAGACATGCAGATGGTGTCACCAATTGGTTTGGCGCCTACACTTAAGGCTTGTACATGGTCGCCAATTCAAGTGGCGACCCCATGGAGTCAGTCCTCGAAACCAAGCATTCAGAACTAGCCTTGCATGCATGTACCTATGGTGTCTCCAATTTGAATGGCGCCCCCTCTTTAGTATTGTACATGGTCGCCAAATGAGGTGGAGACACCATGCAAACACAAATTTTTATGCTTTCATCCATTTGCCTATAAATACATCCACTCCTTCAACAATTCTTCCACACCAACATTCTCACTACTTCATCTACAATACTTCTTTTACAATTTCATCTTCAACAACATCTTCCAATTTCATCTACACCAACTCACACAATGTGTTGATGCATGGTGAATAATAACCCAAGATCTTATAGAGTCAACCATTTGTGGAGAAGAGTTCCAACTTTCTGAACTCCCACACTTTCCATTGTTTAAAGCTCTCCATGACCAAGGATAAGAGCTATGAGGCACACCCCTCATCTCCTTTTCATCTGCTTCACCCTAACTCTCAATGTTAGGGTTAAGAGCTCAAAATACGCCATTCCAGTTGGCTGAAAAGCCTAACCTTGCTTGAGCCTAATTGATTGTATATAGTGTGTGCTAATTGACTTGTTTGTTTGCTTACTTGATCCATCTGTGCATTTATCTTCATTACTTGTATATCATTTCATGATCATTGTTCATATCTTTGTGACATTTTGTTTGTCCATTGAGGAGTCAATTGTAAGTCCAGTTATTGGCATTTGTTTCCTATGATCTGGAGGGATTTGGAACTAAGACCATTCATTGGCATTCCTTTCCTTGGAGTCGAGTGTAAGACCATTTATTGGCAACTTGTTTCCTTTTTGCTTATTGCATTTGTTTTGTTTTGTGAGGAGTCAATTGTAAGCCCATTTATTGGCAGTTGTTTCCCATGATCATCCCCTGGAGATTGGGGTAAGTCCATTGATTGGCATCTGGTATCCATGTTTCTTTTTGCTTTGGGAGATTGGTATAAGTCCATTGATTGGCATCCGGTATCCATTTTTGTTTTTTGAGATTGGAATAAGTCCATTGATTGGCATCCGGTATCCATTTTCTTTGTCCATCTATTATTTGCATTGTTGCCTATTCCAAAGGAACCACTTGAATCAACTACATATGATCTCAAGAGGTGAACATTTAAGAAGTTTTACTTCCTCACCCTCCCACCTTTGTGTTTCTTTAAACCTCCATTTGCATGTTAACCCAAAACACAAAACTATTGTGCAAACATTTTCACTTCTTTTCAAATTAGAAACCTAGGCCTTAGGCCTTTGATTTTTCAAACTTCATTTTCATAATACTTCTTTTGAATTGAATTCTAATCATATCTTGACCACTTTTGTGAATAATCCTAACTGGTTAATTTCACTCACTCAATTGTTTTGTGGCTTTGTCCATTCTTGATAAGTTTTCATACATTAGCCATAGGTTTGATTTATCCTAGTTGGTTGATGTTATTTTGTCCTTAGTGATTGAATTGTAAGACTTCCTTGCTTATTATAGGGTTAACCCCTCACTAGCAAGTTGAAGCTTTTCTCACATGGTGGACTTGTTGTTTGTATAAGGTTGAGTTTTCTCCCGTGGATAACGAAAGACCTTAGGGCTTTTGTTTTAAAATCAATTCACTCATATTTTTGGAAATCTTTTAGCTGAACTACGACGTTTTGATCCTTACCTTCCATGGAAAGGTACGTAGGCAACGGGTTCATCCGTTCAAACACAAAAATAATAACTTGTATATTCTTTTCTCATCCCTTCCATCCATGTTTGCACAATAAATATTTCATAAACAAATAACATTTCGTACAACAAGTTGTGAAAAGGGCTCCCTAGGAGTACCTAGGACGTTTTGGGTGCCTAACACCTTCCCATTGCGTAATTAACCCCTTACCCAGATCTCTGATCTTTTTATTGGATTTCTATGTGTAAAACTTCTTAGGCTTTTGTTCGCTTTTTAGCCATTCCTTTGGATAAATAAAAGTGCGGTGGCGACTCGATTCTTTATATGCTTTGCTTTTGATTTAATCAATAAATCATAAAGTGACGAATACACCGCTACAGAAAAGTGGCGACTCTGCTGGGGATGTTGATCAGTCACCATTTATGCTAGGTATTTCACTATTTAACCGTAAATAAGTCAGGTAAACTGCGTAAACTGAAGCATTTTTAGTTAGATATAAGCTCAATTTTATAATATAAAGTGTGTTGTTACTTATGAGTTTCTTGAGGATATTTTACACTTTTGGGTATGTTAGCAGGTCAAAAACTAGTCTGGAAGCTCAGGGAATCAAACGTCAGATGCGAAATTAAGCCCGAGCAAGAAAACGGAAGAAAAAATCAATTCTTGGAGAACCTGCTGTCCATACGCGTATGGCCTTACATGATACGCGTATGGACCTTCCCAGTACGCGTAGCATACGCATATGACCAGAGGGATGGAAAATCTAGCAAAAAGACAAGCTTCTGGTGATACGCGTATGAGACTGGTGATACGCGTACCAGACTGGGCAATACGCGTATGAGACTGGGCAATACGCGTATCAGAGGCTGTCTTACGTGCAGTACGCGTATGAGACTGAGCAATACGCGTATGAAGCCCAAAATCAGGAAAAGCCCAACTGAATAGCTATTTAGAGGGGAGAACACGATTTTCCAGGGGTTGGACAATTTTTAGAAAAAAAGAGACGCGTTTGAGACCTGGAGACTCTACGATTATCAGAGGATTCATATGTTCAAGAGTTTTCCGACGATTGAAGATTGATTCCTCACGAAATTCTGTAATGACAACAATGTTAATCTTTGTTTTTATTTCGATTATGAGTAGCTAAACCCCCCATTGCTAGGGGGGTGACCCTGATTCTGAATGTGACAAATGTTATGTTTATGAGTGCATTGACTATTTCTTCTTTTCCATTGATTTGTTCTTATTACCGTTTTTTATGCTTTATTCGTCGGACGAACGAATGATGATTAATGTGAATAGTTTAAGCTGGACAGCAATTATTCATTGATATGTATAAGAATTTTGGATAGTAAAAATAACCTAGGACTAGGGATTTTCTATCTGACCGGTAATTCTTGATATTCGAATGCTTGAGTATGAACTTAATTATTTATGGACATAGTAATTAGGTTACATAATCAAAGGTCTTTTCACTAAGGAATTAGGAATAGATACCCTTGAGGACCGGAATTAATTGGACAAAATTATTGTCTAAGCCTTCATAAATTATATCTGTTACAGGAAGTTTCATTCACCGAACCCTATCAATCTTTTATCATTTGTCTCTCGTTCAACCTTTTTACTTATTTTATTTATTTGCAATTGGTAATATAATTACTCACAACACAAAAACCAAAGGCTTTTGTCTAATTGAAACAATCTATAAACTCTGTATCGTCAAGCAGTCCTTGAGATCGACAAACGGGGAATTTCCCTTTTATTACTACAGTGAGAAAAATAGTACACTTGCTATTTTCACATCAAGTTTTTGGCGCCGTTGCCGGGGACTGCCAAAGATAATAGAGTTTATTAATTTATTTTCAATTAGAATTTTGTTGCTCTACATCCAAAATTTTATTTACTGCTAATTTTATTTTTATTGTTATTATAACTAATTTCTGTCTAATCTGTGTATGCGAGGTAAGGCCTCAGCTAATTTTCATTTTGACGCAGAACCAGAGAGAACATTGCGCGCAAAGCTCAGAGAAGCTAGAAGAAAAAAACTGGCAAACTCTGACACCGAAGAACCAGCCACACCTAGCACACCAGTCTCTGTTCACTCCGAAAAATCTGAGTCAGACACAGATTCACATCCAGACACTGTTAACATGGCTGCAGACCCACCTCCAGCGGAAAGACTTTTAGGTGACTATGGCAGAGAGAACAACCCAACAGTGCGGTTGACCATTGTTAACCAACCTGTTAATGTTGCTCACTTCCAGCTACATCCCTCAACTATCCGTCAGTTAGAAAGCAAGCCTTTTTCAGGAAAGATCAATGAGGATGCAAACAAGCATCTGCAGAGGTTTCTGACTATGACTACATCATTAAAAATTGATGGGCATTCTGAAGAGGCAAAGAGATTGGTCATGTTCCCATTCACGTTATCTGAGGATGCTGAGGAATGGTTCTATTCCCTACCCGCAGGAAGCATTACTACTTGGCAACAAATGGAAACAACATTCTTGAACGAGTATTTTCCTGCTTCTGTGTATATCCGTAAGAGGTATGACATTGTGAATTTTAAACAGAAAGACGGAGAGACACTTGGAGATGCATACAAAAGATTCAAGAGATGTTTAGTTGCATGTCCTACACATAATCTGGATGAAACTGAACAAATGCAGAATTTTGTAAACGGGCTGAAGATGAGAACTAAGCAACTCATTGATACAGCTGCTGGTGGCTCATCTAATTTTTCAACAGCAACCGGTATCAAAAAAATCATCGAAGCTATTGCAGCGAATGAGCATTTGGAATTATATGACCGTACTGTAAATCAGCCGGAGGGAAAAATTGACTTGAAATTAGCAAATCAGGTAGTGAAAATGGAAGACCAGATTGCAACTGAGGTTGAAAGAAGATTGAAAGCTATGAATTTAGGTACCCAGACTGTTGCTCAAGTTCAACCGGTTCCGACCATGATTTGTGAGATTTGTAGTGGACCACACTTTGCCATGCATTGTGTTGCAACCGCAGAACAAATGCAAGCTATAAATTATCTGAGGCAGAATAATCCCTACTCAAATACATATAATCCGGGGTGGAAAAATCATCCTAATTTCTCTTGGAAAGATCAGCAAGGTAATGTTCAGAAGCAAGGACCTCCACAATAACAACCACCGTACCAACCACAATATCAGCCGCAACAACAACATTAGCAGCAACAAGTACCAAAGAAAGCGGATTGGGAGATTGCTATAGAGAAGATGGCAACTCAGAGTATGCAATTTCAGGAAGAAACCAGGAATAATCAGAAGAGCACAAATGCATCCATTAAAAATCTGGAGATTCAATTGGGTCAGATAGCACAACAGATAACAAATTCCCAAACACCAGGCGCATTACCTAGTGCAACAGTGACAAATCCGAGGGAGCACAAAAATGTGAGTGCGGTAACAACAAGAAGCGGAAAATTTGTTGAAGATCTTAAGAAGAAGGATGAAGAAGAAGATAAATAGCTTGAATTGGACCTGGAAATCTTAGAAAACAAAACACCACCTGAGGAAGAAATTGTAATACCGCCGGTGGTACAAGAAAAGCTCCCTGAACCAAAACCCATCATTAAGCTTCCATTCCCACAAAGAAACAAAAAGAAGAAGCAAGATGAGAAAAATTTTCAGAAATTCATGGAGTTGTTCAAGAAATTAGAAATCAATATTCCATTCTCTGAGGCACTCGAGCAGATGCTTATCTATGCGAAATTCATGAAAGACATCATCTCCAAGAAGCGCACCACTGACACTGATCCAGTTATACTAACTGAAACTTGTAGTGCTATTTTGCAGGGTATGAAGATTCCAGTGAAGAAGCCAGATAGAGGTTCTGTGACCATCCCGTGTACCATTGGAGATAGGTCATTCAAAAGGGCGCTAATTGATTTAGGGGCTAGTGTTAGCCTTATGCCTTTGTCTATTTACAAGAAGCTGGGAATTGGAAATGTTCAAGATACCAGAATGACACTTCAATTTGCTGACCACTCAGTGAAGAGACCCTTTGGGATAGTTGAGGATGTTCTGGTCAAAGTTGATAAATTTGTTTTTCCTGTTGATTTTGTAATTTTAGAAATGCCAGAAGATGAAGAAATACCTCTGATTCTGGGCAGACCTTTCTTAGAAACAGGTAGATGCATGATAGACATGGAGGGAGGTACCATGACCCTAAAGGTGTATGACGAAGAGCTCAGAATTGATGTCCGAGATACTATGAAACACAAAGAGGATATGCGTACTAACCACTCCGTGGAAGTAATTGATCAAAGTGTAACTAGCACAATTCAAAGAAAGTTTCCTGAATTACCGTTGGAAAGAGTTCTTAGTATGTCGGTCAGAGAGATTGAGGAGAATGATGATGAAAAAGAAAAAGAAGTGCTTGCTATGCTGGATACACAACCCCCTTGGAGGAAATCCAAACCACGTAGGTGGGAGGATCTGAGAGCTTCACCAGAATTAGAAGATGAAAAGGTACTGAAGAAACATAAAAGTGGTATTGGTTGGACTATTGAGGATTTAAAAGGGATTAGCCCCACAGTATGCATGCATAAGATACTGATGGAGGATAATCAGAAACCAATAGTACAACCACAAAGGAGGTTAAATCCAGCGATGAAAGAAGTGGTAAGGAAAGAGGTTGTAAAGTTGTTAGATTCGGGAATGATTTACCCCATTTCTGACAGCTCGTGGGTAAGTCCTGTGCATGTGGTACCAAAGAAAGGGGGAACCACAGCAGTTTTAAATGAGAAGAATGGCGATACCTTCAAGGTTAATGGTCAGAGGTTGAAACCATATGATCCCGGTGAAGGGGGACCAATTGAAACTATTAAACTCATCTGAGTATGAGGTGTCCCGTCGAGCCATGCGACGTTAAACGAAGCGCTGCTTGGGAGGCAAACCAAGGGAGGTTTGAATTTTTTTTTTGTTATTTTAATTTTGTCGAGTCAGTTGAAATTTGAATTTTAGTTTTATTTAGCATTTGTTCATGTCATCTGAGTCAGTTTTTATTTTCTTTTGCTTTGATGTAATCACCTATTATGGGTTGTCTTAATCTAATGAATTTGATTTTGTTTACCTACATTTTCCTGTTTATTTCGTTAGATATGTGACTATGTCTGGCTATTGGTTATTTTGATCACTTACACCAAATGCTTGGGTGTCCTCTCATTCAGTCCCCTTGACTGTAGATACTGTTGTTTATGATTGGACGCACTGGTTAAGATTAACATCAGAACCACGAGCACATGAGCTTTAAACTCAGAAGTATGATAGAACAAGTCAGCTTAACCCGTCCTGGTGAGATCAGAAAAAGCCAAACACTTATCATCATATGAGAGATATCAGGTATGTCTTTATCAATCATGGTTTGCGTATGTTCTTTTGTTATTATTAGCTGTACGAATACACACACTGAGGCATGTTTTTGTTTATCACCTAGAGCCTTTCTAGCCATCCCATCTATTATTATTATCCATTGTTTCACCCTGTTGAGCCTGTTAATAATTTGTTTCTGATATACCCGTTTTTCTAAATCCATGACCTTGTAACTATCCTACCCTGTTCAGAGTATGTGAGGATTGATTTCATCTCTACATTTCTATCGAAGTTTGGGGTTGCTGTTGGTATAGCAACCTTTAAGTTTGGGGTAGTTTTGCAGTAAGTGAATGTAGTATAAAAAAAAAAAACGAAAAGAAAGAAAGAGAAAAGCGAAAAACAATAAAAGAACAGCTTTTGAAAAATTCTACATTCACTATAGATAAAAGGAAAGAGGAATACAAAACCCAACAGGAATAATAGGAAAGAAACGTAGTGAGAGAATGATTTCATGTACTCTGAACCAAAAACCTTTGTTCCAATTTCATACCCTACCTAAACCAAAGCCCCGTTACAACCCAAAAGACCTCAAAAAGTGTGTGTGATTGTACATGTTGATAGGATGAGAGAATTTATTCAAACTTCTGATTTGATATTGCATATTGTGATTTGAGCGTGATAACACTTTAACCCAGAGAGACTTGGTGAGAGTGATATAAGCTGACAGGTAAAGTCATATCTCTGAGGGAAAGAGTTTCTAGCTCGTTGGCTATGTGGAAAAATCAGAAAACCTGAAAAAAAACATCAAGAGGTCCAGTGCGAAAGATTTCAGCAGTATTGTGGCAAGAACTGTTTTACAGTAAGTTTGGGGTGACATGATCTTTGATGGTAATAAAATGTTACTTGAGGACAAGCAACAAGCTAAGTTTGGGGTTGTGATCAGTCACCATTTATGCTAGGTATTTCACTATTTAAACGTAAATAAGTCAGGTAAACTGCGTAAACTGAAGCATTTTTAGTTAGATATAAGCTCAATTCTATAATATAAAGTGTGTTGTTACTTATGAGTTTCTTGAGGATATTTTACACTTTTGGGTATGTTAGCAGGTCAAAAACTAGTCTGGAAGCTCAGGGAATCAAACGTCAGATGCGAAATTAAGCCCGAGCAAGAAAACGGAAGAAAAAATCAATTCTTGGAGAACCTGCTGTCCATACGCGTATGGCCTTACATGATACGCGTATGGACCTTCCCAGTACGCGTAGCATACGCATATGACCAGAGGGATGGAAAATCTAGCAAAAAGATAAGCTTCTGGTGATACGCGTATGAGACTGGTGATACGCGTACCAGACTGGGCAATACGCGTATGAGACTGGGCAATACGCGTATCAGAGGCTGTCTTACGTGCAGTACGCGTATGAGACTGGGCAATACGCGTATGAAGCCTAAAATCAGGAAAAGCCCAACTGAATAACTATTTAGAGGGGAGAACACGATTTTCCAGGGGTTGGACAATTTTTAGAAAAAAAGAGACGCGTTTGAGACCTGGAGACTCTACGATTATTAGAGGATTCATATGTTCAAGAGTTTTCCGACGATTGAAGATTGATTCCTCACGAAATTCTGTAATGACAACAATGTTAATCTTTGTTTTTATTTCGATTATGAGTAGCTAAACCCCCCATTGCTAGGGGGGTGACCCTGATTCTGAATGTGACAGATTTTATGTTTATGAGTGCATTGACTATTTCTTCTTTTCCATTGATTTGTTCTTATTACCGTTTTTTATGCTTTATTCGTCGGACCAACGAATGATGATTAATGTGAATAGTTTAAGCTGGACAGCAATTGTTCATTGATATGTATAAGAATTTTGGATAGTAAAAATAACCTAGGACTAGGGATTTTCTATCTGACCGGTAATTCTTGATATTCGAATGCTTGAGTATGAACTTAATTATTTATAGACATAGTAATTAGGTTACATAATCAAAGGTCTTTTCACTAAGGAATTAGGAATAGATACCCTTGAGGACCGGAATTAATTGGACAAAATTATTGTCTAAGCCTTCATAAATTATATCTGTTAGAGGAAGTTTCATTCACCGAACCCTATCAATCTTCTCTCATTTGTCTCTCGTTCAACCTTTTTACTTATTTTAGTTATTTGCAATTGGTAATATAATTACTCACAACATAAAAACCAAAGGCTTTTGTCTAATTGAAACAATCTATAAACTCTGTATCGTCAAGCAGTCCTTGAGATCGACAAACGGGGAATTTCCCTTTTATTACTACAGTGAGAAAAATAGTACACTTGCTATTATCACATCAGATGTCTCCTTGGTGGTTTTGCCTACTTTTCACCCGTGTTGTATGATATTGTTTATTTATTATATGACATATTTTTGTACCATTTGGGATAACTGTATTGATTGTAATGATTGAATTGCTTGATATACAATTGCTGTTTGCTTGGTGATCTCTGTGAGATGAGTTCTATACCCGAACTCGAGTGCACCTTAGGATAGGAGAATGGCGTAGTCTCGTCGACTTGTGTGGAGTATTCCTTAACAAGTTGACTTGCGATTCCATTCACTTGGTGGAGGTCATGTTGGATTAATAATGTCACACAAGTTATTTGTGGTTAGGCATTATTCTTTCAATCATGTGCCTTAGAAGCCAAGGACCTTAGTTTACCGAGCCCATCTTGGCCTATTTTTAGGACGTAGTGCGGAGGTCGTTCAGATGTAAGATCTGACGCGATTGTTACGCGATACTACACTCATAAGAGTCTCTCTTGAGAATATTTTTGGAATACGAGTATTCGTTCCTCCGATAATATTCGAAAGATGGGCTGATGACTATGGGAACCTCTGGTAGAACATGTTCGGCAGGTTTAAACCCTAGTACACTCCCTTTGGGTGGTTCTTAACCGAGACTCCATGCTCGTGACTGTCAGCAAACCCGTGATTCATGGTTGAGTCGTTCAGACATCCTTAATATTAATGGAACTTGGGTGTCGATAAGGTGTAAACCATAATCCACCAAAATGGATGATTGATATTAAGGATGATTGAGCCGGTTCATGTATCGTTAATATCAATGGAACTTGGGTGTCGATAAGGTGAAAACCATAATCCACCAAAATGGATGATTGATATTAAGGATACTATGAGCTTTCCCATGACCTTTTTCTGGTGTGCCTTGCTTGATCCTTGAGTGTGATTGCTGCATTCATACATTCATGCATTCATCTGCATTCATGTCATCAGAAAAATGAGAAAATTTTCAAGGAACTTAAAGGGTTTATTTGCAAAATTTCCAGACATGGAAAGACCAAAAAGGCATACAAAGAAGTACAGCTTTCGACAGCCCGATCTGAAAGAGTTAAGGAATCTGACATCTTATGTATTGGATCCCTTGGGTTTCAAAGCTCGTTATGGGAAGCTTCTGCCTCTGTTGACTACTCAGGTTGATGAGTACTTTGGCGCAGTTCTATGATCCTCTGTATCATTGCTTCTCTTTTCCGGACTTTCAGCTGTTGCCTACGCTCGAGGAGTATGCTCATCTTGTGGGTATTCCTATTCTGGATCAGGTGCCGTTCAGTGGCTTAGAGAGTATTCCGACTTCTCGAGAGATCACAGACTTGTTGCACATAGATGAATCCTTTATTGAGGCGCACATGACCACCAAAGGTGGAATTCAGGGTCTTCCTTCTGATTTCCTCGTCGCTCAAGCTACCGTTTATGGGAAGGCCATGAGTGAGGATGCCTTTGAGGCCATCTTCGTGCTGCTTATCTATGGTTTGGTATTGTTCCCCAACATCGACAAATTTGTGGATGTGAACGCCATTAGGATCTTCTCTGTTCTTAATCCCGTTCCTACTCTGTTGGGTGATGCCTATTTCTCTTTGCATCTGAGGAATGCAAAGGGTGGAGGAGCTATTGTGTGCTGTTTGCTTCTGTTGTATAAGTGGTTTATTTCTCACTTACCGCAGACGGTCGCTTTCAAGGAGAACAAGGGATGTCTACGGTGGTCTACGAGACTTATGTCTCTCACTAATGACGATATCTCTTGGTATGATCGCGTGTATGATACTGTTCAGATCATTGATTATTGTGGTGAATTCCCTAATGTGCCTCTTCTTGGTACATGTGGTGGGATCAACTACAACCCTATCTTAGCACGTCGTCAGCTTGGGTTCCCCCTAAAGGATAAACCTCATAACATTCTGTTAGAAGGTGTGTTCTTTCAGGAGGGTAAAGATCCCCAAGGCCTGAAAGCCAGAATGGTCCGCGCTTGGCGCAAGATTCACAAGAAGGGTAGGAATGAGTTGGGTCCGAAGAACTGCATTGCTTTGGAGCCGTATACTTCTTGGGTCAGACAGAGAGCATCTGAGTATCTTATGCCATATGATTATCCAAGACCTACACCGTTGGTTGTGGTTGGGCCCTCAACCATCCCTAACCAAGGCGTAGAGGAGTTGAGAGAAGAAGACCTTTCACGTGCCTGGATCCGTGAGAGATAAGAGTTGCTTCAGCAAATCAAAGAGAAGGATGCTCTGATCGAATTCCTCGAGCATCAGGTGATAGATGATCCGGATGATACCTGGACTCCTCTGCTTCCTCAGTCTTCCAAATTCTGGAAGAGGAAGTATGATCGACTTGCTAAGGAGAAAGCGGATATGGAAGCAGCATATGAGAGAGAGATCAAGAGGCTTTGTGTATCTCGTCTTCCAGCATCTCGAGCTTCTAGGGATCCATAGGATGTTCATTTTCCTTTTCCCTTGTAATAATCAATAATGTTGTACTTCTTTGTCTCAAATATATTCGATGAGATATTTCTCCATATGCTATTAAATGCTTTAAATTTCAAAATTTGCAAATAGAACCCTAAAAGTTCCTTGAAATAAAAACAAAGCATATGCACGAGCATTGCATGCATCATCTCGCATAAGCAGGTGTTCTTCTGGTCTTCTTGTCTGTGGCCTAACTCTGTGCTCTTCATTTATTTTGAAGACAAGCTGACTCATCGGTACTACACCCGAGCCAATTCTGCAAGAGTGATGGATCAGTTAGAACAAGAGAACCGTGAGCTGAAAGAAGAAGTTGCCAGATTGAGTGCTCTGATGGAGCAATTCTTGGCTGCCCAGAATCAACCATCTCCACCACCTGCAACTCCTCCCCAGAGGACTGTTATATCTGAAGTAGTTGCGTCAACTGTGCCAGCTGCTAGTGCTCACTTCATGCCAGCCATGCCAGCCATGCCAGTCGGGTTTCCGTGGGGTATGCCTCCTGGTTTCATGCCAGATATTCCAGCTCCTACATTTGCTTCCATGCCGGCATCTAGCCCGGTCCTTGCAATGCCTCCTCCTGTCGTGCATACCACTCCCAGGGTAGACGACACCATCTATCATTCTGAGCCGTCTGAGGGCCCAAATGTTAATGAGAAGATGGAAGCTATGAATGACCAATTCCTCGAACTTCGCAAGGAATTGAAGACCCTCCGAGGGAAAGATTTGTTCGGCAAATCTGCTGCTGAACTCTGTTTGGTTCCCGGTGTGAAGATACCCGTCAAATTCAAAGTCCCTGACTTTGAGAAGTATAAGGGGAACACCTGCCCTCTCGGCCACCTGGTTATGTATGCTAGGAAAATGTCTACTCAGACAGATAATGATCAACTGCTGATTCATTATTTTCAGAATAGTTTGTCTGGTGCAGCTCTTTGTTGGTATATGAGCCTTGATAGTGCAAACATCCATTCCTTCAACGATCTTGGCGAAGCCTTCGTCAAGCAGTATAAATATAATGTTGATATGGCTCCTGACCGTGATCAACTCAGAGCCATGTCCCAGAAGGACAAAGAGACATTCAAAGAGTACGCCCAGAGGTGGCGAGAGCTGGCAGCTCAGATTACTCCTCCGCTGGAAGAGAAGGAGATGACTAAGATCTTTCTGAAAACTCTTAGTTCATTTTATTATGAGCGGATGGTCGCTAGTGCTCCCTCTGATTTCACCGAAATGGTGAACATGGGGATGCGATTGGAGGAAGGAGTCCGGGAAGGACGTCTATCCAAGGATGAAGGCTCTTCTAAACGATATGGGGCGTTTAAGAAGAAAGATGGGGAGGCACATGTTGTGCAATCCCATGCTAAACCAAGAAGACCCTCTGCCAAGAGGAAGCCTGTGCGTCATGCCAGCAACCAGCATCAGGTGGCTTATATAGCACCTGTCTTCAGAGACAACAATCAGCATAATCAGCAACAACCTCAGTATCAACAACAACATCGCCCACAGCAACAGGCTTACCAGCCTCGTAGCAACAGTAATCAAGCTAATTTGAATTATGATAGGAACAAGATCACTTTCGATCCTATTCCTATGTCATATGCTGAGCTATATCCCTCTTTAATAGAGCGGAAACTGATTACCCCGAGGGATCCTCCGGCTGTGCCTGCTAACCTGCAGTGGTGGTACAAGCCCGACCAACATTGTGTTTATCATTCTGGTGCTCCGGGACACAATATAGAGAACTGCTATCCGTTGAAGACTAAGGTGCAAGACCTTATGAGATGCGGCATTCTGAGCTTTGAGGACTCAGGCCCCAATGTTACAAAGAACCCATTACCCGAGCATGGGAAGTCAGTTAACATGGTCCAGGATTGCCCTGGCAAGTATAAAGTCAAGTATGTAAGCCATATTCAATAGTCATTGGTCGAGTTGCATCGTCTGCTGTGTGATTACAGTCATATGGAGCACGACCATGACAAATGCCGTATCTGCTCCGTCAATCGTTTGGGTTGTCGGCAAGTGCGCAGAGAGCTTCAAGAGCTGTTAGATGATGGTACCATTGAGATTCTTCAAAACAGAAATGTTGATGAAGACGAACCTGAGGTGAATGTGATTTCTCCTGTGTTCAAGATTCCTGAGCCTGTTGTCATCCGTTATGATGGTAGCAATCCGAAGGTTTCTCCTTCTTTGGTGATCAAACCTGCAGGCCCTGTGCCTTATGCTTCTGAGAAAGCGATTCCCTTTCGTTACAGTGCTGTTGCTGTGGAAGATGGGAAAGAAGTACCTTTGCCTTCAACTTCTGTGGTAAATATTGCTGATGTAAGCAGATTGACCCGTAGTGGTCGTGTGTTTTCAGCGCCTAAGCCTCAGGCTGGAGCTGTTGTTTCCGATTCTGCTGAGCGTCCGGTTGGGAATACAGTGAATGTTCCGAATCCGGCACCTGTAGCCAAACCCTCCTCTGTACAAAAGACTCATACTTCTTCGGTTGGCCCTAGTGGCATTGTGAATGAAAACTGTGATGAGATGCTGAGGCTCATCAAGAAGAGTGAGTACAACGTTGTAGACCAGCTTCTACAAACGCCGTCCAAGATCTCCGTGCTATCTTTACTTCTGAATTCAGAACCCCATAGGGAGGCTCTGCAGAAAGTATTGGATGTGGCTTATGTTGATCACGATGTCACTATTGAACAGTTTGACAGTATAGTTGCAAACATTACTGCTTGCAACACTTTGAGTTTCTGTGACGCTGATCTCCCTGAGGAGGGAAGAGACCACAACATGGCTTTACATATTTCCATGAACTGCAAGAACGACACCATGTCCAACGTGTTGGTGGACACTGGGTCATCTTTAAATGTATTGCCAAAGTCCACTCTTTCGAGATTGTCATATCAGGGGCCTCCCATGAGGCAGAGTGGTGTTGTTGTGAAAACTTTCGATGGGTCGCGTAAGACTGTGATTGGGGAAGTTGATCTCCTAATCAAGATTGGACCAAGTGATTTCCAAGTTACCTTTCAGGTTATGGATATCCACCCATCTTATAGTTGTCTCCTTGGTAGACCATGGATTCACGAGGCTGGCGACGTGACATCCACCCTACACTAGAAGCTGAAATTCGTTAAGAATAAGAAATTGGTCGTGGTAGGGGGAGAAAAGGCTCTCCTGGTTAGCCACCTGTCTTCTTTCTCATATATTGATGCTGAGGATGAAGTTGGAACGCCTTTCCAAGCTTTGTCTATTGCTGAGCCGATTGAGAAGAAGTCTCCTTCATTTGCTTCCTATCGTGATGCGAAACTGGCCATTGAATGTGGTGCAGTTGCTGGTTTAGGGAAGATGATTGAGCTCGAAGACAACAAATCCCGGGCTGGCATTGGCTATTCTTCTGGGGTCTTTAACAAGCAAGGGCTGTTCAAGAGTGGAGGTTTCATCCATGCTGATCAAGCTGAGGAAGCTGCTGCTATTCTGGAAGAGGATGCAGAGGATTTGAGCAACTTCGTTATTCCTGGTGGTGTCTGCCATAATTGGGTCGCTGTGGATGTTCCTACGGTCATTCATAAGTCAGCGTAATATGTTCACTTTGTTTCAAAACCCTTCTCCCATGCCAAAAGGAGAAGTGATGACATTGTTGGCAGCATTTATACAATGATATTTTCATTCAATTAATGCATTGTTAAAGATTTGTTTTTCCTTTTGCTTTCACTTTTTGCTTTTGCATGAAATCGGTGATCACAAAAAACCCTAAAAAAAAAAAAAGAATAAAAGCAACCTTTTCATCTGCATAATGGTTTGCTTGTTTAAATTCTAAAGCTTTTTATTATCCAAAATCATTATGCAGGTTGATTCTAAAACCCATTGAACATAATGATCCAACGCCATCTCCCAATTTTGAATTCCCTGTATTTGAGGCAGAGGAAGATGATGTTGAAGGGATTCCTGATGAGATTACCCGTCTCCTTGAGCACGAGAAGAAGATCATTCAGCCGCATCTCGAAGATCTGGAAACAGTCAACTTGGGGTCTGAAGATTGTGTTCGTATGGTGAAGATTGGGGCACTTCTTGAAGAGTCTGTCAAGAAGGGGTTGATCAGTTTGCTACGAGAATATTCCGATATCTTTGCTTGGTCGTATGAAGACATTCCAGGTCTAGATACAGATATTGTGCAACATTTCCTGCCTTTGAAGCCTGAGTGCGTGCCTGTGAAGTAGAAGCTCAGAAGAACTCATCCAGATATGGCAGTAAAGATCAAAGAGGAAGTTCAGAAGCAAATTGATGCGGGGTTTTTGGTGACTTCTACATATCCTCTATGGGTGGCCAATATTGTGCCTGTGCCTAAGAAAGATGGAAAAGTCCGAATGTGTGTGGATTACAGAGATTTGAATAAAGCTAGTCCGAAAGATGATTTTCCTCTACCACACATTGATATGTTGGTAGGCAATACAGCTAAATTCAAAGTCTTTTCCTTTATGGACGGATTTTCCGGATATAATCAAATCAAGATGGCACCCGAGGATATGGAGAAGATAACATTCATCACACCTTGGGGAACATTCTGTTATCGAGTGATGCCCTTCGGTTTGAAGAACGCCGGAGCCACGTATCAACGTGCTATGACTACCTTGTTTCATGATATGATGCACAAGGAGATAGAGGTCTATGTTGATGATATGACTGCTAAGTCCCGAACGGAAGTTGAACATGTTGAGCATTTGTTGAAGCTTTTTCAGCGTCTGAGGAAGTTTAGGCTTCGTCTGAATCCGAACAAATGTACATTTGGAGTCCGTTCTGGCAAGTTGTTGGGTTTTGTTGTCAGCGAGAAAGGTATTGAGGTTGATCCTGCAAAGGTCAAAGCAATACAAGAGATGCCTGCGCCCAAAACTGAGAAGCAAGTCCGAGGTTTTCTTGGCCGCTTGAACTATATTTCCAGATTTATATCCCACATGACTGCCACATGTGCGCCGATATTCAAGCTCCTCCGAAAAGATCAGTCTCATGATTGGACCGAGGATTGCCAGAAAGCTTTCGACAGTATCAAAGAGTATCTGTCTGAACCTCCGATCTTGTCTCCGCCTGTAGAAGGAAGACCTCTGATCATGTATTTGACTGTTCTTGAAGACTAGCTGGGTTGTGTACTCGGTCAACAAGATGAATCAGGGAAGAAAGAATCTGCTATATACTACCTCAGTAAGAAGTTTACTGATTGTGAGTCTCGATACTCTATGCTTGAGAAGACGTGTTGTGCTTTGGCTTGGGCTGCTAAGCGTTTACGCCAGTACATGATAAATCATACAACTTGGTTGATATCTAGAATGGATCCAATCAAGTATATTTTCGAGAAGCCTGCTTTAACTGGGAGGATTGCCCGTTGGCAGATGTTGTTGTCTGAATATGATATCGAGTATCGAGCTCAGAAAGCTATCAAAGGTAGTATCTTGGCTGACCATTTGGCGCACCAGCCGATTGAAGATCATCAGTCTGTTCAGTACGACTTCCCAGATGAGGAGATTCTGTATTTGAAAATGAAAGATTGTGATGAGCCTACACTTGATGAAGGTCCGGAACCTGGTTCCAGATGGACGATGGTGTTTGATGGTGCTGTGAATCAGTATGTAAATGGAATTGGGGCAGTAATCATTACTCCTCATGGCACGCATATTCCGTTTACAGCAAGGCTAACTTTCAAATGCACGAATAATATGGCTGAGTATGAGGCCTGTATTATGGGATTAGAAGAATGTATCGATTTGAGAATCAAGCATCTTGATGTGTATGGTGATTCGGCTTTGGTTGTTAATCAGATCAAGGGAGAGTGGGAGACGAATCAGCCTGGTCTCATTCCGTACAGAGATTATGCAAGGAGGATTTCAACATTCTTTACAGAGGTTGACTTTCATCATATTCCTCGTGAGGATAATCGGATGGCAGATGCGCTTGCTACGCTTGCTTCAATGATTGTAGTCAAGTATTGGAATGAAGTTCCCAATATTACCGTGATGCGCTTGGATAGACCAGCTCATGTATTTGCAGTTGAAGAAGTGAATGATGACAAGCCTTGGTATTTCGATATCAAGAATTTCCTCCAGAACCAGGTCTACCCGCCTGGAGCATCTGTGAAAGATAGGAAAACTCTAAGAAGGTTGTCAGGCAGTTTCTACCTCAGTGGTGAAATGCTTTATAAGAGAAATTTTGACATGGTTTTGCTCAGATGCGTGGATAGACACGAAGCAAACCTGTTGATGACTAAGGTCCATGAGGGTTCATTTGGTACTCATTCCAATGGACATGCCATGGCTAGAAAGATGCTGAGAGCAGGCTACTATTGACTGACAATGGAGTCTGACTGCTGCAAATATGTGAAGAAATGCCACAAGTGTCAGATTTATGCGGATAAGATTCATATTCCTCCGACACTTCTGAATGTGATTTCATCACCATGGCCTTTCTCTATGTGGGGAATTGACATGATTGGCATGATTGAACCGAAAGCGTCCAATGGACACAGGTTTATTCTCGTAGCAATTGATTACTTCACCAAATGGATTGAAGCCGCTTCGTATGCGAATGTGACCAGGCAGGTGGTCGTGAAGTTTATCAAGAATCAGCTGATTTGCCGTTATGGTGTGCCAGATAAGATCATTACTGATAATGGATCTAATCTGAATAATAAGATGATGGAAGAGTTATGCGCTGAGTTCAAGATTGCACACCATAATTCCTCTCCTTACAGACCAAAGATGAATGGGGCTGTTGAAGCTGCTAACAAGAATATCAAGAAGATTATCCAGAAGATGGTTGTTACGTACGAAGATTGGCATGAGATGCTGCCATTTGCTTTGCATGGTTATCGTACATCTGTCCGCACTTCAACAGGGGCAACCCCTTTTTCTCTTGTTTACAGCATGGAGGCTGTTCTCCCAGTAGAGGTGGAGATCCCATCAATGAGAGTCTTGATGGAAGCCAAGTTGACTGAGGCTGAATGGATCCAGAGTCGTTATGACCAACTGAATTTGATTGAAGAGAAGCGATTGACTGCCATGTGTCATGGTCAGTTATATCAACAGAGAATGAAGAAAGCATTCGATAAGAAGGTCAAACCTCGTGTGTTCCGAGAAGGCGACCTGGTGCCCAAGAAAGTTTTATCTTTCGCTCCCGATTCCAGGGGCAAGTGGACTCCGAATTATGAAGGTCCATATGTTGCTAAGAGAGCCTTTTCAGGCGGTGCTTTGATGCTTACAACAATGGATGGGGAGGATTTCACTCGTCCTGTGAATTCAGATGCAGTCAAGAAATACTTTGCCTAAAAAAAAAATAAGTAAAAGAAAAACAGAATAGCTCGCTAAGTTGAAAACCCGAAAGGGCGGCTTAGGCAAAAATGAGCGTCTCGGTGGAGAACCCGAAAGGGTGATCCAGGCAAAAGTTAGAGACTTGAAAAAATGAATTTACATCCCGATAGATTTGAGTACCTCACCGTGGGGCAATCTAGGCAAAAATTAGGGATTCGACAAGTAACTGCATCCTGACAAGACTTTCTGTTCCATAGCTGTCTTTTCGTCAGAGATTCTCGATTCGTCGTCAACTGAAGCTTCGAATACATCGAAATTCCAATTGGTAGAGAAAGGATCATTATGTTCAATGTAGCCCTCTTCCAATATATATCACTGATTTCAAACTTGTACAGATCTATGGAGTCTTGCCATTTGAAGGCTACCATTCCATCAAATCAATTTGAGCTTTTAGCCAATTATTTGCACTCTTAATTGTTTCAATTCAACAAATGTTTTGCATGTTTTAATTGATAAAATGTCATTGTTTTAAACAAATAAATTTTTCAAATTATTGTTTTAAACAAAGTGAACATTCACAATGATGAAAGGATACTTAAGAATTTCTCAGTGCTCTCCCAAGGGTGGCATGATTTCCAACAGGGTAAGACATTTGTTCATATTCCTGGCATGGTTGTATCCTCTTTATCCAGATCGTTGTTAGGGTTGTTCCCTAAGCAGAGCTTCTTTTGAGATTTTTGAGCAGAGTACTTGTTGGAAACTTCAGTTTTCCAACAGCATTCTCTCCCCAGCATGGGTGCTTTCCTTTTAGAAGATTCGGTAGTTGGTGGGTTGACATCCCGGTACTTCGTCTGTTTCCTCAGTATATTCGCCAGGGGAGTTGTTGGCGTGATATACTTCATTTTATGCTATCTCTCTCCATTAGAGTGCTCGTTGAGGTTTTCCACCTCTTATTCCTTCAGCAGAGCAGTGATTATTTCCTCCTCAGCAGTTGCTGGTTTCTTCTTGGAAGGATCAGTATTTGGTGGTTGATCACCAGTTCTCCTTCTCATCCTCAGACAATTCTCCAGTAGATTTGTGGTACGGTGGATTGTGTCTGTAATGTTTCCCTGCAGTATCCCCAACGGAGTTGGTATCCTCAACAGAGTTGCTTTTATGGCAGGTTTTGCCTGTTGAGAACTTCTATTCCCTATGCTGGTTGGTGATCTATCATTCATTTAGATTTGGTTGATTTCCTGATGCTTTTGATCCCCAGTAGAGTTGGTGTGCGGCTAGATTCTACTTGTGTGTTCTGTTCTCTTCAGCAGTTCTCGCTTGTGCAGTGAACTCTTGTTTTCCAGTTAATACTGAGGATCCCCCTGCAGAAATCTCGGGATTTCTCCATTGTCCCCAACAGATTTGTCTTTGTGGCAGTTTCTGCCTGTTGCGAACTTCTGTTCCCTAGTTGGGTTAATTAATGATCCATCACTCAGAGATTTTGTGATTTTCTTTGATATCTCTGATCTTTTTCTTTCCAGTAGATCTTTGCTTTTCAGCATGTAGATCTCCAGCAGATTGGCTTTCCAGTTGGATTTCTTTGGATTTTTTCCTCTGGAAGTGTAGTACCGGGCTTTTGATTCCTTGGCCTGTTCGTGTTAGATATGTCTGTTTTGTCAGCATTAATCAAACATGAATCACGCATGTTCATGCATACTTTCAACATTCAGATATTCATCATTGCATTCTTCGCCATATATCTTTTGTTTGTTGTCTCCTGCTAACGGTGATATAGATCTCTCCAGTAGATCTTCCCAAGCAGATGTCGGGTGTCTAATCTCTCAATATAGAGTCAGCCCCATAAGCAAAAAGTGTCTGTCTTTCCTTCTGCAATTCCCCACTGAGATATACCCTCGTGGATGACGGTTTTTTCCGTTTCCTCCCAACACATATATTGGGATGGATATTCCTATTGAGTTATATCCTCATTAGGATGAGTTTTGATTCAGTTTGCCTTTTTGGTTTGATCCTGAATTGGCATTTCTTTTTCAACTGTCTCTTGTGCTTCCCTGTGGAATAAATGAATGAATTACCCAGTAACCGACAATAGTTCTTTTTATCCCCAGTGGAGTTTGGGCTTATACCCTGTACCGGTAGTTATAAGTCCTATCTTTTTGGTTTCCTACCCTGTAGCTGGTAGTTGTAAATCCTGTATACCTTTTTCCCTTTTGTGGAATAGGTGTTTGTGAACATTCTTTGTTCCTCAGCAAGAGTCGATGGTTTTCTACCCAATATTCGGTAGTCGTAAATCCTATTTCTTCTTGCTCCTCAGCAGTTGGTGGTTTGTTATAAACCCTATGTTGTTTCCCGTGCGGAGTTGTGATTCTTTCATTCCCCACGCGGAGAGTTGTTGGTTTTCTACCCAGTATTTGGTAGTTATAAATCATACTTTTATCCCCTAGCAGAGGCAACCTTTGTGGTTCATTCTGGTTGATGGTGGATTTTGTGGTCTTCTACCCAGTAGTCGGTAGTTGTAAATCCTATGTTGTTGTCTCCCTAGCGGAGTCTGTGCTTTATTGTGGATAATTGCCGTATGCTAGCAATTTTATCCTCATCCAGAATTTTGGTCTTCTACCCCGTATTCGGTAGTTGTAAATCCTAATTTCTCCCTTTTGCAGAGTTAACCTTGTTGTTCATCCTAACCGATGATGGTTACTCTTTGTGGTTATCTTCATCCAGTATTCGATGTTGATATTTCCTCTTTCTTCTGGGTAATTGTCGTATGCTAGCAATTGTACCCCCAACAAATCTGTCCTTGTGGATAATTGCCGGATGCTAGCAATTTTATCCTCAGCGGATCCTTTCACCGTATGCCAGTGATTTGTTCCCCGGATCATTGATGTTTATCAATGTATCTCCAGTGAGTCATCTTTCATTTACCCTTTTGTTGGTAATGATCGTCTCCCTTTGATCGGTCATCTTTATATACCTAGTTATGGTATCCCGATGCCTTTCTTTTCGGTTGATTTATCCTTTATTAACCCAGTAACCGGTTGTGGATAATCTTCCATGCGAGTATGTTATCCACGTTCTGACGGTAATGGATAATATATCTCATGCACTCTTCAGTCGAAGCCTGTTGTGTTTCCCCAGTCGAGTAAGTTCCGTATTCCTTTGTGGAATCGAATATTCTTTGTGTCTCTTGGATAATTGCCGGATGCTTGCAATTTATCCCCTGTGAGTTATCTTTCGTTTACCTTGTTGGGGTTGGTATCGATTGTCTCTCTTTTCGGTCGGTCACCTATTATATACCCAGTAACCGGTATCCCTGGTGTTCCTTCCATGCGAGTATACTATCTACGTTTTGACGGTAATAGATAATATATCTCATGCGAGTATACTATCCATGTTCTGACGGTAATGGATATTATATCTCATGCGCTCTTTGGGTTTTTTCCCCAGCTGAGTAAGATTCGTTTTCCCGTTGCGAATTCGAATGTCCATCCTGTAAGTCGATTTGCTTTTTCAAGCCCTCCTTCTGGATGATGAGTGTTTTGGCATATATACCAATTCACGCTTCGGTCGGTCACCTATTATATACCCAGTAACAGGTATCCCTGGTGTTCCTTCCTTTCTGCTCCCTATTATGACCTTGGTCCCCTGTGGAGTCAGATTTTCCTGAGTTGATGTACCTTTTTCAGGTCTTTCTCAGACGTTTGGTTGATTGATATCTCTCACCCTTATATCGGTCTTAGATATTCATTCTTCCTGAGCTTGTTGTTCTTTCACCCAGTAACCGGTGTTTAGATCACATGTCTCTTTGAGTTTATTACACAGTAGCCGGTAACACCTCATATTGCAGTTTTTTCTCCAGGAGAGTCTCTTTGTTAGACATTCCCTAGTGGAGTTTCCGTTGTGATTTTACCCTTTTGCTGTATTGGTGTTTTCCCCAATATATGCAATTTTCCCCGACAGGGAGATTCTGTGTGAATTTTTTTTCCCCAGTCCGAGTCCGGATTTTCATCCGAAGTATCCTTCGTGGATAGTTTGAGTCAGTTTGAGTCCTTTACTCCCCAGTAAGGTCTCCAGTCCAGTCGTGTCCTGATCACGCCGCGTCAGTTTCCCCTAATTCAGAGTCGTGTCCTGCTCACGCATTCTTTTTCTTTTTCTTATCCCCATGAGAGTCCTGTTAGAGTCTCTGTTCCTGGTGAGTGCATTACTCCGATGGATCGTCTTTTCTTTATGGACCATATTCCCCACAGAGTTTGTTACTTTTGCATGCATACATTTGCATCATGAGGTCTCTTAGGGACCAAAATTTGTCTCATTACTGTTATTTAAGCCCATTCTACCGCGTCGAGATGAAGACTCTAACCTTCACTTCTCCGGCTAGAATGACCTTAAATAGGGGCATCTGTAAGACCCCAATTTTGTCCCTAAGATCCCTCATGGCATCATATCATATCATTGCATTGCCTCAAGGATCATTGGACACCTTGCTTCCTTCCCTATGGGTGGGTTATCTTTTTGAGAGTGGTTCTTGATCACAAAGCATGTTTGCATTTGTATGTCATTGCTTTTCTTTTTATCACTAACCAAAAAGTACAAAAATATGTCATCTAACCTTTGTCTTGCAGATGAAGCAATAACAGGTCAAGGCAATCAAAGGCATTCATTGAGCAATAGATGGTGGTCATTCTTGAGATTTGGACCCCACAATCATTATCAAGAGTTCATATGAGTTATGATGTCATTTTGAAGCAAAATCCCAAGTGGTAGAGGCTTGAATTTCATCAGAACATTCTCAGATCATCTAAAGGCCTAGAAAGTCAACTGCAAAGTCAACTGTGGATTTGGAGGTGGGAAGTGACTAGAAATACTTCATTCATGTTCAAACAAGTCTCATTTGACATTTCAAACACTCACATTGAAGAATTTGAAGTCAGGTCAAAAATTTCCAAAAATAGCAAGTGACCTATAATTTGAATTTGCCAAAAATGGAAAGGTTTTGGACCAACTTCAACTCAATATTACATCATCAATAAAGCTTCAAATGAAATTTCGTTGAACATGAAAGTTGTAGATCTTTCTCTCCCATTTCTAAAAAGTCCAAGATCATGAATTTCTTATGTGTGGTTAAGGAGATATGATCAAATCATGACAAAGTGTGCATGGGACTTCAAATGAGCATAACTTTTCAACCAAAGCTCCAAAATGAGTGGTTTTTTTGCAATATTCTCCTCTTGACCTCTAATTTCTAAATCATGCATCACATTACATGAATTGTCATCACATGACCACTTGTTAATCCATTGGTTTTTTGGAGGGAAATCCCAAAATTCAAAATTTGTGCATTGTATGGGATTTTTATCATTACCATTGGTTTTAAAAATTGATTTTAAGTGAAAATGAATGAAATTCGTGCACTGTGCACACATGCATTTCATGCATGGAGGTGAAAAACCAATTTGTGCATACACCCTAAAATTTGGTTAATCTCATTAGAATTTGGTTTAAACTTGATTACAGAATCATTAGCATGGCATATATAAGAGTAATCATAACTGTTTTCAGGAAATGAACAACCATTTTTCAGATCTAGATCCAAAATTCTGCAAACTTTTCTCTCAAACTTTTCTTGCAAATCTTCACACAAGAAGCTCTTCTATTGCTTGATTCATGATCCTGAGGTGTTTTTGAGAAGAATTGGACGTGGAATTGGAGCAATTGGCGCCATATTGAAGCATACACAAAGCTTGAAGCATCCATGGAATTTTCAAAATCTGTTGGATTCGTGTGCAATTAAGCTTCAATTTCTCTTTCAATCATCTATACAAGCATCATAGAGGAACATTGGAGCTATCACAAGCCTTGAATCAAGCCAAATCCAGTTTCTGCACTTCAAGAGGTCACAACTCGAATCTCTTATTTTTGAATTTCATTGCCATGTTGTGGTAGATCTCTTTGTGCTGGTAATTTTGAGCTTTGAATCGTGCAATTTGGTGCTGTTTTGAGCTAGATATGATTGATTGAAGTTTTGATGATGAATTTTACTTTCTTCGATCCGTGCTTGTTTTGATGAATTATGTTGAAATGCTTGTTGATCTTGAATGTGCATTGCATGATGAATCGATTGGTGTGACTTTGGATGATTTTTGGACACTTTTGTGAAAATCTGGAAAATCCAAATGAAGATCTTCATGATCTTCATCTTCAACCTTTGAGTGTTCTTCATTTTCCAGAAATTGCTACGGTTTTGCTATGGTTTTTGCTACGAATCTGGACATTAGCTACGAATTTGTTTAGGCCACGCTTTCCATGTCCAGGAAACGCTTTTTTGTTTCCATCCACAGTGTACTAGGGCTTGTTTATGATTGGTACACGTTTTGGCTTGCCTTGCGTTTTGATTGGCTCACGATTGTTGACCGAGCGCTGACCATGCCACGTACTTAAGTGAAACGGTGCGTTTTGCACCTAGCGCGTGCCAACATTTAAACTCACACTGAGTTCGATTCCCAGCGATGGGAATTATTTCAAATGCTTCACTATTTTCTTACTTTCCCTCCATTTTCCATGCTAGCCTAATTTTGTTTTTTTAATTTTTTCTTCAACTTCATAAAATCATTAAAAATAGGAAAATGCATCAATTTGATCCCAATTTTTTGCATATTGTTCCTCTGTTTGTCTATTTTCTGATGATCATGATTTTACAAGTTGTGCTTTGCTGTATTTTATTTTGTGCTAGAATGATTGATCATATGTCCATTTTTGACCTTGCTTGATTCAAACTATCATGAAATGCTTGTTTCTTATCCAATGAATGTGAAATTTTGCATGATGAAACTAGACACATTGCTTGACATTTTGGTTTTGGTTTGGTATTTTTCTCAATTTCCATTGCTGTTTTATGCTTGTGCTAAGTTGGTTTGACAATTTGTGTCACACCTTTGATTGTTCAACTTGTGCCATGTGATTGCCATGCCAAATGATCTCTGATTCATCTGATTTTTTGTATGTTGATCATGTTAGATGTCTTGAATGTGCATGATTTTTTCCAGATTTATTTGAATCATTTCTGTTTTGATTTGAATTTTTCATTCATGTTGATTACATATGAGCTTTAAAATTGCCTTGAACTTCACTTGATCATGAAATGCTTTTGGTGATTGATTTTGATATAAGACCTTTTGGAACTTGTCAAGATGTGATTGAAGTTGATGCATGTTAAATTTCAGCTCCTGTTTTAAAATGTTTCTCCATCTTTGACCCTAGGCTTTGACCTAGTGGTTTGTTGCTTATGTTTGAGTTTTGATTTCAGGTTGAGCATCCAAGTTGCGTAATTGATGATGCTCCATCATTTGAGTATTGTTGTTTGCTTTTGATTACTAACATTTGTGTGTTTTGTAGGTTGATGCTAACTCATTTGAGTTTGCCTTATGGCTTACACATTTTGTACATTGGGATTGTCTGTTGCTTATTAACTGTTGTCTGTTTGTCTGAGTATTGTACTAATTTATTTAGTGTTTCCACAGGTACTTAAGTTGCTTTAAGTTCATTGTGAACTTTGCTTTGCTTGGTTTCTTAACCACTTAGGTATAATCTCTAATCTTCATGTAGTCTGGAAGACCTATTGTTATTGGTAGGCACCTGTCTGAAGTCCTCCTTAAGAGGCAATGCTTGTGATTGTTTAATTTTTGTGCCAAGCAGGAAAAGTCCTCTTATGAGGCAATTGGCAGATAAAAGAGATGTGTAATCCATCTCCTGCTACTCAGTGTGTCATTCACCTTGCTCACACAATGTGTTGATGCATGGTGAATAATAACCCAAGATCTTATAGAGTCAACCATTTGTGGAGAAGAGTTCCAACTTTCTGAACTCCCACACTTTCCATTGTTTAAAGCTCTCCCTGACCAAGGATAAGAGCTATGAGGCACACCCCTCATCTCCTTTTCATCTGCTTCACCCTAACTCTCAATGTTAGGGTTAAGAGCTCAAAATACCCCATTCCAGTTGGCTGAAAAGCCTAACCTTGCTTGAGCCTAATTGATTGTATATAGTGTGTGCTAATTGACTTGTTTGTTTGCTTACTTGATCCATCTGTGCATTTATCTTCATTACTTGTATATCATTTCATGATCATTGTTCATATCTTTGTGACATTTTGTTTGTCCATTGAGGAGTCAATTGTAAGTCCAGTTATTGGCATTTGTTTCCTATGATCTGGAGGGATTTGGAACTAAGACCATTCATTGGCATTCCTTTCCTTGTAGTCGAGTGTAAGACCATTTATTGGCAACTTGTTTCCTTTTTGCTTATTGCATTTGTTTTGTTTTGTGATGAGTCAATTGTAAGCCCGTTTATTGGCAATTGTTTCCCATGATCATCCCCTGGAGATTGGGGTAAGTCCATTGATTGGCATCTGGTATCCATGTTTCTTTTTGCTTTGGGAGATTGGTATAAGTCCATTGATTGGCATCCGATATCCATTTTTGTTTTGTGAGATTGGAATAAGTCCATTGATTGGCATCCGGTATCCATTTTCTTTGTCCATCTGTTATTTGCATTGTTGCCTATTCCAAAGGAACCACTTGAATCATCTACATATGATCTCAAGAGGTGAACATTTAAGAAGTTTTACTTCCTCACCCTCCCACCTTTGTATTTCTTTAAACCTCCATTTGCATGTTAACCCAAAACACAAAACTATTGTGCAAACATTTTCACTTCTTTTCAAATTAGAAACCTAGGCCTTAGGCCTTTGATTTTTCAAACTTCATTTTCATAATACTTCTTTTGAATTGAATTCTAATCATATCTTGACCACTTTTGTGAATAATCCTAATTGGTTAATTTCACTCACTCAATTGTTTTGTGGCTTTGTCCATTCTTGATAAGTTTTCATACATTAGCCATAGGTTTGATTTATCCTAGTTGGTTGATGTTAATGTCACCTTTTGTCCTTAGTGATTGAATTGTAAGACTTCCTTGCTTATTATAGGGTTAACCCCTCACTAGCAAGTTGAAGCTTTTCTCACATGGTGGACTTATTGTTTGTATAAGGTTGAGTTTTCTCCCGTGGATAACGAAAGACCTTAGGGCTTTTGTTTTAAAATCAATTCACTCATATTTTTGGAAATATTTTAGCCGAACTACGGCGTTTTGATCCTTACCTTCCATGGAAAGGTACGTAGGCAACGGGTTCATCCGTTCAAACACAAAAATAATAACTTGTATATTCTTTTCTCATCCCTTCCATCCATGTTTGCACAATAAATATTTCATAAACAAATAACATTTCGTACAACAAGTTGTGAAAAGGGCTCCCTAGGAGTACCTAGGACGTTTTGGGTGCCTAACACCTTCCCATTGTGTAATTAACCCCTTACCCAGATCTCTGATCTTTTTATTGGTTTTCTATGTGTAAAACTTCTTAGGCTTTTGTTCGCTTTTTAGCCATTCCTTTGGATAAATAAAAGTGCGGTGGCGACTCGATTCTTTGTATGCTTTGCTTTTGATTTAATCAATAAATCATAAAGTGACGAATACACCGCTACAGTTAGCAGCTTTAACAGCCTCATTCATCTTAGGTCTGTAGGGAGAAGAATTATGATGTGCAATCTTGAACTCGCTACACAGCTCTTTCATCATCTTGTTGTTCTAGTTAGATCCATTGTTAGTAATGATCTTATCTGGCACACCATATCAGCATATGAGTTGATTCTTGATAAACTTCACAACCACCTGCCTGGTCACATTCGCATATGATGCCGCTTCAACCCACTTGGTGAAGTAATCAATTGCTACGAGAATAAAACGGTGACTGTTAGACGCCTTTGGCTCTATCATGCCAATCATGTCAATTCCCCACATGGAGAAAGGCCATGGTGAAGAAATAACATTCAGAAGTGTCGGGGGAATATGAATCTTATCCGCATAAATCTGACACTTATGGCATTTCTTCACATATTTGCAGCAGTCATACTCCATTGTTAACCAATAGTAGCCTGCTCTCAACATCTTATTTGCCATGGCATGTCCATTGGAATGAGTACCAAATGAACCCTCATGGACTTCAGTCATCAACAGGTCTTCTTAGTGTCTATCCACACATCTGAGCAGAACCATGTCAAAATTCCTCTTGTAAAGCACATCGCCATTGAGGTAGAAACTGCCAGATAATCTCCTCAAAGTCTTCTTATCTTTAAAAGATGCCCCAGGCGGGTAAATCTGAGTTTGAAGAAAGCCCTTGATATCATAATACCATGGCTTATCATCTTTCACTTCTTCGACTACAAACACATGAGTTGGTATATCCAAGCGCATCACAGTAATATTGGGGACTTCATTCCAATATTTCACCATAATCATTGAAGCAATCGTAGCAAGAGCATCTGCCATCCGATTCTCATTTCGAGGAATATGATGGAAGTCAACCTTAGTAAAGAAAGTTGAAATCCTCTTCGCATAATCTCTGTATGGGATGAGGTCATGCTGATTCGTCTCCCATTCACCCTTAATCTGATTAACAACAAGGGTCAAATCACCATAAACATCAAGATGTTTGATCCTAAGATCAATACACTCTTCCAATCCCATAATACAAGCCTCATACTCCACCATAGTATTCGTGCATTTGAAAGTTAGCCTTGCAGTAAAAGGAAAATGTGTACCTTGAGGAGTAATAATCACTGCCCCAATACCATTTCCATACTGATTAACAGCACCATCGAACAGCATACCCCATCGGAAGACTTGCTCTGGCCCTTCATCGAGCGTAGGCTCATCACAATCTTTCATTTTCAAATATAGAATCTCCTCATCTGGGAAGTCGTATTGCACAGACTGATAATCTTCAATTGGTTGATGTGCCAAGTGGTCAGCCAAGATAATACCTTTAATAGCTTTTTGAGCTCGATACTCAATATCATACTCAGATAATAACATCTGCCAACGGGAAATCCTCCCAGTTAAAGCAGGCTTCTCAAAGATGTACTTGATTGGATCCAATTTGGATATCAACCAAGTTGTATGATTCAACATATACTGGCGTAAACTCTTAGCGGCCCAAGCCAAAGCACATCATGTCTTCTCAAGCATTGAGTATCGAGACTCACAATTAGTGAACTTCTTACTCAAGTAGTATATCACATACACTTTCTTCCCTGATTCATCTTGCTGACCAAGGACACATCCCATGGAATCATCAAGCACAGCCAAGTACATAATCAATGGTCTCCCTTCAACAGGCGGAGACAGAATTGGAGGCTCGGACAGATACTCTTTGATACTGTCAAAGGCCTTATGGCAATCCTGTGTCCAATCATGACGCTGAACTTTCTGGAGGAGCTTGAATATAGGCGCACATGTGGCAGTCATGTGGGATATAAATCTCGAAATATAATTCAAGCGGCCAAGAAAACCTCGGACTTGCTTCTCAGTTTTGGGCGCATGCATCTCTTGTATTGCTTTGACCTTGGCAGGATCAACTTCAATACCTCTTTCACTGACAATAAAGCCCAATAACTTTCCGAAACGGACTCCAAATGTACACTTGTTCGGATTCAAGCGGAGTTTGTACTTTATCAAACGCTGAAAAAGCTTCAACAAGTTCTCTACATGTTCAACTTCCGTTTTCGACTTTGCAATCATATCATCAACATGCACCTCAATCTCCTTGTGCATCATATCTTGAAACAAGGTAGTCATAGCACATTGATACGTGGCTCCGGCGTTCTTGAAATCGAAGGGCATCACTCGATAACATAATGTTCCCCAAGGTGTGATGAATGTTGTCTTCTCCATATCCTCGGGTGCCATTTTAATCTGATTGTAACTGGAAAATCCGTCCATAAATGAGAAGACATTGAATTTAGTTGTATTTATCTACCAACATATCAATATATGGTAAAGGAAAATCATCTTTCGGACTAGCTTTATTCAAGTCTCGATAGTCCACTCACATTCGGACTTTTCCATCTTTCTTGGGCAAAGGAACAATATTGGCCACCCATTGAGGATATGTAGAAGTCACCAGAAACCCCATATCAATTTGCTTCTGAACTTCTTCTTTAATCTTCACTGCCATATCAGGATGAGTTCTTCTGAGCTTTTGCTTCATAGGCACACACTCAGGCTTCAAAGGCAAGAAATGTTGCACGCTATCAGTATCTAGACCATGCATGTCTTCATACGACCAGGCAAAGACGTCGACATATTCTCATAGCAACTCAATCAACCCCTTCTTCACAGACTCTTCCAGGAGTGCCCCAATCTTCACTTCACGAACACAGTCTTCAGACCCCAAGTTGACTGTTTCCAGATTCTTAAGATGCGGCTGAATGATCTTCTCCTCGTGCTCAAGCAGACGGGTAATCTTATTAGGAATCTCTTCAACATCATCTTCTTCTGCCTCAAATACAGGGAACTCAAAGTTGGGAGATGGTGTTGGATCATTATGTTCAATGGGTTTGATCAACCTGCATAATGATTTTGAGTATAAAAGAGATTTCAGAATTCAAGCAAGGAAAATCACTATGTAGATGAAAAGATTGATTTTATTCTCTTTTTAGGGTTTTATGGTGATTACCAATTTCATGCAAAAAGCAAAATGGAAAAATAATTTGGAAAAACAAACATTTAACATGTGATTATTGAGTGAATATCATTGTATTAATCAAAATGTGCCAACAATGTCATCGCTTCTCCTTTTGGCATAGGAGAAGGGTTTTCAAACAAAATGAACATATTACGCTGACTTATGGATAACTGTTGGAACATCAAAAACGACCCAATTATTGCAGATTCCTCCAGGGATGACAAAGTTGCCAAGGTATTCCTCTTCATCATCTTCCACTATGGCAACAGCCTCTTGATCATCAACAGTGTGGATGAAACCTCCACTATGGAACAACCCATGCTCATTGGAAACACCGGAAGAGTACCATATGCCAGCTCGGGATTTATTATCTTCCAATCTGATCATTTCCCCCAAACTAGTAGTTGTACCATGCTCAATGGCCAACTTCCCATCGTTGTAGGAGACAAAAGAAGAAAGTCCTTTCCTTGAAGGCTCAACAATAGATAAGGCTTGGAACAGCGTTCCAACCTCATCCTCAGCATCAAGATAGGAAAAGGAAGATAAATGACTCACCAAGAGAGCCTTCTCTCCCCTATCACCACCAACTTCTTGTTTTTCATAAACTTCAACTTCTGGTGTAGGGTGGATGTCACGGCGCCTGCCTCGTGAATCCATGGCCTGCCAAGCAAACAACTGTAAGACGAATGAATATCCATGACCTGGAAAGTGATCTGGAAATCACTAGGTTCAATCTTGATCGAGAGTTCTACTTCACCGATCACGGTTTTGCGCGATCCATCAAACGCCTTAACAACCACTCCACTCTGCCTCATGGGAGGCCCCTGGTATGAAAGTTTGGCCAGAGTGGATTTTGGAAACACATTGAGCGATGATCATGTGTCTACCAACACATTAGACAAGGAATCATCCTTACAGTTCATGGAAATGTGTAAGGCCAAATTATGGTCTTTTCCCTCCTCGGGAAGATCAGCATCATAGAAGCTCAAATTGTTGCAAGCGGTTATGTTTGCAACAATGCTATCAAACTGCTCTAAAGTGACATCATGGTCCACGTATGCCACATCCAACACCCTCTGCGAAGCTTCGCGGTGTGGCTCAGAATTCATCAACAAAGATAAGACAGATATCTTTGATGGAGTTTGTAGCAGCTGATCAACAACATTATATTCACTCCTCTTGATGAGCCTCGACATCTCATCGTAGTCCTCTCTCAAAATGTCAGACTGACCAACCAGGACAGGAGTTTTAACAACTTTATCAACAACAGGGTCAACACCCTTCATCACAGGAGCAGGATTATTAGAAGAAGTCCCCACGGGACCGGCAGGATTAACGACTTTTTTCTTCAATACGTCTTAATGGGGTTTCGGCGACGCCGAGAAAAAACGACCACTACAGGTTACACCAGTGACGTCTAAGATGCTCACTACGGAAGTTGAGGGCAACGACACCTCCTTCCCATCTTCTAGAATTACATCATTGTACCTGTAGGGAACAACCTTGTTTGATGAATACGGGACAGGACCCGCTGGCTTGATCACAAGAGCCGGAGAGACCTTCTTCTTACTGCCATCATACTTGACGACAACAGGCTCTGGAATTCTAAATACAGGGGAAATAACATCAACTTCATCCTCATCATGATTCTGAAGTATTTCAATCATTCCCTGATCCAACATCTCTTGGATGTCCTTTCTAACTTGTCGGCATCCTCTCTCATTGATAGTGCACACCTGGAACCTATCATGGTCATGCTCATAGTGGCTGTGTTCACACAACAACTTATGCATCTCGACCAAAGACTGCCTTATGTCATTGACATACATGACTTTATATTTGCCATGGAAACCCTGGACCATATTCACAGCAGCTTTCCCATGCTCGGGCAATGGGTTCTTCTTCATATTAGGACCTACATCCTCGAAAAACAATATACCGCTTCTCACAAGGTCTTGCACCTTGGTCTTCAACGGGTAACAATTCTCCATATCATGTCCGGGAGCACTGGAATGATATACACAGTGTAGCTCTGGCTTATACCACCACTGAGGGTTGGTTGGTACAGCAGGTGGGTCTCGTGGAGTGATCAATTTTCTGTCTATCAAAGACGGATAGAGCTCAGCATATGTCATTGGAATCGGATCAAAAGTGACCCTCTTCCTCTCGTAGTTGTTGGTGCTAGTGTTATTGTTGTTTCGAGGCTGGTAGGCCTGTTGTTGTGGACGATGTTATTGTTGATATTGTTGTTGTTGTTGTTGATGATGAACTTCTCGAAAGGCAGGTGCTATATGAACCACCTGGTGTTGGTTAACGGCAGGGCGCACGTTCTTTCTTTTCACAAAGGGTCTTCTCTTGATATAGGAGGACACGTCATGTGCCTCTCCCTCCTTCTTCTTCGCAAATCTCCCATATCTATTTGCTGAAGAGCTGTCTTCTCTTGATAGACGTCCTTCACGGACTCCTTCTTCCAGTCTCATTCCTATATTCACCATTTCGGTGAAGTCCGAGGGAACACTGGAAATCATCCTCTCATAGTAGAAAGAGCTCAAAGTCTTTAGAAAGATCTTTGTCATCTCCTTCTCCTCTAGGGGTGGCACTATCTGAGCTTCCAATTCGCGCCATCTTTGGGCGTACTCTTTGAAGGTCTCCTTGTCCTTCTGCGACATTTCCCTCAACTGGTCCCTTTCAGGAGTCATGTCCACATTATATTTGTATTGCTTGACGAAGGCCTCGCCAAGATCGTTGAAAGAGCGGATGTTCGCACTCTCCAAACCCATGTACCACCGGAGCGCGGCACCAGACAAACTATCCTGGAAGTAATGGATAAGCAGTTGGTCGTTGTCTGTTTGAGTTGACATCTTGCGAGCATACATCACAAGATGACTGAGCGGGCATCCCCCACGGAAACCCGGCTGGCTCAGAGAGGTCCTTACCCCTCAGAGTCTCCAGTTCCTTGCGCAACTCAAGGAATTGGTATTTCATCTCGTCCATCTTTTCATAAACATCTGGGCCCTTAGATGGCTCAGAGTGATAGATGGTGTCTTCAACTCGTGGTAAAGTGTGCACAACGGGAGGTGGCATAGAAAGGACCGTGCTAGATGCCGGCAGAGAAGCGAGAGTAGGAGCAAAACCCTCAGGCACAAAATTGGCGGGCATCCCCCACAGGAACCCAACTGGCATAGATGGGGAAAAATGGACCATTGCAGCAGGTACAGTAGAAGTTTCTATCTCTGAGATGACGGTCCTCTGGGGAGGAGTTGCAGGAGTGGGCGAAGCTTGGCTCTGAGCGGCCAGCACTGACTTCATCATGGCAGTAAGCCTAGCAATCTCTTCTTTCAGATCTCTGTTCTCTTGCTCTAAGTGCTCCATGATCTTGAGATGATTAGCTCTTATGTTATACCGGTGCGTTAGCTTATCTTCAAAATAAATGAAGAGCAAAGAGTTAGACCACTGATCAAGAAGCTCATAACAAAACCTGCTTATGCATATGATGCATGCAATGTTTGTGCATATGGTTTGTTTTTATTTGAGGAACTTAATAGAGATCTATTTGCAAATATTTTTGAAAATATTAATCCTTTTTAAGACATATATGGAATACTCATAGCAATAATATTTGGAATTTTTTTTACACCAATGATGTAGTACAGTTTTGGTAACCAAACACAATACAAGAGGAAAGGAGAATAAAAATCCTATGGATCCCTAGAAACAATCATCCAAATCTCTCGAGATCGGAAGATAAGTTGCATGAAGCCTCTTCACCTCTCTCTCATAAGCTGCTTCCATGTCGGCCTTCTCCTTAGCGAGTCGATCATACTTCCTCTTCCAAAACTTGGATGACTGAGGAAGAAGAGAAGTAACCACATCATCAGGCTCATCAATAATCTGATGCTCTAGAAACTCTATCACTGCATCCTTATCTCTAAGCTGTTGAAGAAGTTCCTCTTGCTCACGAACCCAAGCACACGACCGATCTTCATCTCTCAACTCCTCTACTCCTTGGTTAGGGAGGGTCGATGGCCCAACCATAACCATAGGCGTAGGTCTCGGATAATCATACGGCATACGGTACTCAAGCACTCTCTTCCTCACCCAAGAGGTGTAGGGTTCCAAAGCAATGCAGTTCTTTGGACCAAGCTCCTTCCTTCCCTTCTTATGAACTTTGTGCCAGGCGTGAACCATACTCTCCTTCAAGTTCTGGGGATCTTTACCCTCTTGAAAGAACACACCTTCTAACAAAATGTTATTAGGTTTATCCTTTAAGGGGAACCCAAGCTGATGGCGAGCTAAAATAGGGTTGTAGTTAATTCCACCACATGTACCAAGAAGAGGCACATTGGAGAATTCACCACAAGAGTCAATAATCTGAACGCCATCATACACACGATTATACCAAAAGATATCATCATTAGTGAGAGACATAAGTCTCGTAGACCACCGTAGACATCCCTTGTTCTCCTTGAAGGCGAGCATCTGAGGCAAGTGCGAAATAAACCACTTGTACAACAGAGGCAGACATCACACAATGGAACCACCACCCTTTGCATTCCTAATATGCAAAGAGAAATAAGCGTCACCCAACAGATTTGGAACGGGATTAAGAGTAGAGAATATCCTAATAGCATTCACATCCACGAAATTGTCGATGTTGGGGAATAACACTAGCCCATAGATGAGAAGTACAAATATGTCTTCAAAGGCGTCCTCACTCATGGCCTTCCCAAACAAAGTAGCTTGGGCAATGAGAAAATCAGATGGGAGACCTTGAATTCAACCTTTGGTAGTCATATGAGCAACAATCTCAGATACATCTATGTGAAGCAGGTCAACAATCTCTTGGGAAGAAGGAACCATCTCCAAGCCACTGAACATCAACTGATCCAAGATAGGTATACCCACAAGATAAGCATACTCCTCAAGTGTAGGCAATAGCTGGAAATCTAGAAAAGTGGAGCACTGATACAGAGGATCGTAGAACTGCACTAGCACACTCATCAGACCTTCATCAACCTGAGTAGAAAGAATAGACAAGAGCTTCCCATGGCGAGCTTTGAATTCCAGAGGCTCCAATACATAAGATGTCAAACTCCTTAACTCTTTCAAGTCGGGTTGTCTGAAACTGTACTTCTTGGTATTCCTTCTTTGCTTATCCATGTCTGAAAAATTGCAAATAGACCTCCTAAGTTTCTTGAAATTTTCATTGTTGATAATATGGATGCAAATGAATGCATGAATGCATGGATGCAACAATCACACTCAAGGATCAAGCAAGTCACACCATACAAAGGTCACAGGATGGCTCAAGTCATCCTCAATATCAATCATCCATTTTGGTGGATTATTTACACCTTATCAACACCCAAGTTCCATTGATACTGAGGATATACGAGAACGGATCAACCGCGAATCAAGGGTTTGTTGTAAGTCACGAGCATGGAGTCTCAGTTAAGAACCACCCAAAGGGAGTGTACTATGGTTAAACCTGACAATCATGTTCTAAACAAAGGTCCCCATAGTCATCGTCTCATCTTTCGGATATTATCGGATAAAACGACTACTTGTATTCCAAAAATATTCTCAAGAGAGACTCTTATGAGTGTAGTATCGCATAACAATCGTATCAAATCTTACACTTGAACGATCTTCGCAATACGTCCTAAAATAGGCCAAGATGGGCTAGGTAATCTAAGGTCCTTGGCTTCTGAGGTTTATATTGGAAAGAGTAATGCCTAACCATGACTACTCGTGTGACATTATTGATCCCAACAAGACCTCCACCAAGTGAATGGGCTTGCAAGTCAACTTGCTAAGGAATAACTCCACACAAGCCAACAAGACTACGCCATTCTCCTATCATAAGTGCATTCGAGTTCGGGTATAGAACTCATCTCACAAGAGACCACCAACCACACAAGCAATTGATATATCAAGCAATTCATACATTACAAACAATACAATCATCCCAAATTTGCACAAAAATATGTCACAAATAAATATAGACATATATCACATACAAGCAAAAAGTAGGCTAAACCCACTAGGAAGAAAACTCCTCCGTAGCAGAGTCGCCACTTTTCTATAGCGGGGTATTCGTTACCTTATGGTTTTTTGATTAAACCAAAAGTAAGCATACAATTAGAGTCGCCACCGCACTTTTATTTGTCCAAAGGAAAGGCTAAACAGCGAACAAAAGCCAAGTAAGAAGTTTTATCAAATCAAAAATTAATAAAAATGTCAGAGATCTAGGTAAGGGGGTTGGTTATGAGATGGGAAGGTTTTAAGCACCCAAAACATCCTTAGTACTCTAAGGGAACCTCTTTTTGCAAATGTGTGTTGTAGGTTGGTATTTATGAAAATATGTGCAAAAGTTTGGGGGGATGAGAAAAAAATATTATATTTACAATTTTGTTGTTTGAATGGATGAACCCATTGCCTACGTACCATCACAAAGGTAGGATCAAAACCTCGTAGTTCGAGGTAAAAATCTCAAAAGATTGGTGAATTGATTTGATCAAAAGCCTTAAGGTATTTTGTTATCAAAGGGAGAAAACTCAACCTAAACCAACAATCCACCATGTGAGGAAAGCTTCAACATACTAGTGAGGGGTTAACCCTATAATAATTATGGAAGGCTTATAGTCCAATCACTAAGGATAAGGTGAGGTTTACATCAACCACTATGATAACTCAAACCTATGACTAATGTTTATAAAAAGGTTTTAACAAAGGTGGCCATTGGAACCACAAAATCAACTTGAAGTGAGTTGTATTTGCAAGTTAGATTATTTACAAAATGAAGTCAAAGTTGGATTAGGATTCATTTATAATGAGTATTAATGAAAATATTTTTGAAAAGTCAAAGGCATGAGGCCTAGGTTTCTAATTTGAAACAAAGTCAAAGTTTGCACAAAATGAGTTTGGCTTGGGTTAGAGTGAGGAGGAGAAGAGAAGGGCTAGTCCTAAAGAATAAAAAGATAAGAGAAAGAGATAAAACCCTTGGAGTTCCTTTTCTTGAAATCATAAAGATGATTCAAGATGCTCATTTCCTTTGGACTTAGCAAATAAGCAAGCAATCACACAAATTTGGATTCAAGCTCCTAGGATCTTCATTTGGCTTGTCTCTCTTAACTTGGCTACTCATGACAAATGGTCCCTCTTACTATCTCAAGATGGAATCCTTATCACACAAGAGCAAACATCAAAAATTTCACAACACAATAAGAGGAATGGACAAAGAATGAGTTTAGATTAGGGGTCCTTTGAAGTCAACTTTGAGATTTAGCATTCTAAAGGCATGAGGCCTAGTTGCTCTTCAACAAATTTAGTATTCTAAAGGCATGAGGCCTAGTTGCTCTTGAACTCCTTTAAGCATAGGTAAGATCCTAATTCTAAGTCCTTTCTCCTTTTTGCATTGGGTTCACACAAACAAAGACAAAACAACCACAAGGCAACAATATATTTATATACAATAATGAGCTCAAATGAGCAAAAGGAAAATGACATAAACATAAAATATGTGCTCAAGTGAGCAAAGGGAAAAGTAATATGAATAAATGAGCAAGAAGGTAAATTGCATTAAAGAAAATTGCAAGAAATTAAATGCTCAAATTAAAGTTAGTAATTAGTGGTCACAAGACAATTTAACGCTATGTTAAGCAATCGTAAGTGGACTAATGTAGTAGTCACACCTATATGAGGTTGGTCAATAAAACTATAGGCAAATAAACACAAGTTAGAGATCATGACTAGTAAGCCAAGCTCCTACAACTTGCCATGCCAAAAGAAAAGAAGAAAGACCTTGTATGGAATTTAGGTTTTTTGCTTGACCAAGAAGCAACCTATCTTGGACACAAAGCAACTCGATCTTGGATCAAGTTGAGTTTGATTTGGATCAAAGAAGGTTAAGCCTCTCATATGTCAAGACCAACCATGAGACATTAACTCATTGGCCAAAATAAAAAGAAATAAGATGAAGATGAAATGAAATGGACAAAGAAATAAAGTGTCAAATACAATTGATCAAAGGTGAATCAAATCATCATTAACCAATGTTAAACAGAAGAGAAATGAGGATTAGAAGTCAACAAGTCAAACACATTTTTTTGGTATTTTTAGAATTAAAATAAATGTAAAATTAAAATGGACAAAATATGGTCAAACCTCAAATTCAATTCAAATCAACTTAAACAAGTCCAATTAAATTCTCATAGGTCTAACATGGTCAAACAAGAAACTATTTTAAAAAGAATTTCAACAATTTTTGAAATCAGAAACTATTTTAAAACAATTAAAAACAATGAAAAATAACACAAATGAATTAAAATCTCAAATAAATCTCAAATCAATTAAGAAATTGATGAGACTATTTTTCATTGACTTATCATGATCCATATGTGTTAAGAAAATATTTTTGGATTTTTTAGATATCAAAAGGTATTTAAAATGAATTAAAAACTATTAAAAACCAAATAATTCACAAAAATTATTAAATGAAGTCACAAAAATAATTAAAAATCAGAATATCAAACTAGATTTTTTAAGAAATTTTTTGGCATTGGTCTCATATTTCTGTGACTTCAAATAAAATATTTATGAATTTTTGAAAATAAAAGGAATTAAAAGAAAATAAAACAGAAATAAGAAAATGGCAAAAATCTAGAGCGCTTGGATCATTCATTAAATGACGTGGCCAAGATCCTAAGGCTCAGAGGCGCGATCATACCATATACCTTGGTTAAGCGCGCTGCATTTGTAAGTAAAACAAGTCAACATGATAAATGGCCACGATTATAACATTTTGCCAAGATCTAAAGGACCAGAAGCATCCACGTGGGGATGGTGGTGGAAACCACCATATTCTCCGGCCAGAGAACCAACTCTGGCCACCTTGCGCAGGTTTTTAGAACTTAATGAAAATGAAAAACAATGGTAACAAAATGAAGCTGGGGTGATGTACATCACCCCTATAACCTTGGATCTTCCTCAATGTTTCTATTTAGAGAGAAACAAGAGGTTGAAGATCATGGTGTTTGATCTGAAATGTCATGATACATGAAATTAAGACCACCACTAGCATGCCTCTTGCTCGAGGACTTCAGAAAACAGTTCAAACTCAAGCAATTCACATTGTATTTCAAGATCCAGATCAAAACAATTTGGTGATATACCTCTGAAATGCAGCTTTGAACAACACGATTTGCTCAAGTTCTTGATCCAATTTTGATCTGGAGATGTGATGATGATGCAAGGCTAAGGAATTAAGACTTGAAGATCAACTAAGGATGTTGAAATTCAAGCTTGAAATTGAGAAATGAAAACTGAAATTCCTTTGAGTGAGGTTGGGTTTCCAATTCAGCAGAGTTTCAGATCTCCTTTTGGTTGAAATTTGAATGAGCTAGGACTTCTATTTATAGCTAGAGATGATGTAATGATGTGATTTGCTCGTGTGCATGGAACTTGGACTCTTCATGCATGGGCATGTACAGGCGCGTGCAAAGCCCAAAAATGGATGAAAATGCAAGCTGAACTCAAATGCAAATGGTTTGGACGTGCAATTGGAGATGTATTGGCTTGTGCATGAAGTTATGATGTGAATTGCATAATTGAACCTAAACATTGAGCTCTTCGAAACTCACACATGAAAAATCCAAACATGGTCATATGAGTAATGGTTGGAAAGCTCTTTAAATAAGGAACAAAAGTCATGTTGGGCAAAACCTCATTTGGAGTTTGGAAATTTATGAAAACTGGCTGTGAAGATTTGGGTACAAAACATGTCTTTGAAAAATTTGCCAAAAACAAGCAACTTCAATCCCTTATGTTTCAATTATGCAAGCCTCAAATGTAAAAACCTTCAATATAAAAGTTGTAGATCTTTTCACGATGATCAATTTGGACTTATATTTTGCATCATTTGGATTTTTAATGAGAAAGTTATGGGCACTTGAAGTTGGACATTTTTCAAATTCAATGGCTTTGGTCCAAAGTGACCTATAATGTTTTGGATTATCACATGTGTTTATTTTAGGGTTATGAAATTTTGTCCAACATAACATTTTAAGTAGACATCTTAACCTTTCCAACGCAATTGGTATCACCTCAAAATCATAAAAAATAAGGAAGTTAGGTCCTTGGTAAGTTGACCCAAAATTGGGGTTTTAGTCAAAATGACCTATAATGTTTTGAAATGAATGATGACCTTCCAAGTTTCAAATGGATTTTTGATGAACATGAAAGTTTTCCATATGGTTTTTAAAACACTTTTTCTCTTTGGGTCATCTTCATTTGACAAACACATCAAAAGTTGGGTCTCAGTGATCCTCAATTTAGTCAGATGACTTGACTGGTCAACTTCTCAAGGCCAAACTTCAAATCTTGATGAATGAATGATTGAGGATACTCACATAAGGTCATATATGCATAAAATAATGAATGAAATAACTTAACTTGATTGAATTTGATCATAGGTTGAGGTTGCTTCATGAGCAAGGCACAGTTAATCACAATTGAATTAGGGTTTCCTTAGGAAACAATCCTCAAGCCCCTTGGCTTATCTTGATCAAATTGGAAAATTGAGATACCTGGGAGGCATATATTATGATTAGGAGCTTTGTGGATGATTTTCATGATTGCTTTCATCTTCATATAGCCATTTCTTTGAGCTTAGGAACCTCCTAGGAGCATTGTGAGCACATGATCACTTGAGCTTCAAAATAAAAAGAGTTAGTGACATATTTTTGTGCTTTTGGTTAGTAAACAAAATAAGAAAAGCAATAATATACAATACAAGCATACTTGGTGGTCTCAAACCACTCACACAAGTCCCAACCCTAGGGTTAACGAGCCACACATGCTATGATCCTTGTGGCAATGCAATGAGCAAATGATATGATGCCACGAGGGACCTTAGGGTCAAAATTAGGGTCTTACAGCAATGGGGAATTCAAGCTTCGTAGTTCAAGGAACTAGAGGCGGGAGGTGGAAATAAGTGTGATCAAGGTATGGTCTGAACCAAAGAATAATGTTATTTGAACTCCAACAAGGGTGAAAAGATGAACCCAAAAGTAAGGTGGCTATTACCAGTACGCGGGCTAGTAGGACCGCTGCTCTAGGGTAAAGTCGAAAAGATAAAGAAATATGTGTTTGGGAATAGTCCCATACATCTCTTGGTCCACAAGTTGACGCAAGAAGGAGCACAAAGAGGTAGTGTATTTGGCTCAAAGATAACTGGTATAGCATATGGAGTGAATGAAGGCAGATTATGAATGCATTATGGAAATGAACGGAATAAAGTGCCTGAAGCCTCAAAATTGAGCATTTGGTAACAAGTGACTGGAGAAGTATTGTTTGAAATCGAAAGGTGAAAGTGTATTGGAATCCATAAGAGAAATGAGATTCATACCATAGAGGGAAACAACTTTAACCGATACGTGGACTAGTAGGACCGCCACTATAGGGTGTTTAGCCAAAAAAGAAGGGAATTACGTGTTTGAGGGTGTAGCCCAAACAACTCTAGGTAGAAATGAGGACTCTTCGCTATACGTCTTAAAGGGAAGGGAAAACATCGATAAAACCCAGGGGAAATAGATATACTATGTAAGGAAGTCGGTTATGCAAGGGGAATCTATTAGCACCCTAAACATCCACGGTACTCCATGGGAACCATTTTGATTGTTCTCGCTCGAATAAGTGTGATATCTAAGATTACTCGCAAAAGAATGGGAAAAGGAAAGAATAGATAAAGTTCTCGGTGAGGATTAGGGCCCTCATGCCTACGTATCCTCATAGTGCAATGAGGAATTCAAGCTTCGTAGTTCAAGGAACTAGAGGCGGAAGGTGGAAAGAAGTGTGATCAAGGTATGGTCTGAACCAAAGAATAGTGTGATTTGAACTCCAACAAGGGTGAAAAGATGAACCCAAGAGTAAGGTGGTTATTACTAGTACGCAGGCTAGTAGGACCGCCACTGTAGGGTAAAGCCGAAAAGACAAAGAAATATGTGTTTGGGCGTAGTCCCAAACATCTCTTAGTCCACAAGATGACGCAAAAAGGAGCACAAAGAGGTAGTTTATTTGGCTCAAAGATAATTGGTATAGCACATGGAGTGAATGAAGGTAGATTATGAATGCATGATGGAAATGAACGGAATGAAGCGCCTGAAGCCTCAAAATTGAGCATTTGGTAACAAGTGACTGGAGAAGTATTGTTTGAAATTGAAAGGTGAAAGTGTATTGGAATCCATAAGAGAAATGAGATTCGTACCATATAGGGAAACAACTTTAACCGATACGTGGACTAGTAGGACCACCACTATAGGGTGTTTAGCCGAAAAAGAAGGGAATTACGTGTTTGGGGGTGTAGCCCAAACAACTCTAGGTAGAAATGAGGACTCTTCTCTATACATCCTAAAAGGGTATGTATGGGTTCCAAAGAAATTATATTTCAATGTCAAAGGAATAGTATGTCACTGGGTGAATGATTTTTGATCGAATGTAGATGATGGATAGTGAAAGATATGAATGATTCCCTAAGGCGAAGGAGGAATAATTAGAAGTATGCTCGCCAAGGATTCGCATCCTCGTGCCTATGTATTCTCATCGTGAAATGAGAAAGTCAGAGCAATCGTAGTTCAGAACCACGAGAATAGAAAGAGAGACATACAATGATGAAAAGTATAATTTGTACCAACATAATGGTATCAAAAGGTATTTGTCTAAGCGACAGGGGAATCACAAGACAAAACCAATTTCAGAGGTTGATTGTAGTACTGTATATTACCAGGATAGTGTATCACCGGATGAGGAACAAACAGTTCGAGATCAAGAAGGATAGTATCTTGGATCCAAGAAGGGGATAGACTCTAAATCAAAGAGAAAGGTATGTATTTACCCATACGTGGACTAGTAAGACCACGACTATAGGGTAAATCCAAAAAGAAATATTGGGAAAAGGTATTACTTTGTAGCAGTAAGTTTCCCAAGGTGTGATGAAAGTTGTCTTCTCCATATCTTCTGGCGACATCTTTATCTGATTATACCCGGAGAACCCATCCATGAAAGAAAAGACGGAAACTGTGTTGTATTATCAACCAAAACATCAATATGAGGCAAAGGGAAGTCATCCTTCAGACTCTCTCTATTGAGGTCTCAGTAATCTACACACATTATGACTTTACCATCTTTCTTCAGAACTGGAACGATATTAGCAACCCATTGTGGATACTCAGAAATGGCCCAAAAGCCAACATCAAACTACTTCTTAACCTCTTCCTTGATCTTGAGTTCCATGTCAGGTCTAGTCCTTCTGAGCTTTTTCTTGATGGGAGGACATTCAAGTTTCAGTGGCAAGTGATGTTCAACGATGCTGGTGTCTAACCCTGGCATATCTTGATACGACCAAGCGAAGACGTCAACATACTCGTGCAATAACTTTACCAACTCGGAGTGTACATGCTTGACAAGAGATGCCCCAACTTTCACTTCTTTTTTATCGGTTTTAGAACCTAAATTAATGACACCCACCAGTTCTTTATATGGCTGAATCTCTTTTTCTTCGTGCTCAAGGAGCCGTGCTAGTTCAACTGGTAATTTACAATCTTCCTCATTGTCGTCTTCAGCTTGGTTGTTTGGAAATCCAGATTTATAATTGATTTTTTCCATAATGTAATAAATAGTTTTGTTTGCTATGCATATCATGAGCTCATTTTAGTATGATTTTTAAGAAAGTGGAAAAAAAAAGAAAAAGAAATCTTTGGCCATTTCGTTGTTTTAGTGAAAAAGTATAACTAACTGAAAAAAAAGGATCACAAGATTTGCATACAAAAAGTATTTTTTATTTATTCACATAATACTTTTAACATGGAGGCCCTTACAAGTTATCCTCTCGTCTCAGGCAAGGATGAGGGATCGAGAAAACAAAATGCATTACATTTTTTCCGAGTATTCTATGGGAATTACGGTAGTCGTCCATTTGGGGAGCTTGAACCCTGGAGGACATCTGCATACGAGGCTAGGAGTCTCCGGTTTGCTGCCACTAGATTCCCCAACGACTGCCATAGTGTGATCATTTTGAAAGTCGGCACTGCTGAGCTTGACCAGGTTGAACTACTTCTTCTTTGGGCTTACCTTGCATGTTGATGGGTGATAACCGATACCAAATTTATCGCGCTTCTCTGCCACGTCGACAACTTTACCCTAACCGGGAAGTGGGCCTTTCTCCAATGTCTGTTTGGTGCTTCTGAATGAGGATAGAACGGTGACGGATGATTGGTCATGATTGGTGGTAGCAGAACTGACTTCTTCAAATTCTAAACAGTGGAGCGGAATCTCAACAATTCCTATATTGAAGGAGGACAGACACACCAAATTTGCGTGTGGAAATGATATCACCGACACAGGGGATCATAAAAAGGGTCAATGTGACAAAATGCACAATGACATATCTAATGTTATGGTATGCATGATTATGCATGAGTATGTATATGATTATGATGACAAATGAGCACAAAGGATACAAACAATGAAGATATGAATCATCACAACTAGATACTCGACTTATCTCAAGAAGATGGGAACACCAATTAGAGAACTTGCTAGGGATTAAAATAAATCATCGAGGATATAAAATCCTAGCTGTAAACTATATTCCATTCCCAGGGATGGCACACAACCATAGCTTAAGGGAGACTAAGGATATAACAATCCAAAATCAAAGCCCAACTCTGGTTAGGGAAGACATGGAGAACATGCATTCGGCCGAAAACTGCTGAAAACTCAGCGCTATGAGGAGATGAAAAGCATATATATATATATATATATATATATATATATATATATATATATATATATATATATATATATATATGGTAATAAAAAAGGATCAAAACAAATCCAACTCAAACTCAACTCTCAAAGTAGGAGGAGATATCGCTAGGGGAAAAGCCAAGATTGACAAAGATCTTGCTTAGAACTCAAACTCTCTAGGAGAAGAGAAAATATAGACTGGCGAACTCCGCGGGGGACTAAAGCACTGCTGAGAATATCAACCAATATGTTGAGGATAAGAAGGATCTGCTGAAGATCCGCATCTCAAGCCGAGGGAGATATATATACTTTTCTAAGCAAAAAGTCACCACTGCATGGAATTTTAAGTCAACACCATATCAAATGGGAGACAATCCTGCAGGGGATAATATTGCTACTGCTCAGAATCAAATATTGTATGAATGAAGAGATCTTCTATCAAAAGATGGAACTCTGCTAGTTATCCAAGTCACAACAAGAGGCAAAACTCTGAGTGGGGAACCAGACAAGTTACTGGGGATTCCATAAAAATCAAACTCTGTGGGGCTTCACTAGGGATGCAAACATCTGCCAAGATAAATCAACAACCACACGAGGATGCAAAATCAACAACATACTCTTTAAAAGGAAAGCTGCAGTCATCAGACTCTTCTTGGAGATTGAGAAATAAACCAATTCCAAGGTACCAATATCAACCGAATTCGCAGACTCATGCAGAGGAGAAACTGCCACGGCTATGCAATAACCAAAATAAAGGTGTTAGGGATCTGAAAACCAAATAAAGGTTTCACGAAGATCCAGGGTTCATTCACAAACAAACAAAATGGAAACTGAGGATGAAAAATCATAAAGTCTCAGCTGGGGACAGATGATGAACTACAAAGAGAATAACATATCATCTTTACTGGAGATAAATGATGAATTTGCTTGGGGATCAACCCATCAACTCTACTGGGGATGATAAATTTATTGGGGAGCAACTCATCAACCATGCTGAGGATGAACGCTGAACTATTAGGGAGGGAAAAAAACACTAACCAACTGCTCTGGGAAGACCAACAATGCTTCACACATCGAGACTTACCGTTCTTAGATTACTGTTGACATTCCTTTTTGAAATCGATTGTTCTTAAAGTAAATCCCTTATTATTTAAGAAAAATGATTGTTCATTGATTTATTTATTTCAAAATTATCATCATAAAGTTCTATTTTATTAAAACAGAAACAAATAAGAATAGAAATAATTGGATAATATCTCAATTTTATTTAATAGAATGGTAGTCCGCAAATGGTGGGACTCCATGGATCTTTACAAAGTTTGAAAATGGTAGTTTACATGGAAAAGGGCTACATTGAACACAATGACCACTACTCTCCCTACCAACTTTGAAATTCATTGTACTCTTGTCTTTGGTTGAGAATGATGTATCAGAACCAAATGACCGTTCAAAACTGCTTCAAAGATTAGGACCAGCCGGATGCAGTTACTTTCCATAATCCCTAAATTTTGCCTAGATTTCCCCAAGGTGGGGTACTCAATCTTCCAGGATAAATTTTTTGTTTTATGTCTCTAACTTTTTCCTGGATCACCCTTTTGGGTTTTCAATCCACCGAGACGCTCATTTTTGCATAAGCCTCCCTTTTGGGTTTTTAACTTAGCGAGTTGTTATTTTCTTTTTTATGCAAAGTATTTCTTGACTGCATCGGCGTTCACAGGATGAGTGAACTCTTCACCATCCATTGTTGTAAGAATCAAAACACCACCTGAAAAGTATCTCTTAACAACATATGGGCCTTCATAATTGGGAGTCCATTTTCCCATAACATCAGGTTTGAAAGATAAAATTTTCTTGAGCACGAGGTCACCTTCTCGGAACACACAAGGCTTAACCTTCTTATCAAAAGCTTTCTTTATTCTCTACTGATATAACTGACCATGACACATGGCAGTCAATCTCTTCTCTTCAATCAAATTCAACTGATCATACCTTGTATGACACTATCCAGCTTCAGTCAACTTGGCTTCCATAAAAACACGCAATGATGGGATCTCAACCTCTACAGGGAGCACAACCTCCATGCCATAAATAAGAGAGAAAAGGGTTGCCCCTGTTGAAGTGCAGATGGATGTACGGTACCCATGCAAAACAAATGGGAGCATCTCATGCCAATCTTTGTACGTCACAACCATCTTTTGGATAATCTTCTTAATGTTCTTCTTCGCAACTTCAACAACCCCATTCATCTTAGGTCTATAGGGAGAAGAATTATGATGTGCAATCTTGAAGTCTTTGCAAAGAGCTTCCACCATATTATTATTCAAGTTCAATCCATTATCAGTAATGATCTTACTTGGCACACCATAATGGCATATAATCTAATTCTTGATAAACCTTACAACAACCTGCTTGGTTACATTTGCACAGGATGCCGCTTCAACCCATTTTGTGGAGTAATCAATAGCCACTAGAATGAAACGATGTCTGTTCGATGCTTTGGGCTCAATCATGCCGATCATATCAATTCCCCACATGAAACGATGTCTGTTCGATGCTTCGATGCTTTGCAACAGTAAGATTCCATTGTCAGCCAATAGTAACCTGCTCTCAACATCTTATTTTCCATAACATGTTTTAAGACCCCAATTTTGACCCTAAGATCCCTCATGCTATCTCATCATTTACATTGGCTTTGGGATCACACCTTGGCATCCTCCTTACCCCTTATTCATTGGGTTTGTATTGGGAGAGATCACCAAGCACATTTTATTGTATCATACTTTGTTTTTCATTATTTACTAACCAAAATACCAAAAATATGTCTATGTATAGCTTTGTTTCTTTTGTAGGTAGTGTGTGTCCACCTATGCCTCATCAAGGTCACAACTAGGGTTTGAGACCCACAATGCAAGGAGATCAATCAAGAGATGGTTCAAATTGGATCTAGACATCATATATGTATCCACATGATCTTCACCTATCACTTTGATCAAGAAATCGTCAAGAGTTTGAAGCTTGTTTGCCTTGGAAGCCCTAATTCATCTAGGTATCTTGTGTGACTTCCTCAGCCAGTTTCTTCAGCAATTGATCAAATATATCAAGGTATACTTAATTAAATATCATCTTATGCATATATTATCCTCCATTAGCCCCAAAGATCAAGATAACTTCAAGTTTTCAAGTTGGTTCAAAGAGGTTGACCAGAGAAAGTCAACTGGTCAGAACTGGGGTTCCCTAGACCCTATCTCCTACAATTTTTATTATATGAAAAATTATTCCAAGATAAAAGTTACTCCTTATGACATTCCAAACAACTTTCATATTGAGGTCAAAAGCTATTTTTTCTTGGAAAGTCACTTTTTATGGTGAAAGATTATAGGTCATTTTGTTTGTACCCTAGTTAGGAGGTCAAATTCCAAGGACCATAACTTGTTCAATTTTCATGAGATGAAGGCCATCAAAGTTTCATGATTACTTTAAATTTTTCCTCTCCAAATTTTATTATTTTAGAAACTTTAAATTCAACTTGCATGGGCATGTGCCAAGAGGAAACATTTTAGGTCATTTTGGGCCATTACCATTGGACAAGCATTTTTCCTCAACTTCTAAAATGCATAACTCCTTCATGCCAAATCCAAATGAGGTCAAATATGTGAAAAAATTGAATAGGTTTTAAAGAGATACAACTTTGATGAAGTAACTTTTTCCATTTGAAGCCCATAGCAAACGTTATTCAAGGTGGAAGAAGTGAACATTTGACTTGGTACTTAGTAAAATTTCAATTATGTTTGATTTTCCAAACTTCCACCTCAAAATTTATCATGATACAAGCTTCAAATGGAAAAGTGTTCAACATGAAAGTTGTTCCACAAGATCTCACTTTTCCAAAAAGTCCAAAATGACTTCATTTGGCAAAGGTTTGGATGACTTGCGCATGGCTTTTCTTCAAGGTTCCATTTGGATGAATCTCATAACCACTACTCAATTCCAAATGCATGGCTTCATGTCACACTTTCAGCATCACTCATGATCATCTTTGGACCTTTTGACATCACTTCATGGTCCTATCACACTCCCATGCAAGCATGCACATGAGAATTTCTATTTTTGGCATTTGAAGGGAAGTGTGTGGAAATCAATTGCCAAGCCTATAAATACATTGCCTCATGCTCAGGATTAGGGACACCTTGCCCAAGCTTTGCTCCTGCAACCTTCATTTCACCATTAGAGGATAAACTTGAAGGTTTTCAATTGAAAATCGAGTTTCAATTTCACTTCTGTTTTGACGTTGAAACTCCATGAATCCAAGCCCTTCCTTGATCTATTTCACATCCTGCAAGCTTCTGGAGTCAAGCCAAGGCCAATTGGAAGCAAGATTAAGCAAGATTCAAGCTACTCGAAGGTGATTTTTTAGAAACTTTCCTCTTCGATTCTCTCTCAGTTCTTCGCCATTCTATGTGATTTTGGGTTGGCTGAAGTCCTACCAATGTAGGAAACAAGATTGAGTTGCTTTGAGGTCAAATCGAAGAAACTCGGTTCATGTTCCTCAAAATTCAAATCAGTGTATCTTTCAATATACTTGGAATTGGAGAAAATTGAGGCCAGATTCGAGCTCCTGAGCATTTTTCCTTTGAAATAGTGTCCTTGTTTTTCATTTTTCATTGAGTTAAGGGTGGACCAGTCCGGTGAGGTCCATCGGAGAAGATGACCGGAGCCATAGCTCCGGTGGTGCGGTGGCACCTTCCAAACAATCTGATCCTTTTAAATTGTTTTAATCTTGAGCCTTGGTTCTGATTACCACGCGTGTGATGCATTGACTCAGGTTCACCATGGAACGCGCGCGCTTGGCCGTCAGATCTGCCAATAAATGAGGGAGATCTGATGGCCCTTGTTTTTTTTTGTTTTTTAATTTTATTTTCATTTAATCCATTTATTTTATTTTATTCATAGAAATTTCATTTTTAATCTAAAAAATATGGGACTTTCACCAAACATCTTTAAATATTTTTCTCTTCCATATTCTCTATTAAAAATTTTTGGATTAATTTTGATATTTTTCATGAATTAAATGTTTTTGTGCATATTTTAATTGTTTAAAAATACTTATGACTTTTCAAAAATAGTGAAATATTTTGTCTAAGGTTCTTTGACCTTGTTTGACCTAGGATAAATCCCTTGGCCATTTATTTGTTGTTTTGAAGGGATTTTAGGTTTTGACCAAATTAAAATGTAATTTAATTCATTTTTAAATTGATTTTTAGTTGATTAAATGTTTAAAAATGTTGTTGAGCCACTTTTATGGTCTTGTGATGTTTGACTTTCTATTTGGGCCTTGGTCAAGGTTGATTTGACTTTTGTTAGATCAAAACCATTGGATTTAGGGGATTGATGAAATGTACATTTCATCTTCCAAAATGAATGAATGGTTTTGAAATGAAGAAATTCCTCCCATGATCAATTTGTGTTTCTATCTTCCCCTCCCTCTTCATCTGCATCCCTATTCTTCCCCATTCCTTCATTTGACCAATGAAATCTCTAATGTCTAAAGGCTAATTGATTCATCAATGACCTTGTGTCAGATGAATCAATACAAGCGTGATTGAGATAGGTCCTTCCTCCTTAATCTTTTCTTTTAGTGTGTGGTATGTTTTAGGAGTTTGGTTCTTCACACCAAATCTCTAACATGCATTAACACATATATTTTCATTGCCCGACCTCAGATAGTTTTGACTTCTACATAAGTCCAATTACGATTGCTTAACATAGAGCTAATTTTTACCATTAAGGCATATCATTCTAGTAAGTGAGATTGTAATTCTCCCATTCTCCATGGCATTGTGTGTAGACTTGACCTTTTTTCCTTTCATGAGAGCTAGTGGCATACTTGTTGAATTATCCAAGTTGGAGCCCTTTTCATGGAAGGTGTCTTGGTTTAAGGATTCATACTTATGAAGGGATGGTTGAGTGTTCTCCAAAGAATGACTTAATCAATTAAAGTCACCACTAACACTTGACTAACTTTTGACTAACATTTGACTAACTCTTGTTAATATTGCTTTACTCTTAAATCATTTACTTTATACAATTTAAATTTCAGTCATTTATCATTCATTGCCATTTACATTTCATATAACTTGTTTATGTTTATGTCATTTTCACTTTGCTCATTTGAGCCATATTTTGTGATTTATATATATTGTTTATGTGTTTTGATTTTGTTTGTGGTCTTATGACCTTAAAATACCTAATAACAACAAAACCCCTAAAAAACATATGGTGGACTGTTGAACTTGATCTGAATTTTTGGACTTAGGATTAGGCAACATTTCCTGTGCAAAAAGGACTTTGCCAATGCCAAAATTCTGAGACTGAGCTATTGTGAACCGTGCCTTCATTTGGCACAAGCTTTGGGATTTGTTTGAATTCATCTACCTTTTTATGTTGGTGCTTAATTGTTATTTTGATTTTGTGTCTGATGCTTTACTCTGAGTTGATCAAGGAATATTTCATCTGATACATGGAAAGACAATGAAGACTGCTAGCTATTGGAATTGCTTGCTTGGATGTGGCTATCCTCATTTGATGCATGGATCTTCATGATGTCTGGATATTGCTCATTGCTTATTGATTATTGCTTGATAAAATTCCAAGGGAAAATGAGTTTCTATATGACATTCTTGTCTGTTGGATTGCATCTCATTAGTCAGATCTTTTCAACTCTTAACTCTTAAACTTTTGCTTAAGATAACCTCTTCATCTCCTCCCACTTCTTTAATTTCAAAATCTCTCCCCCTTTTTAAAAACTTCTTTGCTTGTGATTTCAAACTTAGACTTTGTTTTAATAATTAGAAATTTTGGCCTTATGCCATTGAATTTTCAAACTCTTTCTTAAATCAAATTTGTAAATAAACTTAATCATATTGACTTAAAATTTCAAAAGACAAAAAGAACTAACAACTCCATTTAGACTTTTGGCCCTTTGTGCCTTTCTTATTAAACTCTTGTTAAAAGCAATTCACCAACTTTTTTGAAAGTTTTGCCACGAATTACGAGGCTTTGATCCCTCATTTTTATGTTGGTACGTAGGCACAAATCCGAAGGTCTTGTCAAACACAAAAATATAATCAATGAATTCTTTTCTCATCCTCACACTCTATTTTTATCAAACATCTTTTATACCAAAAACACACGCGCACAAAAAAAAGGGCTCCCTAGGAGTACCTAAGACACTTTGGGTGCTAACACCTTCCCTATGTGTAACCAACCCCCTTACCTATAATCTCTAGCAGTTTATTAGTTTTGATTTGAAAACTTCTTATCTTTGGGTTTTGTTTGTACTTTTCCCTTTTCCTTTGGAAACAATAAAAGCGCGGTGGTGACTCTGGTTTTATTGACGTTAAGCTTATCCATAGCTTGATGGTCATGAATTTACCGCTACACATGTCCATTGGAATGAGTACCAAAGGAACCTTCATGGACTTCAGTCATCAATAAGTCTGCTTCGTGTCTATCCACGCATATGAGCAAAACCATATTGAAATTTCACTTGTAAAGCACATCACCATTCAAGTAGAAGTTTCCAGCTAATCTTCTAAAAGTCTTCTTATCTTTTAAAGATGCCCTAGATGGGTAAATCTGACTTTGGAGGAAACATTTGATATCATAATACCATGGCTTTTCATCCTTGATTTCTTCAACAACAAACACATGAGTTGTCCTATCAAGACGTATCACAGTCAAATTGGGAACTTCATTCCAAAACTTTACCACAATCATGGAAGCCAACGTTGCAAGAGCATCTGCCATTCGGTTTTCATCTCGAGGGATATGATGAAACTCAACCTTTGTAAAGAAAGTTGATATCCTCCTCGCATAATCTCTATAAGGTATCAAACTGGGTAGATTCGTCTCCCATTCACCTTTGATCTGATTAACCACCAAAGTTGAATCTCCATAGACGTCAAGATATTTGATTATGAGATCAATGGCTTCTTCAAGCCCCATAATGCAAGCTTCATACTCAGCCATATTGTTTGTACATTTGAAGGTTAATCTAGCTGTAAACGAAAAATGAGTGCCTTGAGGAGTAATAATCAATATCCCAATGCCATTACCATATGAATTAACAGCTCCATCAAATACCATTCCCCAACGGGAACCAAGTTCTGGCCCTTCTTCAAGAAATGGTTCATAATAACCTTTCATCTTCAAATACAAAATCTCTTCGTTAGGAAAATCATATTGCATTGACTGATAATCATCAATAGGTTGGTGAGCCAAATGGTCAGCCAAGATACTACCTGTAATAGCTTTGTGAGCTCGGTATTCAATATCATACTCAGATAACAACATATACCAACGGGAAATCCTCCTAGTTAAAACAGGATTTTAAAAAATGTACTTGATTGGATCCATTTTGGATATCAACCAAGTAGTATGATTCAACATATACTGACGCAGACGCTTAGCAACCAAGCCAAAGCGTATCATGTCTTCTCAAGCATATAACATCGTGTCTCACAGTCGGTGAACTTCTTACTGAGGTAGTAAATTGCATATTCTTTCTTCCCAGATTCATCCTGCTGACCAAGAACACAACCCATACTCTCTTCAAGCACAGTCAAATACATGATCAAAGGTCTTCCTTCAATAGGCGGAGACAGAATTGGAGGCTCAAGCAGATATTCTTTGATACTGTCAAAACCTTTCTGGCATTCCTTGGTCCAATCACAAGACTGATCTTTTCGAAGAAGCTTGAATATAGGTGCACATGTGGAAGTCATATGCCATATAAATCTCGAGATATAATTCAAGCGGACGAGAAAACCTCTGACTTGCTTCTCAGTTTTGGGTGCATGCATCTCTTGTATTTATTTGACCTTGGCAGGATCAACTTTAATACCCTTCTCGCCGACAATAAATCCTAACAACTTACTAGAGCGAACACCAAAAGTACACTTATTTCGATTCAAGCGGAGTTTATACTTCCTCAAACGGTAGAATAACTTCAATAAATTCTCAACATGTTCTTCTTTGGTCCTTGATTTAGCAATTATATCATCAACATAAACCTCAATCTCTTTATGCATCATATCATGGAAAATAATGGTCATGTCTCTCTGGTATGTTGCACCAGCATACTTTAAAACGAAAGGCATCACTCGATAACAGAATGTTCCCCAAGGTGTAATGAATGTGGTCTTCTCCATATCTTCGGGTGCCATCTTAATCTAATTATAACTGGAAAATCCATCCATAAATGAAAAGACTTTGAATTTAGTTGTATTGTCTACCAACATATCAATGCGCAGTAGAGGAAAATCATCTTTCAGACTGACTTTATTCAAATCTCTATAATCAACACACATACGGACTTTTCCATCCTTCTTAGGAACAAGCACAATATTGGCCACCCACTGTGGATACTCGAAGGTAACAAGGAAACCAACATCAATCTGCTTCTGCACTTCCTCCTTAATCTTCACTACCATAACAAGGTGAGTTCTTCTCAATTTTTGCTTGATCGGCGTGCATTCTGGATTCAAAGGCAATCTATGCTCCACAATATCAGAATCAAAACTAGGCATATCATGATAGGACCAAGAAAATACATCATAGTATTCCCGGAGAAGATCAACAACCCCTTCTTAACTTCTGGACATGGATGAGACCCAATCTTAACTTCCTTCACATCATCCTCGGAACCCAAGTTGACTAATTCAATTTGCTCTTCAAACAGCTGAATGGTTCTTTCCTCGTGCTCAAGAAAACGGGATAACTCATCAGACACTTCTTCATCATCATTCTCTTCCTCAGCTTCAAATACAGGGAAATCAATGTTTGGAGAGGGAGGAGGATCATTATGTTCAATGGGTTTGAGAACCAACCTGCATAATAATTTGATATTTTGATTTTAGAGAAATGGAGTGCAAATGAACATTAGGCAGATGTGGGAACAAATTATTGCTTATTTATGTTTTTTGTGATTACCATTTTCAGAAAAGTAAAAAGTAACCCAATTATATTTTTATTGATGATAATATTGAGATGCCCCACAATGTTTCACTTCTCCTATAGGCACATGAGAAGGATTTTTCTTTAAATAATAAAACAAATTACTTTGAATGATGCACAACAATAGGAATATCAACAGCAACCCAATTGTTGCAAGTCTGTCCATGCGTAACAAAGTTGACATAAGCTTCGTCGTCATCACTGTCTTCAATAATTGCAGTTGAGTGTTGATCATCCTTGTGAACGAATCCTCCACTGCGGAAAACTTATTGCATAGCCTTAACAGTACTGTTGAACGGCCCTTGCTGAAATTCTAGCCCATCTCTGTTCTTGTTTTCAACAACTTCTACAACAAGGCCCTACTTATCGATGTTTCCAGCCTGAATAACCTCTCTTGCATCCTTCAGAGAAGACATGGATGCCCCAGTCTTCTTCAATTGATTAGCAATAGAAAAAGCTTGGAACTGCGTTTCAACTTCCTCTTCAGCTTCCACATAGGTGAAAGATAACAAATGGCTCACTAAAAGTGCTTTCTCCCCACCAACAACGACGAGCTTGTCGTTCTTAACAAATTTCAGCTTCTGATGTAGAGTAGATGTCATAACCCCAACTTCATGGATCCATGGTCTTCCCAATAAACAGTTGTAGGCCGGGTGAATGTATATCACTTGAAAAGTAATTTGAAAGTCACTCGGACCTATCTTAACGGGAAGGTCCACCTCTCCAATGACAATTTTTTGAGAACCATCAAACGCTTTTACCACCACGCCACTGTACCTCATAGGGGCGCCTTGATAAGACAATCCTGCTAAAGTTGACTTAGGCAACACATTCAATGATGAACCAGTATCAACCAACACATTGGCCAGAGCGTCCTCTTTGAAATTCATTGAAATGTGGAGTGCCAAGATATGATTTTTACCTTCCTCACGAAATTCCTCATCACAAAAGCTCAAGTTATTACAAGAAGTAATGTTGGCAACAATGTGGTCTAACTGATCCACAGTAACACCATGCTCTACATAGGCTTGCTCGAACACTTTCTACAAAGCCTCTCTATGCGAAATATTTTTAGACCATGGATTATTGACGAAGGTGTAGCGGTGTATTCGTCACTTTAGGATTTATTGACTAAATCAAAAGCAAAGCATACAAAGATAGAGTCGCCACCGCACTTCTATTTATCCAAAGGAATGGCTAGAAAGCGAACAAAAGACTAAGAAGTTTTACGCAAAGAAAACTAATAAAAGGTCAGAGATCTGGGTAAGGGGGTAATTATGTTGTGGGAAGGTGTTAGGCACCCACAACATCCTAGGTACTACTAGGGAACCTCTTTTCACAACTTGTTGTAAAATTATTTGTTTATGAAATATTTTTGTGCAAACATTGATTGAAGGGATGAGAAAAGAATATACAATTTTTATTATTTTTGTGTTTGAATGGATGAACCCATTGCCTACGTACCTTTTCATGAAAGATAAGGATCAAAACGTCGTAGTTCGGCTAAAAGATTTCCAAAAAAGTGAGTGGATTGATTTTAAACAAGAGCCTTAAGGTCTTTCATTATCAACGGGAGAAAACTCAACCTGAACCAACAATCCACCATGTGAGAACGGCTTCAACACGCTAGTGAGGGGTTAACCCTATAATAAGCATGGAAGTCTTACAATTCAATCACTAAGGATGCGGTGAGATTTACATCAACCACTATAATAATTCAGATCTATGACTAATGCATGAAAACTTGATTAAGAAGTGGACAAGGGCCACAAAAGCAATTGAGTGAGTGGAATTAACCAATTTAGAAGTATTCACAAAAATGATCAAAGTTGACATTAGATTCAATTCAAAAGAAGTATTGTGAAAATGAAGTTTGAAAATCAAAGGCCTAAGGCCTAGGTTTCTAGTTTTGAAAATAAGTGAAAATGTTTGCACAAAGTTTTCTGGTTTGGGTTACAAATGCAAGTGGAGGTTGTAAGGAGGCAAAAGGTTGGGATGAGGAGCAAAACTTCATTAGGAGTTCCTCTCTTGAGATCATATGTAGATGATCCAAGCAAGTACCATCCTTTGGAATAAGCAACAAAGCAATAAGCAAGTAAGCAGGTTCAAGGAGTAACAAAACTGGAAATAGATTGCCAATAAATGGTCTTACATCCAACTCCGAAAACAAATGGGAAACGGAGTGCCAATCAATGGTCTTACGTCCAACTCCACAAAGCAACATGGGAAACAGATAGCCAATCAATGGTCTTACATCTAACTCCACAGAAGAAAACAAATAGGAAACAGATAGCCAATCAATGGTCTTACATCTGACTCCACAAAACCAAACAGATAGGAAACAGATAGCCAATCAATGGTCTTACACCTGACTCCATAAAACAAAACAGACAAGAAACAGATAGCCAATCAATGGTCTTACACCTGACTCCACAAAACAAAACAATAAAGGAAATGGAGTGCCAATCAATGGTCTTATATCCAGCTCCCCAAAAGGAACAGGAAACAGATAGCCAATCAATGGTCTTACATCTGACTCCATAAAAGAAAACACATAACAAATGCAAAGCAAACATATGAATGATGCACAAATAAGCAAACAAACAATCAATTATCACACGCTATACACAACCAAGAGGCTCAAGCAAAGTTGGGCTTTAGTCAAGGGGTCATATCAACCTTGACAAACAAGCCAGATATGTAAGGGTGTTTGGGCTCTTAACCTCTGACATTGACCGTCAGGGTGAGCAGATGAAATGGGAGATGAGGGTTAGACCTCATAGCTCTTAACCCGGCCTGTGTGAGCTTTAATCAAAGAAGGTGTGGGAGTCTAGAATGATGAACTTTATTCCACAATGACTGACTCTATATACAAGATTTTGGGTGTTTATTCAAAATGCATCAGCACGTAGTGCGAGCAAGATGAAAGACTCAACTGAATAGCAGGGGATGGATTGCACATCCCTTTTATCTGCCAATGCCTCTTCACTTAGGAGGTCTTAATATGTAACCATGCCTCATTGAGGTCTTTAGCACAAAATTAAACAATCAAGAACATGGCCTCTTAAGGAGGGCTTCAGACAGGTGCCTGCCAAAGATAGCAGGTCTTCCAGACTACATGGAGTTAAAGAGATTACCTAAGTGGTATGCCAACCACAAGCAAAGCAAAGCAACTCAAGTAATGAGTTAAAGCTACTAAAGTACCTGTAAGAAAATCAAACAAGTCAATATTCACATTCAGACAAACCAAACAGACAGTCAACAGTCAGACAACCAATATACACAATGTAAGTCAACAACTCAAGTGAGTTAGCCACCCAAGGACCTACAACACAATCAACATTAGTTAAACAAATCAAATTGTATCTCATGCAAGGAGATCACATCATCCATTAGGACTTATTGCATGAACCTGAAAGGCAAAGCTCAAATTGTGAGTACAAACCCCTAGGGCAAAGCCTAGGGTCAAAGGTGAATCAAAAAAAGTCAAAACAGCAACCAATATTCAACATAAAGCTCATTTAAACAATCATGAACGTGTCCTAAAAAGGACCAAGTCAAAAGCATCAAGCAAAGTCATCTCATGAGCAAGCTATGGCAAAGGCAATTTCAAAGCACACAATTGGACATTAAGAATGAAAATTCCATATTAAAACAGAAATGACTCAAACAATTCTGGAAATTTTTATGAGCATACAACATGTCCAACACAATCATCATGCCAAAAATTAGAATCAACAGAGTTCAATTGACCTAGAAATGAAAATGCACAAGTATGACATCAAATTGTGTGACACACATTGTCACACCATGCAATCATGTGTCTAAAACAGAAATGAAAAATGATAAAAATGCACAATCAAGCCTCAAAGGTCAAGAAACATGTTGGGAATAATCATACAAAATTTCATGGCAATTGGATCATTATTGAACATTTCACAATAGGATGAATGAAGCATGTCACATATGCACACATGTCCAAAGAATCAATCACAAATAAAATTCCAGCAAGGCGCAATTCCAGAAATTCACATCAAAAAATAGAAGGCATTCACATGATCATGTAGAAAAAAATCTGGAATTAATTGGATCATCAAGCTATCTTTTATGATTTTTTGAATGAGCATGCATAAAATGAAATAAAAATACAAAAACATGAAAATAATGAAAAGAATTGAAGAAATCTGGAAATGCTTTCATGCTGGTTCGAACTCAGGAACTAGAGGCTCAAGGCGCGCCTCCAAAATGCACAGTTTCACTAATCTGATGTGGCTAGCCACATCACTAGTCAAGGCTGGTGTGACACAGTCAAGGAACAACGGCCAATGGAAGTGACAACACGATGCCATGCAAGCGCCAGGTCAAAACGAATTAAGCAAAACAAATGATACAGGAAGGAATCGAACGCGCGCTTATGGAGTGAGAGGCGCTTCTACAATGTTTCTTCATGCGCTGAACCAGAACAAGCCCTAGCCTGTACAGGCGCGGCCAAGCACGGTGGAAACAACCGTCTTCTTCATGAGGACGGTGGAGGAACAGTATGAACATCCAATTTTTTTTCCAGATTCCACTAAAATTTATATCAACAGAAAGCTCTACACATGTACATCACAGATCAATCATCATTTTGGCCTAATTCTTCCTAAATCGAGAGAATCGATCAAAAACATTTTGACATTCAAAACTTCAATTCACCATATCTCAACCAATACTCAACCATTTCACATGAAATTTTCATCAGCATGCTCAGCAATCAAAGCTCTACAACATTATGCACATAAAATCCGCAATTAAGAGACTCGAAAAACCTACCTCTTGAAGAGCAGTCGCTGAAATCTGTGGATTCAAGGCTTGGCAAGTATCCAGATCTACTCCTGAGATGATGTTATGAAGCTTTATGAATGAATTGAGGCTTGGAGATGCTTGGATCTAGCTCAAAAGTCAGTTTCCATTGCTATGTTCTTGAATTTCATATGCTTGATTTCCACTCGAATCTTTCAAACCAAAGCTTGATCTGCACTAAATGAGGATCAGAGAACAAGAATATGCAAGAAAATCACTAGCTTATGTGAAGAAAATTCGAATTTGGATTTGAAGAAAATTTTGGAGGGAAGAGAAATTTAGATCTAGAATGAGCAAAAACTTCAGAATTATGTTATGCTTTGGTTTATATATGCTCTACTAATCACATCCAAATTAGAATTAAGCATGGTTTAATTGAGATTAGTGAAAATGGGGTGTATGACAAATTTTGGAAAATTGGTGGTGCATGGAGCATTTGGACGTGAACAGTAGCATGTGCATGATCAATTTCTCTTAAAATCTTCCAATGAACACAATGGCAATCGTATTTTGTTCAGACAATGCACCAATTTTAAATTTGTCATTTTCTCTCCAAAATGGGCATGAAAGATCAAATGATCATATGATGAGATTTCATGCAATGTGATGAATGATTTGGAAAATACATGTCATAAGGAGCAATATGCAAAAAGAAGCACTCAATTTGGAGTTATGAGTCAAAAGTTATGGCCTTTTGAAGTTCCATGTACACTTGGCAATGATTTGATCATATCTCCTCAACCATTCATCAGATGCTCATGATCTTGGACTCTTTGGAAATGGGAGAGAGAGAGATATTCAACTTTTATGTGGGACAAAAATTCATTTGAAGCTTCTTTGATGTTGGAAAGTTGAGTTGAAGTTGGTCCAAAAACTTTCCATTTTTGGAAACTTGAAATTATAGGTCACTTTCCATTTTTGGAAACTTTTGTACTGGCTTCAAATTCTTCAAGATAAAGGTTTGACATGATGAATAAGCATTGTTGTAACATGAATGGGATGAAGAAATTAAATTTCCCAATTCAAAAACCACAGTTGACTTTCAGTTGACTAGCATAGGCCCTTAGATGACCTGAAAATGCTCTGATGAACTTGAGCTTCAACCTCTTGGGGGATTTGCTCCAAAATGAACCTCTAGCTCATATAAGCTCAAAATAATGATCACATGATCCATATCTCAAGGAAAACCTCATCTCTTGCACAAAGGATTCACTTGATTGCCTTGACCTGTTGACTGCTTAAGCTGCAAGTACCAAAGGTTAATGACATATTTTTGTACATTTTTGGTTAGTGATTAAAAGAAAAGCATGAAGGTGAGAAAAACAAGAAAGGGGGGTTTGAATTGTTTTGGAAAATAAGCGCTTTTTCAGACAAAGACCACACAAGGAATTTATACTGGTTCGCTTATAACACAAAGCTACTCTAGTCCACCCGGCCAAGGTGATTTCGCCTTCAATAAGGACTTAATCCACTAATCTTGAAAGATTATTACAACCAACGTCTAAGAGAAAGATCTCTTAGTCCTCTCAAGTATACAGACTGCGCAGAGTCACTTGAGGAAATAAAGTAATAGATAAAAAAGACTTGTAATCTAGAGTGCTTCTAGGATAAAGCAAATATTACAACAGTAAGAACAAAAGAATGTTTCACGTTCTAAGCAAAAGCTTCGTGAAAGATTGAGAGAGAGAGAAGAATGAGTTTATGCGTGTTGGTGTATCTCTCAATGCTGATTGCTGTCCTTTATATAGAGGTGAAAGGATCGTTGACATTGATGGCAGATAATTTAGTCTTGAATAGGAATTACTGCCATAACTTCTGTTGTTTCTTGCCAAAACAACTTTGTCTCCCTGAATAACTTCTTTCCAATAATAGTTCCTTTCCATTTAAATTCGAACTTGACGTTACTCTTTCTAATTTAGGAAATCCATAATCAAGGTCTATGTGACTCTGTTAATCTGAGATCTTGTTATGTGGATTTGGAGCTTCTGATGTTTTGATCTCTTAGGGTTCTGATGATGACTTCAGATGACGCTGAGAGCTTCTGGAATTGAGATATACTTTTGTTCAGAGTTAGAACTTCTAGAGCGAACTCCTTGTTCAGATGCCTCTGATGTTTTTGCTGTTTTGCTCAGAGTTAGAACATTTTGAGCGCGTTACTACTTCAGATGCTTCTGATAATTTATATCTGATATGATTCTGTGTCTGATGACGTAATCAGATTCCTTTCTTTTTGTTTAGATTCTTGCACACTTAGAAACTTTATGTTAGAGTGCCATTTTTTGGTTTCGTCTTTTGTTATCATCAAAATCTTGGAATCTGTTGTAGAACAATTTTTTGTTCTTACAATCTCCCCCTTTTTGATGATGACAAAACAAACTCAATTAGCAGATGAAACATTAGAAAAAATATCAGATCAGATAGAAGTGAGCTCCCCCTGAGATAGGCTAGGGAGTTCAGAAGTTCTTACCAGAGCTTCTAAGCAATGAAGTTTCTTGATACCTTTTGCAATTTCTTAAGTCCAGAGTTAGATGAATTTATTTTTAAGGAATAGTATGTTTGCAGCGTGCTTAGGGTATTAGGCAATTTTTCATCAGAGCTATATTTGATTTCTCCCCCTTTTTGTCAGAATCAAAAAGACTTAAACAAAATAAGCAACAAAATATTGTATATATATAGATAACAGACATCAGAGACAAGGGCAAGAAAAACAAACAACAGAAACAAAGATAAGCAAGGCAACAAGCAAAAGATCCTAAGTGCCTAAGGGTTGGGAGGAGGAGGCATTCTCTGAAGCAGTTGAGTCAGCAGGTTCTGGATATTGTCGTTGACGGTGTCCTGTTGGTCCATTCTGGTTTTGAGTTCCTTCTGGTCTTTCTGGAGTTCCTCAAGTGTCTTGAGAACCATAGGAATGACAGTAGAGGACTCCCCCTGAGTCAGGGCACTCTGTTCTTCAGCAGCTCTGGCTTCAGCTTCTGCGACTGCCTTTGCTTCAGCTTCAGCAGCAGCAGCAGCAGCAGCGTCAGCTAGAGCTTTGGCCTCAGCTTGTAACACCCTTCTAAAATTCCCCAAATATTTAATTAGAATAACAATATATCAATCAGAGTAATACGCAATTAAAGGTGTCACACAATCATTTCACACCATTCATCATAATAATTGTCATGCTCTTTTATTATATCAAAACATAAAGCATTGCAAAATACGCAGCGGATAGAGATCAAATCGATCATTCAACACATGTAACACATTACATGAGAATTATTCAACAAGGTGAAACATCCTGTCCCGATGTTACATCTATCAGAGCATGACCCACTAAGGAGACTACACTAGACACCAAGCACTAGCTTCTACTCAATCACTGCTCGTTACCTGAAAAATAGTTGTAAGGGTGAGTTCCTCAATCGATATGATAAGCATTATAAAATATCATGTCATGTTAAGTTATTTGACACATTAATCACCCTAATCACATCACACATTCAGTAACGGCACATCAACTCAAACGTGATACTCAATATCAACACAAGCATCACTGCTCAATTAAATTAAATACTCATACACAACAAACCAACAAAATGCAACTCTAATGAGACTCGACTCGTCATGCATGTGGTACCATTTGGAGTAAAACTCCCAACTTAAAATTTGCCAATTTAACGAGGCATCAAGGCTTAAGCCTTCAACTTTCAACTTTTGCCAATCCAGGCCAACGTGGTGTGAGCAAAGCTCCGACTTAATGCATATGAATTCCGACAACATGATAACAATAGCAACACAACAATGTCTTCAACATAATCAACTTATAATCAACTTTGACATACACGACTTAAATTCCGACAACAGGATAATAATAGCAACACAACAATGTTTTCAACATAATCAACTTATAATCAACTTTGACATACACGACTTAAATTCCGACAACAGGATAATAATAGCAACACAACAATGTTTTCAACATAATCAACTTATAATCAACTTTGACATAAACTAAGTACTATATAATTCCATTCCAAAACGTACACAAGATTCAATTATCAATTTTTTCTCTTTTCCCACAGTGTTAACCGGTTAACGCCCTGGGTTAACCGGTTAACGCAGACAAAACACGCTTTCTGGCAAAACTCAACAGTGTTAACCGGTTAACGCCCTGGGTGAACCGGTTAACGCAGACAGAACAGCAATATTTTCACAACCCACAACAGTGTTAACCGGTTAACGCCCTGGGTTAACCGGTTAACGCAAGCAAAACAACAATACCTCACAATTCCTAACAGTGTTAACCGGTTAACACCCTGGGTTAACCGGTTAACGCAAGACAGAAAGCTGTTCCTGCGCTAACACGAAGCAGAATGTAGAATTACCCGCATTTTCCGCCGTTGGAGGACTTCCGGACCTCCGAATCCGATTCCGTAAAAAGCTATACGTTCGGGAAATCACGACTCACACAATTACCGATTCAATCACAGCTTAAACACAGTTTATTCATCACAAATTTTCAGCACTCATCATCCCAATTAGGGTCAATTCAACGGTTTATCACTACCCATTACATGTTAATCTATAATACCCATTAAACGACGATAAACCCCCCTTACCTGAATTAATCCGGCGAATCTTTAAGCTTCAAGCTTTTCTCTTCTCCAACCTTCTTCCTCTTGCTCTGCTCTTTGCCCTTTTCCTCTTTTCAGCCGTTTCTCTGCTTTTCACGTAAAACCCTCTTTACAAAAAAATGGAACTCTTTTTCCTTATTTCCAACTTATATATTTTCCAATAATTATTATTCCAATAATAATAATAATAATAATCCAATAATTCCAATTATTTTAATTAAATTAATAAATATAATATTAACTTAAATTAAATAATTATCTTATTTTTATCGGGGTGTTACAACTCTCCCCCACTAAAAGAGTTTTCGTCCTCGAAAACATACCTCAAGCTAATAGCTCCGGATAAGACTCCTTCATCTGACTCTCAAGTTCCCATGTCATGCTTTCGCCCGCAGCTCCCGACCAAACGACTTTAACCAACGCAATCTCTTTTCCTCGAAGAGTCTTTGTGTCACGATCTTCAACTCGTACAGGCTTTGTCTCCATTGTTAAATTATCCCGCACTTGCACATCATCCATACTAACCACATGAGACGGATCTGAGACATACTTCCGAAGCTGCGACACATGGAATACATCATGCAAATTCGAAAGATTAGGTGGTAATGTCATCCGATAAGCAACTTTTCCAACCCGTTCTAAGATCTGATACGGACCAATGAAGCGAGGAGTGAGCTTTTTAGACTTCAAAGCCCTCCCAACACCGGTCACAGGCGTGACTCTCAAAAACACATGGTCACCAGCTTGAAATTCTAATTCCTTCTTCTGCTTGTCATGGTAACTCTTCTGCCTACTCTGAGAAGCTTTCATCTTCTCTCGGATAAACTTCACTTTCTCGGTAGTTTCTCGAACTAACTCTGGTCCAAGTACTACACCCTCACCAGATTCGTGCCAACACAACGGAGTTCTACATCTACGACCATACAATGCTTCAAAAGGCGCCATTCCGATACTAGAATGGTAACTATTATTATATGTGAACTCGATCAATGGAAGATAAGTGTCCCACGAACCTCCTTGTTCAAGAACACAAGCTCTCAGTAAATCCTCCAATGACTGAATAGTTCTCTCAGTTTGGCCATCAGTTTGAGGATGATATGCCAAACTCAACCTCAACTTAGAGCCCAACGAATCTTGCAGACTTTTCCAAAATCCCGATGTAAACCTCGGATCTTTGTCCGACACAATACACAGAGGAACACCATGCAACTTTACAATTACTCGGATGTAAATCTCTGCCAACTTCGCAATTGGGTAAGTGATGTTAATAGGTATGAAGTGAGCCGACTTCGTGAGCCTATCAACGATCACCCAAATCGAATCATGCCCTCTTAAAGTAGCAGGCAACCCCGTTACAAAGTCCATAGAAATGCTATCCCATTTCCACTCTGGAACTTCCAACGGTTGCATCAACCCAGCAGGCTTCTGATGCTCAATCTTCGACTTCTGACAAGTTACGCACGCATACACAAAACGAGCCACATCTTCTTTCATTCCGGGCCACCAAAATATTTTCTTCAAATCCTGATACATTTTAGTAGCTCCTGGATGAATACTCAAACTGCTTCTATGACCCTCTTCTAGAATACTTCTTTTCAAAATCGCGTCATCAGGAATACAAATTCTTTCCCCTAATTTTAGCACACCTCTCGCATCAATCTTAAAGTCACTCTTCTCTGATTGACCACAACGATTAAGGATATCTACTAATTTCACATCCAATTTCTGTGCCTCTCGGATACTATCCATAAAATCATTATTAATCTTTAGCATTCCTAGCATTACACTCTGCGGTGTTACTTCGCAAATCAAACTCATATCACGAAATTGCTCAATTAAAAATCATAATCCTTAAGCAATTCTAACCACCTACGTTGTCTCATGTTCAGCTCTTTCTGATCAAATAGATACTTTAAACTTTTATGATCGCTGAAAACTTCAAATCTGGAACCATAAAGGTAATGCCTCCAGATTTTTAGCACAAACACCATAGCAGCAAGTTCAAGATCATGCGTAGGATAGTTCCTTTCATGAATTCTTAACTGTCGCGACGCATAAGCAATTACTTTATTATTTTGCATGAGCACACCTCCCAAGCCCATCAATGAAGCATCACAGTAATTTATAAACGGTTCCTCCGGATTTGGCAAAGTCAAAACCGGCGCCGACGTCAATCTCCTTTTTAATTCATTAAAACTCTCTTCGCACTGAACATCCCACACGAAAGCTTTACCCTTACAAGTTAATTTAGTCAACGGAAGTGTTAACTTAGAAAATCCTTCAATAAACCTTCTATAATATCCAGCTAACCCCAAAAAGCTTCTAATCTCGGTAACCGACTTAGGAGTCTCCCATTGCAATACAGCTTCTACCTTGGAAGGATCTACAGCAATACCTTTTCCTGAAATTACATGGCCGAGAAAACTGACTTCTCTTAACCAAAATTCACACTTGGACAGCTTCGCATACAATTTCTTATCTTTCAAAACATCCAACACTAATCTCAAATGTTCCTTGTGCTCTTCTTCGGACTTAGAGTAAATCAAAATATCATCAATAAATACTACCACAAAATGATCCAGATAAGTATGGAAAATACGATTCATGTATTCCATAAATACTCCCGGCGCATTAGTCACACCGAAAGGCATCACAGAATACTCATAATGTCCATACCGAGTTCTGAACGCTGTCTTCTGGATGTCTTCATCTTTCACTTTGATCTGATGATAGCCCGATCTCAAATCAATTTTACTGAACACACAAGCACCCACTAATTGATCCATCAAATCATCTATTCTCGGTAGTGGATACTTATTCTTGATCGTTACTTTATTCAATTGTCTATAATTGATACAAAGCCTCATACTACCATCTTTCTTCTTTACTAGCAACACTGGAGCTCCCCACGGTGACACACTTGGTCTTATAAACTTCTTCTCAAGTAAGTCTTCCAATTGCTTCTTTAATTCACACAATTCAGATGCCGACATTCTATACGGTGCCATCGAAACAGGCCTAGTACCAGGCACCAAATCAATAGTAAATTTAACTTCCCTCTCTGGCGGCACACTAGGAATTTCATCAGGAAAAACTTCAGGGAATTCTTTCACCACTAACAGTTCCTCTATCTTAGCTTTACTCTCAACCGACAACGTCGCCATCAAAGAAAACATCTGAGCTCCCTCTTTCATCAATTTTCGCAATTCTCTGAAAGGTAATAAGTCAACTCCTTCCTCTTCAGGAGTGGAAAACCTCACCGACTTATGATGACAATTTATATGAACATAATTATACTCCAACCAGTTCATACCAAGAATTACATCCATCCCACCCAACGGCAAACATACTAAATCAACATAGAAATCTTTATCGAAGATCGACAAAGGATAATTTAAACACACCAAGGAAGTAGTTATTGATCCCTTAGCTGGGGTCTCAACAATCAATTCACCATCCAAAGCGGACAATTTTAAACCCAGTCTTCGAGCACAGTCAGCAGAAATAAAACAGTGTGTAGCACCGGTATCAATAATAGTAATTAAAGGAGTACCATTTATGAAACATGTACCTCGGATAAGTCTGTCCTCACTGGAGGTTTGAGTTCCGGTCAATGCGAACACCTTTCCAGTTTGAGATTTCTTTGGCTTCTGACACTGACTTCCAATATGCCCTTCTTCGCCACAATTAAAACAAATCATTTCCTTGTGCTTGCAATCAGCTATTGCATGGCCAGTCTTACCACAGCGAAAACACCTCTTTACTTCAGCTGTGCATACATTACTCTTATGACCAGCCTGACCACATTTGAAGCAAACTATACCAGCAGGAGCACCTTCCCTACTAGTCCTCTGAGCCGGAGCAGCTCCTTGTTTCCCTTTTCCCACTGGAGCATCATACGGCTTGCCACGATTTTGATGTTGCTTGCCCCTGCGGTCACTGACAATCTTGTAATGAGCATTATTGTCTTCTTCAAATATCCTGCAGCTATCCACCAATTCGGTAAAAATGCGTATCTTCTGATACCCAACAACCTTCTTAATTTCAGAGCGCAGTCCGTTCTCAAACTTGATGCACTTTGAAAATTCAGCACCAACACCAGTGTAATGAGGATAAAATTTGGACAACTCCACAAATTTTGCAGCATAATCAGTGACAGACAAGTTTCCTTGCTTCAGCTCAAGGAACTCAATTTCTTTCTTACCACGGACATCCTCCGGATAATACTTTCTCATGAATTCCCTACGGAATACATCCCAAGTAATGACTTCACCTGCCACGGTCAACCTCTCGTGAGTCTCTAGCCACCAGTCATCAGCTTCGACTGCTAGCATGTGAGTACCATACCGAACCTTCTGAGCTGGAGTGCAATCCATAACACGGAAGATTCTCTCGATCTCTTTCAACCATCCCAAGGCTGCATCTGGATCATGCTTCCCTTTAAACACCGGCGGATTCTCTCTTTGAAAAGTCGCCAAGCTACGTGATCCAGCATCTCCACCAGCGTTTGGCAAGTTCTGCACAACTTGTGCCATCGCTTGCATTGCGGCAGCCATTGCAGCGTCATTCCTTCCAGCCATTTCAACTTATCACCACAACACAACTTAAAAGTTAGATTAGTAACAATACACAATTGTTAGACAGTAACGACACGACAACTGGCCGGACAGACCGACCTGCTCTGATACCACTAATGTAACACCCTTCTAAAATTCCCCAAATATTTAATTAGAATAACAATATATCAATCAGAGTAATACGCAATTAAGGGTGTCACACAATCATTTCACACCATTCATCATAATAACTGTCATGCTCTTTTATTATATCAAAACATAAAGCATTGCAAAATACGCAGCGGATAGAGATCAAATCGATCATTCAACACATGTAACACATTACATGAGAATTATTCAACAAGGTGAAACATCCCGTCCCGATGTTACATCTATCAGAGCATGACCCATTAAGGAGACTACACTAGACACCAAGCACTAGCTTCTACTCAATCACTGCTCGTTACCTGAAAAATAGTTGTAAGGGTGAGTTCCTCAATCGATATGATAAGCATTATAAAATATCATGTCATGTTAAGTAATTTGACACATTAATCACCCTAATCACATCACACATTCAGTAACGGCACATCAACTCAAACGTCATACTCAATATCAACACAAGCATCACTGCTCAATTAAATTAAATACTCATACAACAAACCAACAAAATGCAACTCTAATGAGACTCGACTCGTCATGCATGTGGTACCATTTGGAGTAAAACTCCCAACTTAAAATTTGCCAATTTAACGAGGCATCAAGGCTTAAGCCTTCAACTTTCAACTTTTGCCAATCCAGGCCAACGTGGTGTGAGCAAAGCTCCGACTTAATGCATATGAATTCCGACAACATGATAACAATAGCAACACAACAATGTCTTCAACATAATCAACTTATAATCAACTTTGACATACACGACTTAAATTCCGACAACAGGATAATAATAGCAACACAACAATGTTTTCAACATAATCAACTTATAATCAACTTTGACATACACGACTTAAATTCCGACAACAGGATAATAATAGCAACACAACAATGTTTTCAACATAATCAACTTATAATCAACTTTGACATAAACTAAGTACTATATAATTCCATTCCAAAACGTACACAAGATTCAATTATCAATTTTTTCTCTTTTCCCACAGTGTTAACCGGTTAACGCCCTGGGTTAACCGGTTAACGCAGACAAAACACGCTTTCTGGCAAAACTCAACAGTGTTAACCGGTTAACGCCCTGGGTTAACCGGTTAACGCAGACAGAACAACAATATTTTCACAACCCACAACAGTGTTAACCGGTTAACGCCCTGGGTTAACCGGTTAACGCAAGCAAAACAGCAATACCTCACAATTCCTAACAGTGTTAACCGGTTAACACCCTGGGTTAACCGGTTAACGCAAGACAGAAAGCTGTTCCTGTGCTAACACGAAGCAGAATGCAGAATTACCCGCATTTTCCGCCGTTGGAGGACTTCCGGACCTCCGAATCCGATTCCGTAAAAAGCTATACGTTCGGGAAATCACGACTCACACAATTACCGATTCAATCACAGCTTAAACACAGTTTATTCATCACAAATTTTCAGCACTCATCATCCCAATTAGGGTCAATTCAACGGTTTATCACTACCCATTACATGTTAATCTATAATACCCATTAAACGACGATAAACCCCCCTTACCTGAATTAATCTGGCGAATCTTTAAGCTTCAAGCTTTTCTCTTCTCCAACCTTCTTCCTCTTGCTCTGCTCTTTGCCCTTTTCCTCTTTTCAGCCGTTTCTCTGCTTTTCACGTAAAACCCTCTTTACAAAAAAATGGAACTCTTTTTCCTTATTTCCAACTTATATATTTTCCAATAATTATTATTCCAATAATAATAATAATAATAATCCAATAATTCCAATTATTTTAATTAAATTAATAAATATAATATTAACTTAAATTAAATAATTATCTTATTTTTATCGGGGTGTTACACAGCTTCCTTGGCCCTTTGGATTTTTGCTTGTCTGGCTTTTTCTTCTTCTTTCCTTCTGGCTTCTTCTTCAGCTTCTCTGGCCAGACGCTCCTGTAGTCTTGCCTCAGCATCTTTGATGAAGTCGTGTCTGACTTGCTCAGAGATGTGCTTCAGCTTGAAGGCCTCAGAAGTCATCTAGCCAATGACTCTGTTCCAGTGTGTCCTTACAGAGTCAGGATCATCACTGATGCCAGAGTTTATGGTCAGAGACTTGACCTTTTGTACTGAAGCCCCTGCGAACAGCATAATGGCTTCCTTTAGGGTAGGCAAGGAATGTTCAGGTTCAGATGTTTGAGGTGGAGAGGTTAAAGGGCTTAGGTTTAGTGTTTGAGGTTCAGGTTCAGGTTCAGATTTAGGTTCAGGTTCAGATTCAGGTTCAGATTCAGGTTCAGGTTCAGATTCAGGTTCAGGTTCAGGTTCAGATTCAGGTTCAGGTTCAGCGGAAGGGTTTGGAGGGATAGTGTCAGAGGTATGAAGGTCAGAGGGTTGAACTACAGAAAGAGTGATGGTTGGTTGTGGTGAAGTTACTTCAGGTGGAGGTGGTGTTGGTTGTTGAGAGGCAAGGCTTTGAGCCTGAAGTTGGGCTAGGGTTGGAGAGGTTGGGTCAGAGTGTTCTGTATCTGAGGAAATGGTAAAATAGGGAGGTGACTCTGGGGCTGTGGATGAGGACGTGGTTTGATTTAATTGTTCGGCTTCGGATAGTGGTAAAGAGGTATTGGCAAGATTGAATTTTGGTAGAGGTTGAGAGGATCTAGTTGTAGAAGGAGGGGTTTCAGATGTGGTGTAGATGGGGGTTGGTAGAGGTGTAGAAGAAGCCAATGGCTGTACAGAGGGAATAGCAGAGGCAGACTTACCAGAAGATTCTTGCAGAGGCGCTGAAGGTCTTGATTCAGAAGTTTCTCCTAGCCTTGCTTTCTTCGCTCTTGAAGACTTCTCAGATGGACCTCTTTTGAACTTAACGAAGTCTGATTCTGAATCTAGCATATCGTCTAGTCTGAAGTCTGAGATGTCCACTCCTTCATCCTTCAGACGTTGGAGATAGTGGAGGATTGCCTCTCTGGGTTCATTCTTGTAGAACCTTGCGAGACCATGTGGCATCTTCCTCTGATCTTTTAAAGCGTCCCAAGAGGTGTCCAGCGTAGGTTTGACTTGAATCTTCTTCAGAATTCCCATGCTCTTCAGATTTCTGGAGTTCAAAGGCTTTCCAGTGTCTATTGCCAAATCTTCCATGAGTTTGTTTTTCTCCAGATGATCTACAAGCCCATTTTCAATCAGAACATCAGAGAGAAGTCTTCCCAGAGGGATGTAGGTTCTGGGTTTCATGTTGTTCCTGGTCTCCCGTACGGAGTCTCTGAGATATTTGAAGAGGAGGGCTGGGAGGCAAGGCTTCAGACCCTTATGAATACAGTAAAGAATACACTTCTGATCTGTATGGATGTAATCTGATGAGTTGGATGCTGGGCGATGATGAATAGTTCCCAAAATGATCTTGAGCCACACTCGGAGATTCTGATGTAGTTCTTTGTTCTTTGAGGGATTTCCTTCTGTGTTGAGTTTGAATATGGTGGGGTTGATTTCCTGAGCAATGTACCTTGCCCTAGGATTGATGTTGTAAATCCTTCTTCCTCCAGCTTTCTCCATGTTCAGCAAAGAGGCAATTGATTTTTCAGTAATCACTATCTTTACCCCCAGAACGTAGGAGACAATGAAATGGTCGTCAGCGTCAGCAAACCTCCAGAATTCCTTGATGAGGTTTGGGTAAACAGGGCCATAGAGCCGTTGAAAGTAGTTTTCCCAACCTTGTTGATGAAGTTCTTCAGTAAGATCTACTCCATTCCTCTTCATGTTGTTGAAATCCACCAGAGATTCACACAAAACTTCCAGTTTTTCAAAAGGAGTTGCAAGATTGATGTGAGGCTCACGATCAAGAATATGAGGTTCCTTGTAAACTGGTGTTATGGTTACGCCTGTAACTGTTGGAGTAGGAGTGCTTGTGCTTTGAGCTGCGTTGCTGGATTCCATTTGTTGAGAGTAGTTAAATACTGATTGTTGTTGAGAATCCATTGATGATGAAAAACAAGATGAAGATGAACTGCTTGCAGAAATGCCTGAGAGAACTGGTTTGAGAAAGTGAGTGAAAGTGAAGTGTGTGCACAATGTGAGAGAAGTGTTTATATACTAAAACGAACTGCATGCAAAACGACACACCAATCTGAGTTTAGCACAAAAAACAAGTTAGCACGCTTAGGGGGATAAATGATTAAGGCTCATTAATGAATGTCTAATCCCAACAGTATGCACACTGCTCGAGGAGATCTCAAACGTCTGTCCTTTGAATTTCTTCTGGACAGCTGTCTAGAAGTTCCAAGGTTAGACGCAATTCACTCCACGTGTTGATGTATCCGATCTTTAGGAATACCAAAGGATTGGTTCCTGGAGATTTCTAACTCAGATATCTTCTTAACTTGGTAGAAGTATCAGAGTCAGAGGCAGAAGCTCATTTGTTTATGTCAGAGTCTCATTTTACATTTTCAGAGGCACAATTTATTCAGGACAATTTTGAATGTTCAGATTTTCTAGGATAAAAAGAAATCTATCTTCAGCTAAAGGCTTAGTAAAGATATCTGCCCATTGATGATCTGTATCAATGAACTTCAATGTTACTATCCCTTTCTGAACATAGTCTCTGATAAAATGATGTTTTATTTCAATTTGCTTAGTTCTGGAGTGTAAAATGGGATTCTTACTTAAACAAATGGCAGCAGTATTATCACAAAAGATAGGAATGTTACTCTCGAAGATTTGCAGATCTTCTAGCTGATTCTTCATCCAGAGCATCTGAGTTGTGCACAGTGATGCTGAGATATATTCTGCTTCTGCAGTTGATAGAGCCATAGTTGACTGTCTTTTGCTGGCCCAGGATATAAGATTGTTTCCTAGGAGCTGACAATTTCCAAATGTGCTTTTTCGTTCCAATCTATCTCCTGCGTAATCTGCATCATAGTAACCCGAAAGTCTATACTCTGATGTTTTCTCATACATCAGGCCCAGGTTAGGAGTTCCTTTCAGATATTTGAAAATTCTCTTAACTGCTGTTAAGTGAGTTTCTCTAGGATCTGATTGGAATCTGGCACAGAGACAGACACTAAAGAGAATATCAGGTCGAGTAGCAGTCAGATAGAGAAGGGAGCCTATCATACCACGATAGAGCTTCTGACAAACCTTTTTACTGACTTCTTCCTTTTCAAGAATGTATGTTGGATGCATGGGAGTCTTTGCAGAGTTGCATTCAGCCATGTCAAATTTCTTCAGAACATCTTTTATGTATTTGCTTTGATGAACGTACGTGACTTCTGAAGTTTGGTTAATTTGAATTCCTAGAAAGAACTTTAGTTCTTGCATTAAGCTCATTTCAAATTCTGCCTCCATTAACTCAGAGAATTCTTGACAAGCAGAGGCGTTAGCAGAACCAAAAATAATATCATCAACATATATCTGACATATCATGAGATCATTGTTAAGGTTTTTACAGAAGAGTGTGGAGTCAACTTTCCCTCTGATAAAATTGTGTTCCAGAAGAAAATTACTTAAACGTTCATACCAAGCTCTGGGAGCTTGTTTAAGTCCATATAAAGATTTTTTAAGTTTAAAGACATGTTCTGGAAAATTTGGATTTTCAAAACCTGGAGGTTGGTTGACATACACTTCTTCTGATATATAACCATTAAGGAATGCGCTCTTGACATCCATTTGATATAATTTAATAGAATGGTTAATAGCAAAAGATACAAGAAGACGAATAGATTCTAACCTTGCGACTGGAGCAAAGGTTTCATTGTAGTCAATACCTTCTTGTTGACTGTAACCTTGAGCTACCAGTCGAGCTTCGTTTCTGACGACTTCTCCTTTCTCATTCAGCTTGTTTCTGAATACCCATCTGGTTCCAATAACGTGAGTGCTTCTGGGCTTGGGAACAAGATCCCAGACATCATTCTTTGTGAATTGATCTAACTCTTCTTGCATAGCTGAAACCCAGTCGTTATCTTGAAGTGCTTCATCACAGGACGTAGGCTCGATCAGAGACACTAGTCCCAGAGGCGTCTCTTCAGAGGTCCTGAAGGTAGATCTGGTTCTGACAGGTTCGTCTTTGTTGCCCAGAATCAAATCTTCAGATACGTTGATGCGACTTTTAGCTTTCTTTGGGATTACTGGGGAATGAATTTCCTCAGAGTTCTGAGTGGCAGTTGCTTCTAGAGCTTTATCAGATCCTGCAAGAGTGATTTCTAAATCTGCAAAATTTTTAACTAGCTTTGACTTTTCAGGGTCAAGCTTATCGTCAAATCTGACATGAATTGATTCTTCCACAATTTTGGTTTCTGTATTGTATACTCTGTAGCCTTTAGGGCGTTCTGAGTATCCTAACATAATACCTTTCTGTGCTTTGGAATCAAACTTGTTCCGATGATCTTTAGTGTTTAAAATAAAGCAAGAACATCCAAATGGATGGAAATATGAAATGTTTGGTTTCCTTCCTTTACACAGTTCATAGGGAGTCTTTTCCAGAATAGGTCTTATGGAGATTCTATTATGAATATAACACGCTGATTTACAGCTTCGGCCCAAAAGTGCTTAGCCACATTTGTTTCATTGATCATGGTTCTGGCCATCTCTTGGAGTGTCCTATTCTTCCTCTCTACAACTCCATTTTGTTGTGGAGTTCTAGGGCAGGAGAAATCATGGGATATTCCATTAGAGTCAAATAATTCCTCAAAATCTTTGTTTTCAAATTCCCCACCATGATCACTTCTGACTCTAATAATTTTAGAGTCAAATTCTTTTTGCACTTTGGAGCAGAAACTAGTGAATACAGAGTATGACTCACTCTTGTGCTTTAGGAATTTCACCCATGTCCAGCGACTGAAATCATCAACAATGACTAGTCCATACTTCTTTCCATTGACTGATGCTGTTTTCACAGGACCAAATAAATCAATGTGAAGAAGTTCCAGAGGCTTAGAGGTGGTAACAATAGTTTTCTTTTTGAAAGAGGTTTTTGAAAATTTTCCTTTCTAACATGCTTCACATAGAGCATCTGAAGAAAACTTCAGTTTAGGTAGGCCTCTGACTAACTCGAGTTTATTTAGCTGAGATAGTTTTCTCATGCTAATGTGGCCCAAGCGTCTATGCCATACCCATTGCTCTTCGTGAACAGACATCAGACATTTCACATTTTGTTCTTTTAAATCAGAAAGATTAATTTTATAGATATTGTTTTTCCTCTTGCCTGTGAATAGGACAGAACCATTGTTTTGATTTATGGCTTTACATGTTTTTTGATTAAAGATTACGTCATACCCGTTATCACTTAATTGACTTATGGATAACAGGTTATGCATTAATCCTTCTACGTAAAGGACATCAGATATAGAGGGAAGAGTACCATTAGCAATAGTTCCGGAGCCTCTGATCCTTCCTTTCTGATCTCCTCCGAAGCCTACGAATCCAGCGTCTTTAAGTTCTAGGCTTTGGAACATAGACTTTCTTCCCGTCATGTGTCGCGAGCATCCAGAGTCCAGGTACCATGACTGGTGTTTGAACTTTGCTGCATAGGATATCTGCAACATAAACAATCTTATCTTTTGGTACCCAGAGTCTCTTGGGTCCTTTCTGACTAGTTTTCCCAGAGTTTATTATAACTTTGGGGTTTCTAGCAATTTCAAATTTTTGTTCTTGTGTGTATGTAGTGATATGAAAATGGAGATTTGAGTTGGTCACTAGTAGAAGTTTTATCTTCCTTAGGATCATACCCAATTCCCTTTTTATTGTTTTGACTGACTCCATAAATCATGGATGCCATAACACTCCTTCATATCCCATTTTTCAAAAATTCTTGAAAGGCTTCTTCGTATTTATAAATTATCGTATTTGAAGTCTGTGGAGCTTGAGATAACGCTTCTTCCTGTTCTAAACGATTTTTATTTGCTGCATCTCTTTGTAATGTTAAAGATCCGATTTCATCTTCTCGTTTTAGAATTGTCATCTCAAGTTTGCCACATTCTTCAAATTTTTCTTCAAGACAGCCTTTTATTGCTTTAAACTTTTGTTTTAATTTCTGATATGAGTTAAGAGTTTCTGACAAGCATGATTCTAGATCAGATCGAGAGAGTTCAGAAAATACCTCTTCAGATTCTTCATCTGAATTGTTCCTGGATGTGGTAGCCATGAATGCCACATTGGCCTGTTCATCAGAGTCAGATTCTGATGAGTCAGATTCGCTATCATCCCAGGTAGCCATTAATCCTTTCTTTGTCCTGAAGGTATTTTTCTTGAAACTTTCTTTTTTGGAACTATCTTTCTTTAGCTTGGGGCATTCATTCCTGTAGTGACCTGTTTCTTTACATTCATAACAAGTAATATCTTTGTTAGTTTTACCTTTTGAGGTTGATTCTGATCGATCCCCTTTGGGTTTTGGTCTTCTGAAGTTGTTGTTCCTCTTTTTCCAGAGTTGTTTAACTCTTCTGGTCAGGAGAGACAACTCTTCTTCCTCATCATAATCTTCTTGTTCAGAGTCATCTGCATCTTCTGTCTCGGCCTGGAATGCTTTTGTTTTGTCAGATTTGCGTCTTTCAGATCTGGACTTTAATGCTACAGACTTGTTCTTCTTCTGAGGTTCGTCTTCCTCTAGTTCTATCTCATGGCTTCTGAGAGAACTGACAAGCTCTTCAAGACTGATATTGTTCAGATCCTTAGACAGCTTCAGAGAAGTGACCATGGGTCTCCACTTCTTTGGCAAGCTTCTGACTATCTTTTTGACGTGGTCTGCAGTTGTGTACCCTTTGTCTAGAACTTTGAGACCTGCAATAAGAGTTTGGAATCTGGAGAACATTACCTTTATGGCTTCGTCATCCTCCATTTTGAAGGCTTCATATTTCTGGATAAGCGCCAGAGCCTTTGTCTCTTTGACCTGAGAGTTTCCTTCACGAGTCATCCTCAGAGAGTCAAGTATGTCTTTGGTTGTTTCTCTGTTGGTGATCTTTTCATACTCGTTTTAAGATATAACATTGAGAAGTATGGTTCTGGCCTTGTGATGATTTTTGAAAACTCGCTTCTGATCATCTGACATCATACTTCTGGGAACTTCAACTCCATCCTCTGTGACAGGAGGTTTGTATCCATCTGTGACAATGTCCTAGAGATCAGCATCATAGCCTAGAAAGAAGCTCTCAATCATATCTTTCCAGTAGTCGAATTTTTCTCCATCAAATACAGGAGGCTTAACATTAAAACTGTCTCTTTCATTTGTGTGGGCCATGGTTTTTCTCGTTCTGGATCTCTCTACACTGTGAAGTGTTTGATTAGAAAATCAATAACAGAGCCGAAGCTCTGATACCAATTGAAGGTGAGAAAAACAAGAAAGGGGGGTTTGAATTGTTTTGGAAAATAAGCGCTTTTTCAGACAAAGACCACACAAGGAATTTATACTGGTTCGCTTATAACACAAAGCTACTCTAGTCCACCCGGCCAAGGTGATTTCGCCTTCAATAAGGACTTAATCCACTAATCTTGAAAGATTATTACAACTAACGTCTAAGAGAAAGATCTCTTAGTCCTCTCAAGTATACAGACTGCGCAGAGTCACTTGAGGAAATAAAGTAATAGATAAAAAAGACTTGTAATCTAGAGTGCTTCTAGGATAAAGCAAATATTACAACAGTAAGAACAAAAGAATGTTTCACGTTCTAAGCAAAAGCTTCATGAAAGATTGAGAGAGAGAGAAGAATGAGTTTATGCGTGTTGGTGTATCTCTCAATGCTGATTGTTGTCCTTTATATAGAGGTGAAAGGACCGTTGACATTGATGGCAGATAATTTAGTCTTGAATAGGAATTACTGCCATAACTTCTGTTGTTTCTTGCCAAAACAACTTTGTCTCCCTGAATAACTTCTTTCCAATAATAGTTCCTTTCCATTTAAATTCGAAGTTGACGTTACTCTTTCTGATTTAGGAAATCCATAATCAAGGTCTATGTGACTCTGTTAATCTGAGATCTTGTTATGTGGATTTGGAGCTTCTGATGTTTTGATCTCTTAGGGTTCTGATGATGGCTTCAGATGACGCTGAGAGCTTCTGGAATTGAGATATACTTTTGTTCAGAGTTAGAACTTCTAGAGCGAACTCCTTGTTCAGATGCCTCTGATGTTTTTGCTGTTTTGCTCAGAGTTAGAACATTTTGAGTGTGTTACTACTTCAGATGCTTCTTATAATTTGTATCTGATATGATTCTGTGTCTGATGACGTAATCAGATTCCTTTCTTTTTGTTTAGATTCCTGCACACTTAGAAACTTTATGTTAGAGTGCCATTTTTTGGTTTCGTCTTTTGTTATCATCAAAATCTTGGAATCTGTTGTAGAACAATTTTTTGTTCTTACAAAACAATGATACACAAATGCAAGCAATGCTTGGTGATCAAGAAACTCTCAAGAAAGATCCCACCCACAGGGAAGGAAGCAAGGTGTCCAATGATCCTTGAGGCTTATGCAATGCTATGATATGATGCCATGAGGGATCTTAGGGACAAAATTGGGGTCTTACAGATGCCCCTATTTAAGATCATTCTAGCCGGAGAAGTGAAGGTTAAAATCTTCGTCTCGACGCGGTAGAATGGGCTTAAATAATAACAAAGAGACAAATTTTGGTCCCTAAGAGACCTCATGATGCAGATGTATGAATGCAAAACAAACAAATCTCTGTGGGAATATAGGTCCACAAAGAAGGAAAGAAAAATCAGGAGAAAAGACAAATCCATAGGAATGATGCACTTCCTAATGGAACAGAGACTCTGACGGGACTCTCATGGGGATAAAGAAAGAAAAGAATGCGTGAGCAGGACACAACTTGAAACTGGGGACTAAACTGGGGAGTAAAAGACTCACATTGGGGAAAAGATTTCCAAAGGGAAACACATCGGATGGAAAGACTCAAGCTGACTCAAAAAAAGCGTGTATTGGGGAAAACGCTAACACATCAGAACTATCCACAAAGAATACCTCGGATAAAAATCCGGACTCAGGCTGGGGAAAGAATTCACACAGAACCTCCCTGCCGGGAAAAATTGCATATATTGGGGAAAACGCCAATACAGCAAAAGGGTGAATCACAACAGAAACTCCGCTGGGGAATGTCTAACAAAGACTCTCTAGAGGAAGCAAAATATGAGGTGTTACCGGTTACTGGGTAACAAGCTCAAAGAGACATGTGATCTGAACACCGGTTACTGGGTGAAAGAACAACACGCTCAGGAAGAATGAATATCTAAGACCGGTATAAGGGTGAGAGATATCAATCAACCAAAACATTTAAGGAAGACCTGAAAAAGGTACATCAACTCAGGAAAATCTGACTCCGCAGGGGACCAAGGTCATAATAGGGAGCAGAAAGGAAGGAACACCAGGGATACCGGTTACTGGGTACACAATAGGTGACCAACCCAAGCGTGAATTGGTTTTTACTGCCAAAACACTCATCATCCAAAAGGAGGGCTTGAAAAAGCAAATCGACTTACAGGATGGATATTCGACTCCGCAAAGGGAAAACGAATCTTACTCAAATGGGGAAGTACAAAAGGCTTCAACCAAAGAGCGCATGAGATATATTATCCATTACCGTCAGAGCAAGGATAGTATACTCGCATGGAAGGAACACCAGGGATACCGGTTACTGGGTATATAATAGGTGACCGACCGAAACGTGAATTGGTTTTTACTGCCAAAACACTCATCATCCTGAAGAGAGCAAAACGCAAACTTGTTAAAGGATGGATATTCGATTCTACAAAGAATACGAATCTTACTCCGCTGGAGAAACAATCAAAAGATTTTGACCAAGGAGTGCATGAGATATATTATCTATTACCGTCAGAACGTAGATAATATACTCGCATGGAAGGAACACCAGGGATACCGGTTACTGGGCATATAATAGGTGACCTACCGAAAAGAGAAACAATCGTTACCAACAACAACAGGGCAGACGAAAGATAACTCGCTGAGGATAAATTGCAAGCATACGACAATTATCCAGGAGACATATCACCGGTTACTAGGAGATATGCTCAAAAGGGGGAAATGAATATTCGATTCCGCAAAAGGAACACGAATCTTACTCAACTGGGGAAACACAACAGGCTTCGACTGAAGAGTGCATGAGATATATTATCCATTACCGTCAGAACGTGGATAGTATACTCGCATGGAAGATTATCCACAACCGGTTACTGGGTTAATAAAGGATAAATCAATCGAAAAGAAAGGCATCGGGATACCAAAACCAGGTATATAATGATGACCGATCAAAGGGAGCAACAATCATTACCAACAAAAGGATAAATGAAAGAGAACTCACTGGGGATGCATTGATAAAAAATCAATGATCCGGGGAACAAATCACTAGCAAACGGTGAAAGGACCCGCTGAGGATAAAATTGCTAGCATACGGCAATTATCCACAAGGAGAAGAAAAGACCTGCTGGGGATACAATTGCTTACTCAGAGCAATTACCCAGAAAAGTGTGAGGAAAGATCAACATCGAATACTGGATATTGATAACCACCAAGAGTAACCGTCATCAACTAGGATGAGCCACAAAAGGTTAACTCTGCAAAGGGGAGAGATTAAGATTTACAACCACCGAATACTGGGTAGAAACCATCGACTCTGATGAGGATAAAATATAGGGTTTACAGCTACCGAATACTGGGTAGAAGACCAAAAACTCAGCTGAGGATAAGGCAAATGATTGCCGATTACTGAGCAATTATCCAACCATTCCACAAGGAAGCACAGACTCCGTTGGGGAGACAACAACAACACAGGATTTACAACTACCGAATACGGGGTAGAAAACCACAAAATCCGCCAACAACCAGGATGAACCACAAAGGTTACCTCTGCTAGGGGATGAAAGTAGGATTTATAACTATCTGTTACTGGGTAGAAAACCACAAAGATAGGACTTACAACTACCGGTTACTGGGTAGAAGCCACCAACTCTGCGTGGGGAGCGAGAGGATCACTACTCCACACAGGGAAAAACAAATAGGGTTTATAACTACCAGATACTGGGTAGAAAACCACAAACTCTGCTGGAGAGCAAGGAGATAGGATTTACAGCTACCGAATACTGGGTAGAAAACCACCGACTCTTGCTGAGGAACACAAGGTTCACAAATACCAATCTCTGGGTAAACAACCACAGATTCCGCAAAGAGGAAAAAAGGTATATAGGATTTACAACTACCGGTTACTGGGTAGAAAACCACAAAGGTTAGGACTTACAACTACCGGATACTGGGTAGAGGCCAACAAATTCCGCTGAGGATAAAGTGAATGATTGCCGGTTACTGAGCAATTATCCATTTATTCCGTAGGGAAGCACAAGAGACAGTTGAAAAAAATGCCAATTCAGGATCAAACCAAAAAGGCAAACTGAATCAACACTCATCCTAATGAGGAAGGAACTCAAAAGGGAAAACTCATCCCAATATATGTGTTGGGAGGAAACGTAAACAACCGTCATCCACGAGGATATATCTCAGTGGGGAAATGCAGAAGGAAAAACAGACACTCTCTGCTTAAGGGGCTGACTCTATATTGAGAGATTAGACACCCGACGTCTGCTTAGGGAGATCTACTGGGGAGATCTATATCACCATTAGTAGGAAACAACAAACAAAAGATATATGGCAAAAAAATGCAACATGAATATCTGAATGTTGAAAGTATGCACGAATATGCGTGATTTATGTTTGATGAATGCTGACAAAATAGACATTTCTAACACAAACAGGCCCAGGAAACAAATGCCTGGTACTACACCACAGAAGAGAAAGCCAGGATCACCGGAGAATAACCAATTCTGACGGGATCAGGAAAACAACAAGTTCTCTGCAAGGGATGGATCATCAGTCTTAACTGGGAAAGAGGAGCTCACTGCACAAGCGAAAACTGCCACAAAAGCAACTTCAAACAACTCCACTGGGGCAAACCCACTGAGGGAGAAAAGATCACACAAATAGATACTGCCACACAAGCAACTCTACTGGGATCTGAGATATGAGGAAATCACCAAATCTCTGGAGGGGAAGAATGCCTCAAGAGGTTTCCGGAGGGATCGTCAGTCACAACCGGAGAAAAGAGTTCAATGCACAGGCCGAAACGCCGCAACAACAACTCATGCTAGGGATCAGAGATGCCAGGGAGCAATCAGATCTCTGATGGGGATAGATAGCATAGATAAAATTCATCATACCAATAACTCCACTGGGGATCTATCCGAGGAAATGACGAAGTACTAGGGTGTCAACCCACCAACTACCAAATCTTCCAAAGAAAAGCACCCATGCTGGGGAGAGAATATTGCTGGAGAGAAAGTTGAAGTCTTCAACAAGCACTCTGAATGAGGAGGAGTCATAACAAAGGCTCTGCTCAACAAAAAATCGTTCGGGAGAAATCCCGACAAATACCCTGCTCGGGGGAGAAAATCTCAACAGAAGCTCTGCTTGGGGAGAAACCCCAACAACAATCTTGGAGAAAGAGGATACAGCCATGCCAGGAATATGAACAAAAGTCTTACCCTGTTGGAAACCATGCCACCCTTGGGAGAGCACTGAGAGTTCCTTAAGTATCCTTTCATCATTGTGAATGTTCACTTTGTTTAAAAAAGAATTCTGAAAAATTTGTTTGTTTAAAACAATGACATTCTATCAATTAAAACATGCAAAACATTTGTTGAATTGAAACAAATAAGAGTGCAAATAACTGGATAAAAGTTCAAATTGATTTGATAGAATGGTAGCCTGCAAATGGCAAGACTCCATAGATCTGTACAAATTTGAAATCGGTGATATATATTGGAAGAGGGCTACATTGAACATAATGACCATTTCTCAACCAAATTGAATCCGATGTATTTGAAGCTTCAGTTGACGACGACTGAGCGAGAATCTCTGACGAAAAGACAGTTGTGAAACAAAAAATCTTGTCAGGATGCAGTTACTTGCTAAATCCCTAATTTTTGCCTAGATTGCCCCAGGGTGAGGTGCTCAATCTAGCGGGATGCAAATTCATTTTTATGTCTCTAACTTTTTCCTGGATTGCCCTTTCGGGTTATCCACCGAGACGCTCATTTTTTGCCTAAGCCGCCCTTTCGGGTTTTCAACTTAGCGAGCTATTCTGTTTTTATTTTAGGCGAAGTATTTCTTGACTGCATCTGAATTCACAGGACGAGTGAAATCCTCCCCATCCATTGTTGTAAGCATCAAAGCACCGCCTGAAAAGGCTCTCTTAACAACATATGAACCTTCATAGTTTGGATTCCACTTGCCCCTGGAATCAGGCGCGAAAGACAAGACTTTCTTGAGCACAAGGTCACCTTCTCGGAACACACGAGGCTTGACCTTCTTATCGAATGCTTTCTTCATTCTCTGCTGATATAATTGACCATGGCACATGGCAGTCAATCTCTTCTCTTCAATTAGATTCAGTTGGTCATAACGACTCTGAATCCATTCAGCATCAGTCAACTTGGCTTCCATCAAGACTCTCATTGATGGGATCTCCACCTCTATTGGGAGAACAGCCGCCATGCCGTAAACAAGAGAAAAAGGGGTTGCCCCTGTTGAAGTGCGGACAGATGTACGATATCCATGCAAAGCAAATGGCAGCATTTCATGCCAATATTTGTACGTGGCTGTCATCTTCTGGATAATATTCTTGATATTCTTGTTAGCAGCTTCAACAGCCCCATTCATCTTGGGTCTGTAAGGAGAGGAATTATGGTGTGCAATCTTGAACTCAGCGCACAGTTCTTCCATCATTTTGTTGTTCAAGTTAGATCCATTATCAGTAATGATCCTATCAGGCACACCATAACGGCATATCAGCTGATTCTTGACAAACTTCACGACCACCTGTCTGGTCACATTAGCATACGACGCCGCTTCAACCCATTTGGTGAAATAGTCAATTGCTACGAGAATAAACCTGTGTCCGTTGGACGCTTTCGGTTCAATCATGCCGATCATATCGATTCCCCACATAGAGAAAGGCCATGGTGATGAAATCACATTCAGAAGTGTCGGAGGAATATGAATCTTGTCCGTGTAAATTTGACACTTGTGGCATTTCTTCACATATTTGCAGCAGTCAGACTCCATTGTCAGCCAATAGTAGCCTGCTCTCAGCATCTTTCTAGCCATGGCATGTCCATTGGAATGAGTACCAAATGAACCCTCATGGACCTCAGCCATCAACAGGTTTGCTTCGTGTGTATCCACGCATCTGAGCAGAACCATGTCAAAATTCCTCTTGTAAAGCACTTCACCACTGAGGTAGAAACTGCCTGACAACCTTCTCAGAGTTTTCCTATCTTTCATAGATGCCCCAGGCGGGTAAACCTGGTTCTGAAGGAAATTCTTGATATCAAAATACCAAGGCTTATCATCTTGTACTTCTTCAACTGCAAACACATGAGCTGGTCTATCCAAGCGCATCACGGTGATATTGGGAACTTCATTCCAATATTTGACCACAATCATTGAAGTAAGCGTAGCAAGCGCATCTGCCATCCGATTATCCTCTCGAGGAATATGATGAAAGTCAACTTCTGTAAAGAACGTTAAAATCCTCCTCGCATAATGTCTGTATGGAATGAGACCAGGCTGATTCGTCTCCCATTCACCCTTGATTTGATTGACAACGAGGGCCGAATCACCATACACATCAAGATACTTGATCCTTAGATCAATGCACTCTTCTAATCCCATAATGCAGGCTTCGTACTCAGCCATATTATTCGTGCATTTGAAAGTTAGCCTTGCTGTAAACGGAATATGTGTGCCCTGAGGATTAATGATTACTGCCCCAATTCCATTTCCGTACAGATTTACAGCGCCATCATACACCATCGTCCATCTGGAACCAGGTTCTGGACCTTCATCAAGTGTAGGCTCATCGCAATCTTTCATTTTCAAATACAGAATCTCCTCGTTTGGGAAGTCGTACTGAACAGACTGATGATCTTCAATCGGCTGATGCGCCAAATGGTCAGCCAAGATACTACCTTTGATAGCTTTCTGAGCTCGATACTCGATATCATACTCAGATAACAACATCTGCCAACGGGAAATCCTCCCGGTTAAAGCAGGCTTCTCGAAGATATACTTGATCAGATCCATTCTGGATATCAACCAAGTTGTATGATTTATCATGTACTGGCGTAGACGCTTAGCAGCTCAAGCCAAAGCACAGCACGTCTTCTCAAGCATAGAGTATCGAGACTCACAATCGGTGAACTTCTTACTCAGGTAGTAGATATCATATTCTTTCTTCCCTGATTCGTCTTGCTGACCGAGGACACAAGCCATCGAGTCTTCAAGAACAGTCAGATACATGATCAGAGGTCTTCCTTCTACAGGAGGAGACAAGATCGGAGGTTCAGCCAGGTATTCTTTGATACTGTCAAAAGCTATTTGGCAATCCTCGGTCCAATCATGAGATTGATCTTTCTAGAGGAGCTTGAATATCGGCGCGCATGTGGCAGTCATGTGGGATATAAATCTGGAAATGTAATTCAAGCGGCCAAGAAAACCTCGGACTTGCTTCTCAGTTTTGGGCGCAGGCATCTCTTGTATTGCTTTGACCTTTGCAGGATCAACCAAAATACCTCTCTCGCTGACAACAAAGCCCAATAACTTGCCAAAATGGACTCCAAATGTACATTTGTTCGGATTCAGACGAAGCTTGTACTTCCTCAAACGCTGAAAAAGCTTCAACAAATGTTCAATATGATCAACTTCCGTTCTTGACTTAGCAATCATATCGTCAACATAGACCTCTATCTCCTTGTGCATCATATCATGAAACAAGGTAGTCATAGCGCGTTGATACGTGGCTCCGGCGTTCTTCAAACCGAAGGGCATCACACGATAACAGAATATTCCCCAAGGTGTGATGAATGTTGTCTTCTCCATATCCTCGGGTGCCATCTTGATTTGATTATATCCAGAAAATACGTCCATAAATGAAAAGACTTTGAATTTAGCTGTATTGTCTACCAACATATCAATGTGTGGTAGAGGGAAATCATCTTTCGGACTAGCTTTATTTAAATCTCTGTAATCAACACACATACAAACTTTTTCGTCTTTCTTAGGCACAGGCACAATATTGGCCACCCATTGAGGATATGTAGAAGTCACCAGAAACCCCGCATCAATTTGCTTATGAACTTCCTCTTTGATCTTCACCGCCATATCTGGATGAGTTCTTCTGAGCTTCTGCTTCACAGGCACGCACTCAGGCTTCAAAGGCAGGAAATGTTGCACAATATCTGTATCTAGACCCGGCATGTCTTCATACGACCAAGTAAAGATATCAGAATATTCTCGTAGCAAACTGATCAACCCCTTCTTGACAGACTCTTCAAGGAGTGCCCCAATCTTCACTATCCGAACACAATCTTCAGACCCCAAGTTGACTGTTTCCAGATTCTCAAGATGCGGCTGAATGATCTTCTCTTCGTGCTCAAGAAGACGAGTAATCTCATCAGGAATCTCTTCAACATCATCTTCCTCTGCCTCGAATACAGGGAATTCAAAATTGGGAGATGGCGTCGGATCATTATGTTCAATGGGTTTAAGAATCAACTTGCATAATGATTTTGGATAATGAAAAACTTTAGAATTTAAACAAACAAATCATTATGCAGATGAAAATATTGCTTTTATTCTTGTTTTTAGGGTTTTTTGTGATCACCAATTTCATGCAAAAAGCAAAAAGTGAAAACAAATGGAAAAACAAATGTTTAACATGAATTTATTGAATGAAATATCATTGTATATATGATGCCAACAATGTCATCACTTCTCCTTTTGGCATGGGAGAAGGGTTTTTAAACAAAGCAAACATATTACGCTGACTTATGAATGACCGTAGGAACATCCACAGTGACCCAATTATGGCAGATCCCGCCAGGGATGACAAAATTGTCAGTACCCTCTACATCCTCTTCCAGAATAGCAGCAGCTTCTTCAACTTGATCGGCGTGGATGAAACCTCCACTCTTGAACAGCCCTTGCTCGTTGAAGACCCCAGAAGAATAGCCAATGCCAGCCCGGGACTTGTTATCTTCAAGCTCAATCATTTTTCCTAAATCAGTAACTGCACCACATTCAATGGCCAGTTTCGCATCTCGATAGGAAGCAAATGAAGGAGACCTTTTCTCAATAGGCTCGGCTACAGATAAAGCTTGGAAAGGAGTTCCAACTTCATCCTCAGCATCAATGTATGAGAAAGAAGACAAGTGGCTAACCAGGAGAGCCTTTTCTCCCCCTACCACAACCAGTTTCTTGTTCTTAACAAACTTCAGCTTCTGGTGTAGGGTGGATGTCACGGTGCCAGCCTCGTGAATCCATGGTCTACCAAGGAGACAGCTATAAGATGGGTGGATATCCATAACCTGAAAGGTAACTTGGAAATCACTTGGTCCAATCTTGATTGGGAGATCAACTTCCCCAATCACAGTCTTACGCGACCCATCAAAAGCTTTCACAACAACTCCACTCTGCCTCATGGGAGGCCCTTGATATGACAATCTAGAGAGAGTGGATTTCGGCAATACATTCAAAGATGACCCAGTGTCCACCAGAGCGTTGGACATGGCGTCATTCTTGCAATTCATGGAAATATGTAAAGCCATGTTGTGGTCTCTTCCCTCCTCAGGGAGATCAGTGTCACAGAAACTCAAAGTGTTGCAAGTAGTAATGTTTGCAACAATGCTGTCAAACTGTTCAATTGTAACGTCATGATCAACATAAGCCAAATCCAAAACTTTCTGCAGAGCCTCCCTATGGGGTTCTGAATTCAGAACCAAGGATAACATGGAGATTTTGGACGGCGTTTGTAGAAGCTGGTCTACAACATTGTACTCACTCTTCTTGATGAGCCTCAGCATCTCATCACAGTCTTCATTCACAATGCCACTTGGGCCAATAGAAGAAGTAGGAGTCTTTTGTACAGAGGAGGGTTTAGCAACAGGTGCCGGATTCTGAGAATTCACATAATTCCCAACCGGACGCTCAACAGAGTCAGCTCTAGCTTGAGGCTTCAGGGGTGCAGAAAACACACGACCACTACGGGTCAACCCACTGACATCAGCAATGTTCACAACAGAGGGAGAAGGCAACGGCACTTCTTTCCCATCTTCAACAGCAACAGGATTATAGCGGAATGGAATCGCTTTATCAGATGAATAAGGCACAACACCGACAAGCTTGATAATCAGGGCAGGAGAAACCTTCTGCTTGCTACCATCATATCAAATGACAACAGGCTCAGGGATCCTGAACACAGGAGAAATCACATTCACCTCTGGCTCATCTTCATCAACATTCCTATTCTGAAGAATCTCAATGGTTCCATCATCCAGCAATTCTTGCAGATCTTTACGCACTTGGCGATAACCCAACCGATTGACAGAGCAGATACGACATTTGTCATGATCATGCTCCAAATGACTGTAATCACACAGCAGACGGTGCAACTCAACAAGCGACTGTCGAATATGGCTAACATATTTGACCTTGTACTTGCCAGGGCAACCCTGGACCATGTTAACAGACTTCCCATGCTCGGGCAATGGGTTCTTCGTAACATTAGGGCCTGAGTCCTCAAAGCTCAAGATGCCGCATCTCATAAGGTCTTGAACCTTAGTCTTCAACGGAAAGCAGTTTTCCATATTATGACCAGGAGCACCCGAATGGTAAACACAATGCTGATCAGGCTTGTACCACCACTGAGGGTTAGCAGGTATAGCCGGAGGATCCCTGGGAGTAATCAATTTCCGCTCTATCAAAGAGGGATACAACTCTGCATATGATACTGGAATCGGATCGAAGGTGATCTTCTTCCTTTCATAACTCGTACTAGCTGGATTACTATTTGAGGCTGGTAAGCCTGTTGCTGAGGACGATGCTGTTGTTGATACTGTTGAGTTGGTTGCTGATTATGCTGTTGCTAATATTACTGATTGTCTCTGAAGACAGGTGTTATATGAGCCACCTGATGCTGGTTGCTGGCATGACGCACAGGCTTCCTCTTGGCAGAGGGTCTTCTTGGTTTGACATGGGATTGCACAGCATGTGCCTCTCCATCTTTCTTCTTCACAAACGCCCCATATCGCTTGCTAGAAGAGCCTTCATCCTTAGTCAAACATCCTTCACGGACTCCCTCCTCTAGACGCATCCCCATGTTCACCATCTCGGTGAAATCAGAGGGAGCGCTAGCAATCATCCGCTCGTAATAAAATGAATTCAAGGTCTTCAGAAAGATCTTGGTCATTTCCTTCTCTTCTAGCGGAGGAGTAATCTGAGCTGCCAGCTCTCGCCACCTCTAGGCGTACTCTTTGAATGTCTCTTTATCCCTCTAGGACATGGCTCTGAGCTGATCCCGATCGGGAGTCATATCCACATTGTATTTGTATTGCTTGACGAAGGCTTCGCCAAGATCATTGAAGGAACGGATGTTTGCACTGTCCAAACTCATATACCATCGCAGTGCAGCACCACACAGACTGTCCTGGAAATAATGAATCAGTAGTTGATCATTATCCGTCTGAGTAGACATTTTCCTGGCATACATAACCAGGTGGCTGAGCGGGCAGGTGTTCCCCTTGTACTTCTCAAAGTCTGGGACCTTGAATTTGACAGGTATTTTCACACTGGGAACTAAATAGAGCTCGGTTGCAGACTTGCCGAACAAATCCTTTCCTCGAAGGGTCTTCAATTCCTTGCGGAGTTCAAGAAATTGGTCATTCATTGCATCCATCTTCTCATGAAAATCTGGGCCCTCAGACGGCTCAGAATGATAGATGGTGTCGTCTACCCTAGGAACGGTATGCACGACAGGAGGAGGCACAACAATGACCGGGCTAGATGCCGGCATGGAAGCAAACGTTGGAGCAGGATTATTAGGCATAAAACCAGGAGGCATACCCCACGGAAACCCGGCTGGCATGGCTGTTGGCACGAAATGGGCACTGGCAGTTGGCACTGTTGACGAGACAACCTCAGAAATAACAGTCCTCTGGGGAGGAGTTGCAGGTGTTGGAGACGGCTGATTCTGAGCAGCTAAGAAAGACTCCATCAAAGCGCTCAGTTTGGCGACTTCCTCTTTCAGCTCACGGTTCTCTTGCTCAAGATGATCCATCAATCTAGAAGAGTTGGCTCTGGTGTAGTACCGATGAGTCAGCTTGTCTTCAAAATAAATGAAGAGCACAGAGTCAGATCACAAGATCAGAGGCTGAGAACAAAACATGCTTATGCAAATGATGCATGCAATGTTTGTGCATATAATTTGTTTTTATTTTCGAAGGAACTTTTAGGGTATTATTTGCAATTTTTGAATATTAAGCATTTAATTCGCATATGGAAAATATCTCATCAAATATATTTGAGAAAGAAGTACAACATTGTTAATTATTACAAGAGAAAAGGCAAATAAACATCCTATGGATCCCTAGAAGCTCGGGATGCCGGAAGATAAGCTGCACGAAGCCTCTTAATCTCTCTCTCATATGCTGCTTCCATATCCGCTTTCTATTTGGCGAGTCTATCATACCTCCTTTTCCAGAACTTGGAAGACTGAGGAAGTAGAGAAGTCCACGCATCGTTCGGATCGTCAATGACCTGATGCTCGAGGAACTCAATCAGAGCATTCTTCTCCTTAAGTTGTTGAAGCAACTCTTCTCTTTCACGGATCCAGGCACGTGAAAGGTCTTCGTCTCTCAACTCCGCTACGCCTTGGTTAGGGAGGGTTGAAGGCCCAACCACAACCAAAGGTGTAGTTCTCGGATAATCATAAGGCATGAGATACTCAGATGCTCTCTTCCTCACCCAAGTCGTATACGGCTCCAAAGCAATGTAGTTCTTCGGACCCAACTCACTTCTATCCTTCTTGTGAATCTTGCGCCAAGCGCGGACCATCCTTGCTTTCAGGCCTTGGGGATCTTTACCCTCCTGAAAGAACACACCTTCTAACAGAATGTTATTAGGTTTATCCTTTAGGGGGAACCCAAGCTGACGACGTGCTAAGATAGGGTTGTAGCTAATCCCGCCACATGTACCAAGAAGAGGCACATTGGAGAATTCACCACAAGAATCAATAATCTGGACACCATCATATGCACGATCATACCAAGAGATATCATCATTAGTGAGAGACATAAGTCTCATAGACCACCGTAGACATCCCTTGTTCTCCTTGAAAGCGACCGTCTGAGGTAAGTGAGAAATAAACCACTTATACAACAGAGGCAAACAGCACACAATAGCGCCACCACCCTTTGCATTCCTCAGGTGCAAAGAGAAATAGGTATTGTAGCGGTGTATTCGTCACTTTATGATTTATTGATTAAACCAAAAGCAAAGCATACAAAGAAATCGAGTCGCCACCGCACTTTTATTTATCCAAAGGAATGGCTAAAAAGAGAACAAAAGCCTAAGAAGTTTTACACATAGAAAACTAATGAAAAGATCAGAGATCTGGGTAAGGGGTTAATTACGCAATGGGAAGGTGTTAGGCACCCAAAACGTCCTAGGTACTCCTAGGGAGCCCTTTTCACACTTGTTGTACGAAATGTTATTTGTTTATGAAATATTTATTGTGCAAACATGGATAGAAGGGATGAGAAAAGAATATACAAGTTATTATTTTTGTGTTTGAACGGATGAACCCATTGCCTACGTACCTTTCCTAGAGTGGGTTCATTTTAAAACAAAAGCCCTAAGGTCTTTCGTTATCCACGGTAGAAAACTCAACCTTATACAAACAACAAGTCCACCATGTGAGAAAAGCTTCAACTTGCTAGTGAGGGGTTAACCCTATAATAAGCAAGGAAGTCTTACAATTCAATCACTAAGGACAAAAGGTGAGATTAACATCAACCAACTAGGATAAATCAAACCTATGGCTAATGTATGAAAACTTATCAAGGATGGACAAAGCCACAAAACAATTGAATGAGTTGGACTAACCAATTAGGATTTATTCACAAAAGATGGTCAAGGTATGATTAGAATTCAATTCAAAGAAGTATTATGAAAATGAAGTTTGAAAAATCAAAGGCTTAAGGCCTAGGTTTCTAATTTGAAAATAAATGAAAATGTTTGCACAATAGTTTTCAGGTTTGGGTTAACATGCAAATGGAGGTTTAGGAAACAAAAGGTGGGAGGGTGAGGAAGTAAAACTTCTTAGATGTTCACCTCTTGAGATCATAGGTAGATGATCCAAGTGATTCCTTTGGAATAGGCAACAATGCAATAAGTAAGTAGACAAAGCAAATGGATACCGGATGCCAATCAATGGACTTACACCAATCTCACAAAACAAAGGTGGATACCGGATACCAATCAATGGATTTACACCAATCTCCTAAACACAAAACTGGATACCGGATGCCAATCAATGGACTTATACCAATCTCACAAAACAAATGAAACATGGATACCAGATGCCAATCAATGGACTTATACTAGTCTCCTAAAATAAAACATGGATAACAGATGCCAATCAATGGACTTATACTATTCTCCTACCATATCATAGGATACAACTGCCAATCAATGGTCTTATGCTTGCCTCCTCCATGGACAAAACAAGATGCTATAAAGCAAAGTTTATGAAATGATATACAAATGATGATGATAAATGCACAAAGACACACTCAAGCAAATAGGCACAGATGAATCAAGTAATCAACAACCAAGTCAACTAGCACACACTATACACAAGCAATTAGGCTCAAACAAGGTTAGACTTTACAGTCAACTGGAATTGGGTAATGTGAGCTCTTAACCTTAACATTGAGAGTTAAGGTGAAGCAGATGAAATGGAGATGAGGGGTGTGCCTCATAGCTCTTATCTCTGGCCTGGGAGAGCGTTGAATAATAGAAAGTGTGGGAGTTCAGAAAGTAGGAACTCTTCTCCACAAGTAGACTCTATAAGATCTTGGGTTATTATCCATAATGCATCAACACATTGTGTGAGCAAAGTGGATGACACACTGAATAGCAGGAGATGGATTACACATCTCTTTTATCTACCAATTGCCTCATAAGAGGACTTTTCCTGCTTGGCACAAAAGATAAACAAACACAAGCATTGCCTCTTAAGGAGGACTTCAGACAGGTGTCTGCCCACACAACAGGACAGGTCTTCCAGACTACATGAAGAAGAGAGGTTATACCTAAGTGGTTAAGCAACCAAGCAAAGCAAAGTTCAAATGAACTTAAAGCAACTAATGTACCTGTGGAAACATCAAACAAATCAGTACAAAGTTCAGACAATCAAACAACAGTCAATAAGCAACCAACAATCCCAATGTACAATAAGTGTAAACTAAAGGTCAAACTCAAATGAGTTGACATCAACCTACAAAACACACAAATTTTAGTAATCAAAGGCCAACATCAATGCTCAAATGATGAAGCATCAACAATTATGGAACTTGGATGTTCATCCTGAAATCAAAGCTCAAATGTGAGAGGCAAACCACTAGGTCAAAGCCTAGGGTCAAAGATAGAGAAAAAATTCAAAACAGAAGCTGAAAATTAACATGAATCAACTTCAAACACATCTTGAAACAACCCAAAAGGTCTCACATCAATATCATTAACCAAAAGCATTTCATGATCAATTGAAGTTTAAGGCAATTTTAAAGCTCAAATATGATCATCTAGAATGAAAAATTTCAATTAAATCAGACATGATTCAAATAATTCCAAGAAAATTCATGCTCATTCACAACATCCATAACATGCATCATACAAAAAATCAGGACAATTGGAGATCATTTGGCAAGGAAAACACATCACATAAGTTGGACATCAAAAGGTGTGACACAAATTGTCACACCAACTTAGAACAATCATAAAACAGAAATGATAAATGGTAAAAGTACCAAATCAACACCAAAATGTCAAGCAATGAGTCTAGTTTTATCATGCAAATTTTCAGATTCATTAGATTAAAGACCAGCATTTCACAAATGATATAGCAAGGCAAGGTACAAAATGGATACATGTTCACAAACCCTAACACAAAAAATAATCCAGCCAAGCACAATTTATGGAAAAATGATCAAAAAATAATAGACAAGATAAGGAATGCAATGCAAAAAACCACATAATTTTTGGATCAATTTTCAATTATATATGAATTTTGCAAGATGAGAAAAAAATAAAAAAAATGTATGAAGCATAGCACATGAGTACATGGAAGGAAAAAGAAAATCTTGAAAAGCATTTGAAATATGTCTCCGCTGGGAATCGAAGGCGGAGCGAATTTGAAAATGCAAGTGGCGTGCTGAATGAAACTCAGCGTTTCATTAAAGACGTGGCATGGTCAACGCGCAGTCAAACGTGGATAGCCAATCAGAAGCTAGCATGGCAATCAACATGCACCAATCACAATCAAGCCCTATTCTTACACATTCAGAAACGGAAAAGCGTGGCCTATGGATTGAAAACGTTGCCAAAACATGAACGTTGCAAGAAAATTCGCAGGTAATCTGGAAGTATGAAGAACACATGAAGAACACGATGAAGATCATGAAGATCTTCATCTGGATTTTCCAGAAAATCTCAAAGTGTCCAGAAATTAAAAATGAGCATGGCATCGTGTAGATCTTTCATCATACATCAATAATCAACAAACATTTCATCAAGAAACCATCACACATGCATGAATCGAAGAGAAGAAGATTCAACATCAAAACTTTAAACAAGCAGATCTCACTCAAAACAGCATGGATTTTCATGATTTGAAGCTCAAATTACTCAGCATCAAGAGATCTATAACAACATCACAACAATTTTAAGAATTAAGAAGGTTGATTCATAACCTCTTGAAGAGCAGATCTGGAATCCTCGAGCTACAGGCCTTGGCAATGCTTCAATACTCCTCCAGGATGCTTGTACAAGTGATTGGAAGAGAAAGGAGAGCTTAATTGTGCACGATCTCAACAAATTTTGGATTCACCATTGATGCTTCCATCTTCAATAATGCTTCAATGCAGCTCTGTTTCCACTGGTTCCACGTGCAAATCTTCTCATGAACTCTTCAGGAACAAGAATCAAGCAATGGAAATGGCTTGAATGTGAAGAAATTGCAAGAAAATTTGAGAGAAAATTTTTGGAGTTTGAGATCTAGATCTGAAATTTCTGTTGTTCTCTGAAAAACAGTTAGGGTTTTTGTTATATACCTCCTACTAATCACTCCTTAATCATGCTTAAGCCATTTGGTAATTGGAATTAGCAAAATGAGGTGTAAGTGCAAAAATGGGATTTTCACCCTATGCATGAAATGCATGGTGAACAATGCAAGAATATGCTTTCAAATTCACTTAAAATTCTGTTTTGGAGCCAATGGCAATGATAAAATGCTTAAACAATGCACCAAATTTAAACTTCATAATTTCCCTCCAAAAATCAAGTGAATTGGCAAATGTTCATATGATGATAATGCATGTCATGTAATGCAAGATTTCAAAATTAAAGGTCAAAATAAGAACAATGCAAAAAGAGCCATCCAATTTGGAGTTTTGGTTGAGAAGTTATGCCCATTTGAATCTTCAAGTACACTTTGCCATGTTTTAATCATATGTCCTTAACCACACATGAGAAATTGATGATCTTGGACTTTTTGGAAATGGGAGAGAAAGATCTACAACTTTCATGTTCAACAAAATTTCATTTGAAGCTTTCTTGATGATATAATTTGAAGTTGAAGTTAGGTTAAAACCTTTCCATTTTTGGCAAGTTTGAATTATAGGTCACTTTCTATTTTTGGAAAGTTTTGCCCTGACTTTAAATTCTTCAATGTTGATGTTTGAAATGTCAAATGGGACTTCTTTAAACATGAATGAAGTATTTCTAATCACTTCCCACCTCCAAATCCAATAGTTGACTTGGCTGTTGACTTTCTAGGCTTTTAGTTGACTGGGAATTGTTCTGATGAGATTCAAGCCTCTACCACTTGGGATTTTGATTCAAAATGCTATCATAGCTCATATGAACTCTTGATAATGATTATGGTGTCCAAATTCTCAAGAATGGCCACCATCTATTGCTCAATGACTGTCTTTGATTGCTTGACCTGTGATTGCTTCATCTGCAAGACAAAGGTTAGATGACATATTTTTGTACTTTTGGTTAGTGGTAAAAGGAAAAGCAATGATATACAAATGCAAAACATGCTTGGTGATCAAGAATCAAACTCAAGAAGATAACCCATCCACATGGAAGGAGGCAAGGTGTCCAATGATCCTTGAGGCAATGAAATGTTATGATATGATGCCATGAGGGATCTTAGGGACAAAATTGGGGTCTTACAGATGCCCCTATTTAAGGTCATTCTAGCCGAAGAAGTGAAGTTTAGAAATCTTCTACTCGACGCGGTAGAATGGGCTTAAATAATAGTAATGAGACAAATTTTGGTCCCTAAGAGACCTCATGATACAGATGTATGCATGTAAAAGAAACAAAACTCTGTGGGGAACACTGGTCCACGAAAGAAGAAAAGACGATCCATCGGAGTAATACACTCACCAGGAACAGAGACACTAATAGGACTCTCATGGGGATAAGAAAAAAAGAAAAAGAAATGCGTGAGCAGGACACGACTCTGAATTAAGGGACAAAACTGACACTGCGTGAACAAAACATGACTGGACTGAAGACCTCGCTGGGGATAAAGGACTCAAACAGGGAAAGAAGAATTCCAAAGGAGGACACATCCATTGGAAAGACTCAAGCTGACTCAAACTATCCACACAGGATACTTCGGATGAAAATCCGGACTCGGGCTGGGGAAAGATTCACATAGAACCTCCCTGCCGGGGAAAAATTGCATATATTGGGGAAAACGCCAATACAACAAAAGGGTAAAATTACAGCAGAAACTCCACTGGAGAAGCAACAAAGAATGAGGTGTTACCGGTATAAGGGTAACAAGCTCAGGAAGAATGAATATCTAAGACCGGTATAAGGGTGAGAGATATCAATCATCCAAACATCTGAGAAAGACCTGAAAAAGGTACATCAACTCAGGAAAATCTGACTCCACAGGGGACCAAGGTCATAATTGGGAGCAGAAAGGAAGGAACACCAGGGATACCGGTTACTGGGTATATAATGGGTGACCTACCAAAGCGTGAATTGGTATATATGCCAAAACACTCATCATCCGAAAGGAGGGCTTGAAAAAGCAAATCGACTTACAGGATGGACATTCGAATCCACAACGGGAAAACGAATCTTACTCAGCTGGGGAACAATCCCAAAGAGCGCATGAGACATAATACCCATTACCGTCAGAGCGTGGATAGTATACTCGCATGAGATATATTATCTATTACCGTCAGAACGTAGACAATATACTCGCATGGAAGGAACACCAGGGATACCGGTTACTGGGTATATAATAGGTGACCTACCGAAAACGTGAATTGGTATATATGCCAAGACACTCATCATCCGAAAGGATGGATATTCGATTCTATAAAGAATACGAATCTTACTCCGCTGGGGAAAATCAACAAAGGATTCCAACCAAAGAGCGAAAAAGATATATTATTCATTACCGTCAGAACGTGAATAATACACTCGAAAAGGAAGAGACACCAGAGATACCGGTTACGGGGTATATAATAGGTGGCCAACCAAAAAGAGAGACAATCGTTACCAATAACAACAGGGCAAACGAAAGATAACTCGCAGGGGATAAATTGCAAGCATCCGGCAATTATCCAAGAAACAAAGAAATATTCGACTCCGCAAAAGGAACACGAATCTTACTCGACTGGGGAAACACAACAGGCTTCGACTGAAGAGTGCATGAGACATATTATCCATTACCGTCAGAACGTGGATAACATACTCGTATGGAAGATTATCCACAACCGGTTACTGGGTTAAGAAAGGATAAATCAACCGAAAAGAAGGGCATCAGGATACCAAAACTAGGTATATAAAGATGACCAATCAAAGGGAGCAACAACATTACCAACAAAAGGGTAAATGAAAGAAGACCCGCTGGGGATGAATTGCATAAACACAATTACCCACAAGGACTTGCTGGGGATACAATTGCTAGCAACCGGCAATTGTCCAGGAGTAAGGAGGGAATATCAACATCGGATATTGAATGAAGATAACCACAAAGAGTAACCATCATCGGTTAGGATGAAAAACAAGGTTAACTCTGCAAAGGGGAGAAATTAGGGTTTACGACTACCGAATACGGGGTAGAAAACCAAAGACTCAACTAGGGATAGGGTGAATGAATGCCAAATACTGAGCAATTATTCAACTTATTCCACAGGGAGACACAGACTCCGTTGGGGATAAAACCACAATAGCACAAAATCCACCACCACCAGAACGAACCTCAAAGGTTACCCCTGCTAGGGGAAAAGAGATAGGACTTACAACTATCGAATACGGGGTAGTAGCCAAACTTTGATGAGGATAAAAAGTAGGGTTTACATCTACCGAATACTGGGTAGAAAACCAACAACTCCGCGTGGGAAATGAAGGAAATCACAAATCCGCACGAGAACAAAAATAGGGTTTATAACAAACCACAAGCTGTTGGAGAGCAGGAAAATAGGATTTACGACTACCGACTACTGGGTAGAAAACCATCGACTCTCGCTGAGGAATAAAAGGTATATAACCACAAATTCCGCCCAGAGGAAAGGTACATAGGACTTACAACTACCGGTATAAGGGTAGAGGCCCAAAAGATTCCGCTGGGGATAAAAAGAACTATTGCCGGTTACTGGGCAATTCGTTCGTTTATTCCACAGGGAAGCACAAGAAACAGTTGAAAAATGCCAATTCGGGATCAAACCGAAAAGACAAACTGAATCAAAACTCGTCCTAATGAGGATATAACTCAATAGGAAAATCCATCCCAATATATGTGTTGGGAGGAAACGGAAAAAACCGTCATCCACGAGGATATATCTCAGTGGGGAACTGCAGAAAGAAAGACAGACCTTTTCTGCCTATGGGGCTGACTCTATATGGAGAGATTAAAACACCCGACATCTGCTTGGGGAGATCTATTGGAGAGATCTATAACACCCAAAGCAGGGAACAACAAACAAAAGATATATGGCAAAAATGCAACATGAATATCTGAATGTTTATGAATATGCATGAATATGTGTAATTTATGTTTGATGAATGCTGACAAAACAGACATATCTAACACAAACAGGCCCAGGAACCAAACGCCCGGTACTACAATTCCAGGGGAATAACCAAAGAATCCAACTGGAAAGCCGATCTGCTGGAGATTTATATGCTGAAAAGCAAAGATCTGCGGGGAGCAAACAAAACCAGAGATAATCAGGGAAACCACAAAATCTCTGAGCGATGGATCAACAATCAACCCAACCTGGGGAACAGAAAGTCACAACAGGCATAAACCGCCACCAAGACAAATCTGTTGGGGAAAGGGAGAAATCCCGAGGTTTCTGCAGGGGATCCTCAGTATCAACTGGGAAACAAGAGTTCACTGCACACGCAAAAACCGCTACGAAAGCAACTCCAAATAACTCCGCTGGGGAACAACCGACAAAGGGAGAACAGATCATCGATGTAGAATCTAACTGCACAAGCAACTCTACTGGGAATACTGTCAGCCACTCCATTGGGGAATAAACCCACGGATGGAAAATAGATCACATAAAAGTAGATTTTGCAATAAGCCACTCTACTAGGGATCAAAAGCATCAGGAAATCAACCAAATCTCTGGATGATAGATCACCAACCGACCTTACTGGGGAAAACAACTCCGGCGGGGATCCTGACTCTGTTGGGGACTCTGGGGAAATCACAGCTACAATCCATTATACCACAAATCTAATGATGGCTCCACTGGGGAGATGGAGGAGAGCTGGGGATCAACCACAAATGGCTGAACCTTCCACGAGGAAACCAACAACTACGGAGGAGGAAAAAACCACTGCTCTGCTGAAGGAGATAAGAGGTGAAAACCTCAACAAGCGCTCTGATGGGGAGGAATATAGCACAAAATGCAGTATATCATATCAACAAACTCCGCTAGCGACTGTGCTGAGGAAAGTGGTAAAGTACCGGAATGTCAACCCACCAACCACTGAATCTTCCAAAGGAAGGCACCCATGCTGGGGAGAGAATACTGTTGGAGAGGACTATGAAGTCTCAACAAACACTCTGCTTAGGGAACAACCCTAACAAAAGCTCTGCTTGGGGAACAACCCCAATAACAAATATGGAGAAAGAGGATACAACCAAGCCAGGAATATGAACAAATGTCTTACCTGTTAGAAATCATGCCACCCTCGGGAGAGCACTGAGAAATTCTGAAGTATCCTTTCATCATTGTGAATGTTCACTTTGTTTAAAACAAAAATTTATTTGTTTAAAACAATGACATTTTATCAATTAAAACATGCAAAACATTTGTTGAATTGAAACAAATAAGAGTGCAAATAATTGGATAAAAGCTCAAATTGATTTGATGGAATGGTAGCCTGCAAATGGCGAGACTCCATAGATCTGTACAAATTTGAAATCAGTGATGTATATTGGAAGAGGGCTACATTGAACATAATGATCCTTTCTCTACCAATTTGAATCTCGATGTATGCAAAGCTTCAGTCGACGACGAATCGAGAATCTCTGACGAACAGACAGCTGCTGAACAGAAAGTCTTGTCAGGATGCAGTTACTTGCCAAATCCCTAATTTTTGCCTAGATTGCCCCAGGGTGAGGTACTCAATCTAGCGGGATGTAAATATTTTTTTTCATGTCTCTAACTTTTGCCTGGATCGCCCTTTCGGGTTCTCCACCGAGACGCTCATTTTTGCCTAAGCCGCCCTTTCGGGTTTTCAACTTAGCGAGCTATTCTGTTTTTCTTTTGCATACTTTTTTTTAGGCAAAGTATTTCTTGACTGCATCTGAATTCACAGGACGAGTGAAATCCTCCCCATCCATTGTTGTGAGCATCAAAGCTCCGCCTGAAAAGGCTCTCTTAACAACATATGGACCCTCGTAGTTTGGAGTCCACTTGCCCCTGGAATCGGGCGCGAAAGACAAAACTTTCTTGAGCACGAGGTCACCTTCTCGGAACACGCGAGGCTTGACCTTCTTATCGAATGCTTTCTTCATTCTCTGCTGATATAACTGACCATGGCACATGGCAGTCAATCGCTTCTCTTCAATCAAATTCAGTTGGTCATAACGACTCTGAATCCGTTCAGCATCAGTCATCTTGGCTTCCATCAAGACTCGCATTGATGGGATCTCCACCTCTACTGGGAGAACAACTTCCATGCCGTAAACAAGAGAGAAAGGGGTTGCCCCTGTTGAAGTGCGGACAGATGTACGATATCCATGCAAAGCAAATGGCAGCATCTCATGCCAATCTTTGTATGTAACTGTCATCTTCTGGATAATCTTCTTAATATTCTTGTTAGCAGCTTCAACAGCCCCATTCATCTTAGGTCTGTAAGGAGAAGAATTATGGTGTGAAATCTTGAACTCAGCGCATAACTCATCCATCATCTTATTGTTCAGATTAGATCCATTATCAATAATGATCTTATCTGGCACACCATAACAGCAAATCAGCTGGTTCTTGATAAACTTCACAACCACCTGCCTGGTCACATTCGCATACGAAGCGGCTTCAACCCATTTGGTGAAGTAGTCAATTGCTACGAGAATAAACCTGTGTCGTTGGACGCTTTCGGTTCAATTATGCCGATCATACTGATTCCCCACATAGAGAAAGGCCATGGTGATGAAATCACATTCAGAAGTGTCGGAGGAATATGAATCTTATCCGCATAAATTTGACACTTGTGGCATTTCTTCACATATTTGCAGTAGTCAGACTCCATTGTCAGCCAATAGTAGCCTGCTCTCAACATCTTTCTAGCCATGGCATGTCCATTGGAATGAGTACCAAATGAACCTTCATGGACCTCAGTCATTAACAGGTTTGCTTCGTGTCTATCCACGCATCTGAGCAAAACCATGTCAAAATTTCTCTTGTACAGCACTTCACCACTGAGGTAGAAACTGCCTGACAACCTTCTCAAAGTTTTCCTATCTTTCGCAGATGCCCCAGGCGGGTAAACCTGGTTCTGGAGGAAATTCTTGATATCAAAATACCAAGGCTTGTCATCTTTCACTTCTTCAACTACAAATACGTTAGCTGGTCTATCCAAGCGCATCACGGTAATATTGGGAACTTCATTCCAATACTTGACCATAATCATTGAAGCAAGCGTAGCAAGAGCATCGGCCATCCGATTATCCTCTCGAGGAATATGATGAAAGTCAACTTCAGTAAAGAATGTTGAAATCCTCCTCGCATAATCTCTATACGAAATGAGTCTAGGCTGATTCGTCTCCCATTCACCCTTGATCTGATTGACAACTAGGGCCGAATCACCATACACATCAAGATGTTTGATTCTCAAATCAATACATTCTTCCAGTCCCATAATACAGGCTTCATACTCAGCCATATTATTCGTGCATTTGAAAGTTATCCTTGCTGTAAACGGAATATGCGTGCCATGAGGAGTGATGATTACTGCCCCAATACCATTTCCATACTGATTTACAGCGCCATCAAACACCATCGTCCATCTGCAACCAGGTTCCGGACCTTCATCAAGTGTAGGCTCATCACAATCTTTCATTTTCAAATACATAATCTCCTCATCTGGGAAGTCGTACTGAACAGACTGATGATCTTCAATCGGCTGGTGCGCTAAATGGTCAGCCAAGATACTACCTTTGACAGCTTTTTGAGCTCGATACTCGATATCATACTCAGACAACAGCATCTGGCAACGGGCAATCCTCTCGGTTAAAGCAGGCTTCTCGAAAATATACTTGATTGGATCCATTATGGATATCAACCAAGTGGTATGATTTATCATGTACTGGCGCAAACGCTTAGCAGCCCAAGCCAAAGCACAGCACGTCTTCTCAAGCATAAAGTATCGAGACTCACAATCAGTAAACTTCTTACTGAGGTAGTAGATAGCAGATTCTTTCTTCCCTGATTCATCTTGTTGACCGAGTACACAACCCATCGAGTCTTCAAGAACAGTCAAATACATGATCAGAGGTCTTCCTTCTACAGGCGGAGACAAGATCGGAGGTTCAGACAGATATTCTTTGATACTGTCGAAAGCTTTCTGGCAATCCTTGGTCCAATCATGAGATTGATCTTTCTGGAGGAGCTTGAATATCGGCGCACATGTGGCAGTCATGTGGGATATAAATCTGGAAATATAGTTCAAGCGGCCATGAAAACCTCGGACTTGCTTTTCAGTTTTGGGTGCAGGCATCTCCTGTATTGCTTTGACCTTTGCAGGATCAACTTCAATACCTCTCTCGCTGACAACAAAACCCAATAACTTGCCAGAACGGACTCCAAATGTACATTTGTTCGGATTCAGACGAAGCCTAAACTTCCTCAAACGCTGAAAAAGCTTCAACAAATGTTCAACATGTTCAACTTCCGTTCGGGACTTGGCAATCATATCGTCAACATAGACCTCTATCTCCTTGTGCATCATATCATGAAACAAGGTAGTCATAGCTCGTTGATACGTGGCTCCGGCGTTCTTCAAATCGAAGGGCATCACTCGATAACAGAATGTTCCCCAAGGTGTGATGAATGTTGTCTTCTCCATATCCTCGGGTGCCATCTTGATTTGATTATTACCGGAAAATCCGTCCATAAAGGAAAAGACTTTGAATTTAGCTGTATTGTCTACCAACATATCAATGTGTGGTAGAGGAAAAACATCTTTTGGACTAGCTTTGTTCAAATCTCTGTAATCAACACACATACGGACTTTTCCGTCCTTCTTAGGCACAGGCACAATATTGGCCACCCATTGAGGATATGTAGAAGTCACTAGAAACCCCGCATCAATTTGCTTCTGAACTTCCTCTTTGATCTTCACTGCCATATCTGGATGAGTTCTTCTGAGCTTCTGCTTCACAGGCACACCCTCAGGCTTCAAAGGCAGGAAATGTTGCACAATATCTGTATCTAGACCCGGCATGTCTTCATACGACCAAGCAAATATATCAGAATATTCTCGTAGCAAACTGATCAACCCCTTCTTGACAGACTCTTCAAGAAGTGCTCCAATCTTCACCATACGAACACAATCTTCAGACCCCAAGTTGACTGTTTTTAGATCTTCGAGATGCGGCTGAATGATCTTCTTCTCGTGCTCAAGGAGACGAGTATTCTCATCAGGAATCCCTTCAACATCATCTTCCTCTGCCTCGAATACAGGGAATTCAAAATTGGGAGATGGCGTTGGATCATTATGTTCAATGGGTTTTAGAATCAACCTGCATAATGATTTTGGTTAATGAAAAACTTTAGAATTCAAACAAGCAAACCATTATGCAGATGAAAAGATTGCTTTTATTCTTGTTTTTAGGGTTTTTTGTGATCACTGATTTCATGCAAAAGCAAAAAGTGAAAACAAATGGAAAAACAAATGTTTAAGAATGCATTAATTGAATGAAATATCATTGGATAAATGCTGCCAACAATGTCATCACTTCTCCTTTTGGCATGGGAGAAGGGTTTTGAACAAAGTGAACATATTACGCTGACTTATGAATAACCGTAGGAACATCCACAGCGACCCAATTGTGGCAGACACCACCAGGTATGATGAAATTGCTCAAATCCTCTACGTCCTCTTCCAAGATAGCAGCAGCTTCTTCAGTCTGATCAGCATGGATGAAACCTCCACTCTTGAATAAACCTTGCTCATTGAATGCCCCAGAAGAATAGCCAATGCCAGCCCGGGATTTGTTATCTTCAAGCTCAATCATCTTCCCCAAACCAACAACTGCACCACATTCAATGGCCAGTTTCGCATCACGGTAGGAAGCAAATAAAGGAGACTTCTTCTCAATCGGCTCAGCAATAGATAAAGCTTGGAAAGGAGTTCCAACTTCATCCTCAACATCAATATATGAGAAAGAAGACAAATGGCTAACCAGGAGAGCCTTTTCTCCCCCTACCACAACCAGTTTCTTATTCTTAACGAATTTCAGCTTCTGGTGTAGGGTGGATGTCACGGCGCCAGCCTCGTGAATCCATGGTCTACCAAGGAGACAGCTATAAGATGGGTGGATATCCATAACCTGAAAGGTAACTTGGAAATCACTTGGTCCAATCTTAATTGGGAGATCAACTTCCCCAATCACGGTCTTACGCGACCCATCAAAAGCTTTCACAACAACACCACTCTGCCTCATGGGAGGCCCCTGATATGAGAATCTCGAAAGAGTGGTCTTCGGCAATACATTTAGAGATGACCCAGTGTCCACCAGCACGTTGGACATGGCATCGGTCTTGCAGTTCATGGAAATATGTAAAGCCATGTTGTGGTCTCTTCCCTCCTCAGGGAGATCAGCGTCACTGAAACTCAAGGTGTTGCAAGCGGTAATGTTTGCAACTATACTTTCAAACTGTTCAATCGTGACGTCAAGATCAACATAAGCGAGGTCCAAAACTTTCTGCAGAGCTTCCCTATGGGGTTCTAAATTCAGAAGCAAAGATAGTACGGAAATCTTGGACGGCGTTTGTAGAAGCTGGTCTACAACGTTGTACTCACTCTTCTTGATGAGCCTCAGCATCTCATCACATTCTTCATTCACAATGCCACTCGGGCCAACAGAAGAGACATGAGTCTTTTGTACAGAGGAGGGTTTGGCAATAGGTGCCGGATTCTGAACATTCACAGCAGTCCCAACCGGACGCTCAGCAGAATCAGAAATAACAGCTCTAGCCTGAGGCTTAGGTGCTGAAAACACACGACCACTACGGGTCAATCCACTCACGTCAGCAATATTAACAATGGAAGTTGAAGGCAACGGCACTTCTTTCCCATCTTCCACAGCAACGGGATTATATCGGAATGGAATAGCTCTATCTGAAGAATAAGGCACAGGGCCTGCAGGCTTGATTAACAAAGAAGGAGAGACCTTCGACTTGCTACCATCGTAACGGATGACAACAGGCTCGGGCAATTTGAACACAGGAGAAATAACATTCACTTCTGGTTCATCTTCATCAACATTTCGATTCTGAAGAATCTCTATGGTACCTTCATCCAACAGCTCTTGAAGTTCTCTTCGCACTTGGCGGCAACCCAATCTATTAACAAAATAGATATGGCATCTGTCATGGTCATGCTCCATATGACTGTACTGACACAGCAAACGATGCAACTCGACCAATGACTGTCGAATATGGCTGACATATTTGACTTTATATTTGCCAGGGCACCCCTGGACCATGTTCACTGATTTCCCATGCTCGGGCAATGGGTTCTTTGTAACATTCGGGCCTGAGTCCTCGAAGCTCAGTATGCCGCATCTCATAAGGTCTTGAACCTTAGTCTTCAATGGATAGCAGTTTTCAATATTGTGTCCCGGAGCACCGGAATGATAAACACAGTGTTGATCTGGCTTGTACCACCACTGCGGGTTAGCAGGCACAGCCGGAGGCTCTCTGGGTGTAACCAGTTTCCTCTCCAATAAGGGAGGATATAACTCAGCATATGACATAGGAATAGGATCGAAACTGATCTTCTTCCTATCATAACTCAAATTGGCCTGATTACTGGTACTACCACGAGGCTGGTAAGCCTGTTGCTGTGGACGATGTTGCTGTTGATACTGAGGTTGTTGTTGCTGATGATGCTGATTAGGCTGCTGATACTGCTGAGAATTATCTCTGAAAACAGGTGCTATATGAGCCACCTAGTGCTGATGACGTACCAACTTCCTCTTGACAGAGGGTCTTCTAGGTTTAGCATGGGATTGCACAACATGTGCCTCCCCATCTTTCTTCTTAAACGCCCCATACCGTTTAGAAGAGCTCTCATCTTTAGACAACCTTCCTTCACGGACACCTTCCTCCAGACGCATCCCCATGTTCACCATCTCGGTGAAATCAGAGGGAGCACTCACAACCATCCGCTCATAATAAAATGAACTAAGAGTCTTCAGAAAGATCTTAGTCATCTCCTTCTCTTCCAGCGGAGGAGTAATATGAGCTGCCAGCTCTCGCCACCTCTGGGCGTACTCCTTGAATGTCTCTTTATCCTTCTGAGACATGGCTCTGAGTTGATCACGGTCAGGGGCCATATCAACATTATACTTATATTGCTTGACGAAGGCTTCGCCAAGATCGTTGAAGGATCGAATGTTTGCATTATCAAGGCTCATATACCAACGAAGAGCCGCACCGGACAAACTATCCTGAAAGTAATGAATCAGAAGCTGATCATTATCAGTCTGAGTAGACATTTTTCTGGCGTACATGACCAGGTTAGCGAGAAAGCAGGTGTTCCCCTTATATTTTTCAAAGTCAGGGACTTTGAATTGACCGGAATCTTCACACCGGGAACCAGGCATAACTCGGCAGCAGACTTGCCAAACAGATCTTTCCCTCGGAGGGTCTTCAATTCCTTACGGAGCTCGAGGAATTGATCATTCATTGCTTCCATCTTCTCATTAACATCTGGGCCCTCAAACGACTCAGAATGATAGATGGTGTCGTCTACCCTGGGGATGGTATGCACGACAGGAGGAGGAGCAGTAAGGACCGGGCTAGATGCTGGCATAGAAGCAAAGGTAGGAGCGGGAATATCTGGCATGAAACCTGGAGGCATACCCCACGGAAACCCGGCTGGCATGGCATTCAGCATGAAATGGGCACTAGCAGCTGGCACAGTTGATGCAACTACTTCAGATATAACTGTCCTCTAGGGAGGAATTGCAGGAGGTGTAGAAGGTTGATTCTGAGCAGCTAGAAATTGCTCCATCAAAGCAGTGAGCCTGGCGACTTCATCCTTCAGCTCTCGGTTCTCTTGCTCTAACTGATCCATCACTCTAGCAGAATTGGCTCTGGTATAGTACCGGTGAGTCAGCTTGTCTTCAAAATAAATGAAGACCACAGAGTTAGGCCACAGACAAGAAAACCAGAACAACCTGCTTATGCAAGATGATGCATGCAATGCTTGTGCATATGCTTTGTTTTTATTTCAAGGAACTTTTAGGGTTCTATTTGCAAATTTGAAATTTAAAGCATTTAATAGTATATGGAAAATATCTCATCAAATATATTCAAGACAAAGAAGTACAGCATTGTTGATTATTACAAGGGAAAAGGAAAATGAACATCCTATGGATCCTTAAAAGCTCGAGATGCTGGAAGACGAGATACACAAAGCTTCTTGATCTCTCTCTCATATGCTGCTTCCATATCCGCTTTCTCCTTAGCAAGTCGATCATACTTCCTCTTCCAGAATTTGGAAGACTGAGGAAGCAGAGAAGTCCAGGTATCATTCGGATCATCTATCACCTGATGCTCGAGGAACTCGATCAGAGCGTCCTTTTCCTTAAGCACGTGAAAGGTCTTCGTCTCTCAACTCCTCTACGCCTTAGTTAGGGAGGGTTGAAGGCCCAGCCACAACCAACGGTGTAGGCTCCAAAGCAATGCAGTTCTTCGGACCCAACTCATTCCTACCCTTCTTGTGAATCTTGCGCCAAGCGCGGACCATCCTGGCTTTCAGGCCTTGGGGATCTTTACCCTCCTGAAAGAATACACCTTCTAACAGAATGTTATGAGGTTTATCCTTTAGGGGGAACCCATGCTAACGACGTGCTAAGATAGGATTGTAGCTGATCCCACCACATGTACCGAGAAGAGGCACATTAGGGAATTCACCACAATAATCAATAATCTGAACAGTATCATACACGCGATCATACCAAGAGATATCATCATTAGTGAGAGACATAATTCTCGTAGACCACCGTAAACATCCCTTGTTCTCCTTGAAAGCAACCGTCTGCGGTAAGTGAGAAATAAACCACTTATACAACAGAGGCAAACAGCACACAATAACTCCTCCACCTTTTGCATTCCTCAGATGCAAAGAGAAATAGGCATCACCCAACAGAGTCGGAACGGGATTAAGAACAGAAAAGATCCTAATGGCGTTCACATCCACAAATTTGTCGATGTTGGGGAACAATACCAACCCATAGATGAGCAGCACAAATAAAGCCTCAAAGGCATCCTCACTCCTGGCCTTCCCATAAATGGTAGCTTGAGCGATGAGGAAATCAGAAGGAAGACCCTGAATTCCACCTTTGGTAGTCAGATTAGCTTTAATCAAAGATTCATCTATGTGCAACAAGTTTGTAATCTCTCGAGCAGTCGGAATACTCTCCAAGCCACTGAACGGAACCTGATCCAGAATAGGAATACCCATAAGATGAGCATACTCCTCAAGCGTAGGCAACAACTGGAAGTCCGGGAAAGAGAAGCAATGATACAGAGGATCATAGAACTGAGCCAGAGTACTCATCAACCCTTCATCGACCTGAGTAGTCAACAGAGGCAGAAGCTTCCCATAACGAGCCTTGAAACCCAAGGGATCTAATACATAAGATGTCAGATTCCTTAACTCTTTCACATCGGGCTGTCTAAAGCTGTACTTCTTTGTATGCCTTTTTGGTCTTTCCATGTCTGAAAATTTTGCAAATAAACCCTTTAAGTTCCTTGAAAATTTTCTCATTTTTTTGATGACATGAATGCAGATGAATGCATGAATGCAGCAATCACACTCAAGGATCAAGCAAGTCACACCAGACAAAGGTCATGGGAAAGCTCATAGTATCCTTAATATCAATCATCCATTTTGGTGGATTACGGTTTTCACCTTATCAACACCCAAGTTCCATTGATATTAACGGTACATGAACCGGCTCAGTCATCCTTAATATCAATCATCCATTTTGGTGGATTATGGTCTGCACCTTATCAACACCCAAGTTCCATTGATATTAAGGATGTCTGAACGACTCAACCATGAATCACGGGTTTGTTGCGAGTCACGAACATGGAGTCTCGGTTAAGAACCACCCAAAGGGAGTGTACTAGGGTTTAAACCTGCCGAACATGTTCTATCAGAGGTTCCCATAGTCATCATCCCATCTTTCGAATATTATCGGAGGAACGAATACTCGTATTCCAAAAATATTCTCAAGAGAGACTCTTATGAGTGTAGTATCGCGTAACAATCGCATCAGATCTGACATCTGAACGATCTCCACACTACGTCCTAAAAATAGGCCAAGATGGGCTTGGTAAGCTAAGGTCCTTGGCTTCTAAGGCACATGATTGAAAGAATAATGCCTAACCACAAATAACTTGTGTGACATTATTAATCCAACATGACCTCCACCAAATGAATGGACTCGCAAGTCAACTGGCTAAGGAATACTCCACACCAGTCGACAAGACTATGCCATTCTCCTATCCTAAGGTGCACTCGAGTTCGGGTATAGAACTCATCTCACAGAGATCACCAAGCAAACAGCAATTGTATATCAAGCAATTCAAACATTATAATCAATACAGTAATCCCAAATTGTACAAAAATATGTCATATAACAAATAAACAATATCATACAACAAGGGTGAAAAGGAGGCAAAACCACCAAGGAGATTTCTCCCCAGCAGAGTCGCCACTTTTCTGTAGCGGTGTATTCGTCACTTTCTGATTTATTGATTAAACCAAAAGCAAAGCATACAAAGAAATCGAGTCGCCACCGCACTTTTATTTATCCAAAGGAATGGCTAAAAAGCGAACAAAAGCCTAAGAAGTTTTACACATAGAAAACTAATGAAAAGATCATAGATCTGGGTAAGGGGTTAATTACGCAATGGGAAGGTGTTAGGCACCCAAAACGTCCTAGGTACTCCTAGGGAGCCCTTTTCACACTTGTTGTACGAAATGTTATTTGTTTATGAAATATTTATTGTGCAAACATGGATAGAAGGGATGAGAAAAGAATATACAAGTTATTATTTTTGTGTTTCAACGGATGAACCCGTTGCCTACGTACCTTTCCATGGAAGGTAAGGATCAAAACGCCGTAGTTCGGATAAAAGATTTCCAAAATATGAGTGGGTTCATTTTAAAACAAAATCCCTAAGGTCTTTCGTTATCCACGGGAGAAAACTCAACCTTATACAAACAACAAGTCCACCATGTGAGAAAAGCTTCAACTTGCTAGTGAGGGGTTAACCCTATAATAAGCAAGGAAGTCTTACAATTCAATCACTAAGGACAAAAGGTGAGATTAACATCAACCAACTAGGATAAATCAAACCTATGGCTAATGTATGAAAACTTATCAAGGATGGACAAAGCCACAAAACAATTGAATGAGTTGGGTTAACCAATTAGGATTTATTCACAAAATATGGTCAAGGTATGATTAGAATTCAATTCAAAGAAGTATTATGAAAATGAACTTTGAAAAATCAAAGGCTTAAGGCCTAGGTTTCTAATTTGAAAATAAATGAAAATGTTTGCACAATAGTTTTCAGGTTTGGGTTAACATGCAAATGGAGGTTTAGGAAACAAAAGGTGGGAGGGTGAGGAAGTAAAACTTCTTAGATGTTCACCTCTTGAGATCATAGGTAGATGATCCAAGTGATTCCTTTGGAATAGGCAACAATGCAATAAGTAGACAAAGCAAATGGATACCGGATGCCAATCAATGGACTTACACCAATCTCACAAAACAAAGGTGGATACCGGATACCAATCAATGGATTTACACCAATCTCCCAAACACAAAACTGGATACCGGATGCCAATCAATGGACTTATACCAATCTCACAAAACAAATGAAACATGGATACCAGATGCCAACCAATGGACTTATACTAGTCTCCTAAAACAAAACATGGATACCAGATGCCAATCAATGGACTTATACTAGTCTCCTACCATATCATAGGATACAACTGCCAATCAATGGTCTTATGCTTGCCTCCTCCATGGACAAAACAAGATGCTATAAAGCAAAGTTTAGGAAATGATATACAAATGATGATGATAAATGCACAAAGACACACTCAAGCAAATAGGCACAGATGAATCAAGTAATCAACAACCAAGTCAACTAGCACACACTATTCACAAGCAATTAGGCTCAAACAAGGTTAGACTTTACAGTCAACTGGAATTGGGTAATATGAGCTCTTAACCTTAACATTGAGAGTTAAGGTGAAGCAGATGAAATGGAGATGAGGGGTGTGCCTCATAGCTCTTATCCCTGGCCTGGGAGAGCGTTGAATAATAGAAAGTGTGGGAGTTCAGAAAGTAGGAACTCTTCTCCACAAGTAGACTCTATAAGATCTTGGGTTATTATCCACAATGCATCAACACATTGTGTGAGCAAAGTGGATGACACACTGAATAGCAGGAGATGGATTACACATCTCTTTTATCTACCAATTGCCTCATAAGAGGACTTTTCCTGCTTGGCACAAAAGATAAACAAACACAAGCATTGCCTCTTAAGGAGGACTTCAGACAGGTGCCTGCCCACATAACAGGACAGGTCTTCCAGACTACATGAAGAAGAGAGGTTATACCTAAGTGGTTAAGCAACCAAGCAAAGCAAAGTTCAAATGAACTTAAAGCAACTAATGTACCTGTGAAAACATCAAACAAATTAGTACAAAGTTCAGACAATCAAACAACAGTCAATAAGCAACCAACAATCCCAATGTACAATAAGTGTAAACCAAAGGTCAAACTCAAATGAGTTGACATCAACCTACAAAACACACAAAATTTAGTAATCAAAGGCCAACATCAATGCTCAAATGATGAAGCATCAACAATTATGGAACTTGGATGTTCATCCTGAAATCAAAGCTCAAATGTGAGAGGCAAACCACTAGGTCAAAGCCTAAGGTCAAAGATAGAGAAAAATTCAAAACAGAAGCTGAAAATTAACATGAATCAACTTCAAACACATCTTGAAACAATCCAAAAGGTCTCACATCAATATCATTAACCAAAAGCATTTCATGATCAATTGAAGTTCAAGGCAATTTTAAAGCTCAAATATGATCATCCAGAATGAAAAATCTCAATTAAATCAGACATGATTCAAATAATTCCAAGAAAATTCATGCTCATTCACAACATCCATAACATGCAGCATACAAAAAATCAGGACAATTGAAGATCATTTGGCAAGGCAAACACATCAGATAAGTTGGACATCAAAAGGTGTGACACAAATTGTCACACCAACTTAGAACAATCATAAAACAGAAATGATAAATGGTAAAAGTACCAAATCAACACCAAAATGTCAAGCAATGAGTCTAGTTTTATCATGCAAATTTTCAGATTCATTGGATAAAAGACCAGCATTTCACAAATGATATAGCAAGGCAAGGTACAAAATGGATACATGTTCACAAACCCTAACACAAAAAATAATCCAGCCAATCACAATTTATGGAAAAATGATCAAAAAATAATAGACAAGATAAGGAATGCAATGCAAAAAAACCACATAATTTTTGGATCAATTTTCAATTATATATGAATTTTGCAAGATGAGAAAAAAATAAAAAAAATGTATGAAGCATAGCACATGAATACATGGAGGGAAAAGGAAAATCATGAAAAGCATTTGAAATATGTCTCCGCTGGGAATCGAAGGCGGAGCGAATTTGAAAATGCAAGTGGCGCGCTGAATGAAACTCAGCGTTTCATTAAAGACGTGGCATGGTCAACGCGCAGTCAAACGTGGATAGCCAATCAGAAGCTAGCATGGCAATCAGCATGCACCAATCACAATCAAGCCCTATTCTAACACATTCAGAAACGGAAAAGCGTGGCCTATGGATTGAAAATGTTGCCAAAACATGAACATTGCAAGAAAATTCACAGGTAATCTGGAAGTATGAAGAACACATGAAGAACACGATGAAGATCATGAAGATCTTCATCTGGATTTTCCAGAAAATCTCAAAGTGTCCAGAAATTAAAAATGAGCATGGCATCGTGTAGATCTGTCATCAAACACAATAATCAACAAACATTTCATCAAGAAACCATCACACATGCATGAATTGAAGAGAAGAAGATTCAACATCAAAACTTTAAACAAGCAGATCTCACTCAAAACAGCATGGATTTTCATGATTTGAAGCTCAAATTACACAGCATCAAGAGATCTATAACAACATCACAACAATTTTAAGAATTAAGAAGGTTGATTCATAACCTCTTGAAGAGCAGATCTGGAATCCTCGAGCTACAGGCCTTGGCAATGCTTCAATACTCCTCCAGGATGCTTGTACAAGTGATTGGAAGAGAAAGGAGTGCTTAATTGTGCACGATCTCAACAAATTTGGATTCACCATTGATGCTTCCATCTTCAATAATGCTTCAATGCAGCTCTGTTTCCACTGGTTCCACGTGCAAATCTTCTCATGAACTCTTCAGGAACAAGAATCAAGTAATGGAAATGGCTTGAATGTGAAGAAATTGCAAGAAAATTTGAGAGAAAATTTTTGGAGTTTGCGATCTAGAATTGAAATTTCTGTTGTTCTCTGAAAAACAGTTAGGGTTTTTGTTATATACCTCCTACTAATCACTCCTTAATCATGCTTAAGCCATTTGGTAATTGGAATTAGCAAAATGAGGTGTAAGTGCAAAAATGGGATTTTCACCCTATGCATGAAATGCATGGTGAACAGTGCAAGAATATGCTTTCAAATTCACTTAAAATTCTGTTTTGGAGCCAATGGCAATGATAAAATGCTTAAACAATGCACCAAATTTAAACTTCATAATTTCCCTCAAAAAATCAAGTGAATTGGCAAATGTTCATATGATGATAGTGCATGTCATGTAATGCAAGATTTGGAAATTAAAGGTCAAAATAAGAACAATGCAAAAAGAGCCATCCAATTTGGAGTTTTGGTTGAGAAGTTATGCCCATTTGAATCTTCAAGTACACTTTGCCATGTTTTGATCATATGTCCTTAACCATACATGAGAAATTGATGATCTTGGACTTTTTGGAAATGGGAAAGAAAGATCTACAACTTTCATGTTCAACAAATTTTCATTTGAAGCTTTCTTGATGATGTAATTTGAAGTTGAAGTTAGGTTAAAACCTTTCCATTTTTGGCAAGTTTGAATTATAGGTCACTTTCTATTTTTGGAAAGTTTTGCCCTGACTTTAAATTCTTCAATGTTGATGTTTGAAATGTCAAATGGGACTTGTTTGAACATGAATGAAGTATTTCTAATCACTTCCTACCTCCAAATCCAACAGTTGACTTGGCTGTTGACTTTCTAGGCTTTCAGTTGACTGGGAGTTGTTCTGATGAGATTCAAGCCTCTACCACTTGGGATTTTGATTCAAAATGATATCATAGCTCATATGAACTCTTGATAATGATTATGGTGTCCAAATTCTCAAGAATGGCCACCATCTATTTCTCAATGACTGTCTTTGATTGCTTGGCCTGTGATTGCTTCATTTGCAAGACAAAGGTTAGATGACATATTTTTGTACTTTTGGTTAGTGGTAAAAGGAAAAGCAATGATATACAATTGAAAAACATGCTTGGTGATCAAGAATCACTCTCAAGAAGATAACCCACCCACAGGGAAGGAGGCAAGGTGTCCAATGATCCTTGAGGCAATGAAATGTTATGATATGATGCCATGAGGGATCTTAGGGACAAAATTGGGGTCTTACAGGTATCACCCAACAGAGTCGGAACGGGATTAAGAACAGAGAAGATCCTAATAGTGTTCACATCCACAAATTTGTCGATGTTGGGGAACAATACTAATCCATAGATGAGAAGCACAAATATGACTTCAAAGGCATCCTCACTCATGTCCTTCCCATACACGATAGCTTGAGCGATGAGGAACTCAGAAGGAAGACCTTGAATTCCACCTTTGGTAGTCATATGAGCTTTAACCAAGGATTCATCTATGTGCAACATGTCTGCTATCTCTTGAGAAGTAGGAATACTCTCCAAGCCACTGAACGGCACCTGATCCAGAATAGGAATACCCACAAGATGAGCATACTCCTCAAGGGTAGGCAACAGCTGAAAGTCTGGAAAAGTGAAGCAATGATACAGAGGATTATAGAACTGCGCCAAAGTACTCATCAACCCTTCGTCAACCTGAGTAGTCAGAAGAGGCAGAAGCTTCCCATAACGAGCTTTGAAACCCAAGGGATCTAATACATAGGATGTCAGATTCCTTAACTCTTTTAGATCAGGTTGTCTGAAGCTGCACTTCTTTGTATGCCTTTTTAATCTTTCCATATCTGAAAATTTTGCAAATAAACCCCTTAAGTTCCTTGAAAATTTTCTTTTTTCTGATGATATGGATGCAGATGAATGCATGAATGCATGAATGCAACAATCACACTCAAGGATCAAGCAAAGCACACCAGACAAAGGTCATGGGATAGCTCGTATTATCCTTAATATCAATCATCCATTTTGGTGGATTATGGTTTGCACCTTATCGACACCCACGTTCCATTGATATTAACGATACACGAACGATTCAACCATCCTTAATATCAATCATCCATTTTGGTGGATTATGGTTTTCACCTTATCAACACCCAAGTTCCATTGATATTAACGATAGTTGAACGGATCAACCATGAATCACGGGTTTGTTGTGAGTCACGAGCATGGAGTCTCGGTTAAGAACCACCCAAAGGGAGTGTACTATGGTTTAAACCTGCCGAACATGTTCTACCAGAGGTTCCCATAGTCATCATCCCATCTTTCGAATATTATCGGAGGAACGAATACTCGTATTCCAAAAATATTCTCAAGAGAGACTCTTATGAGTGTAGTATCGCGTAACAATCGCATCAAATCTGACATTTGAACGACCTCCGCACTACGTCCTAAAAATAGGCCAGGATGGGCTTGGTAAACTAAGGTCCTTGGCTTCTACGGCACATATCGGAAGAATAATGCCTAACCACAAATGACTTGTGTGACATCATTAATCCAACATGACCTCCACCAAGTGAATGGACTCGCAAGTCAACTTGCTAAGGAATAACTCCGCACAAGTCGACGAGACTATGCCATTCTCCTATCATAGGGTGCACTCGAGTTCGGGTACAGAACTCATCTCACAGAGATCACCAAAGCAAGCAAGCAATTGATATATCAAGCATTACAAACAATACAGTAATCCCAAATTGTACAAAAATATGTCATAAACAAATATAACACAACAAGTGTGAAAAGTAGGCAAACCCACTAGGATAATTGTTTCCCCAGCAGAGTCGCCACTTTTTTGTAGCGGTGTATTCGTCACTTTAGGATTTATTGACTAAATCAAAAGCAAAGCTTACAAAGATAGAGTCGCCACCGCACTTCTATTTATCCAAAGGAATGGCTAGAAAGCGAAAAAAAGCCTAAGAAGTTTTACACAAAGAAAACTAATAAAAGGTCAGAGATCTGGGTAAGGGGGTAATTATGTTGTGGGAAGGTGTTAGGAACCCACAACATCCTAGGTACTCCTAGGGAACCTCTTTTCACAACTTGTTGTAAAATTATTTGTTTATGAAATATTTTTGTGCAAACATTGATTGAAGGGATGAGAAAAGAATATACAATTTTTATTATTTTTGTGTTTGAATGGATGAACCCATTGCCTACGTACCTTTTCATGAAAGATAAGGATCAAAACGCTGTAGTTTGGCTAAAAGATTTCAAAAAAAGTGAGTGGATTGATTTTAAACAAGAGCCTTAAGGTCTTTCATTATCAACGGGAGAAAACTCAACCTGAACCAACAATCCGCCATGTGAGAACAACTTCAACACGCTAGTGAGGGGTTAACCCTATAATAAGCATGGAAGTCTTACAATTCAATCACTAAGGATGCGGTGAGATTTACATCAACCACTATAATAATTCAGATCTATGACTAATGCATGAAAACTTGATTAAGAAGTGGACAAGGGCCACAAAAGCAATTGAGTGAGTGGAATTAACCAATTTAGAAGTATTCACAAAGATGATAAAAGTTGACATTAGATTCAATTCAAAAGAAGTATTGTGAAAATGAAGTTTGAAAATCAAAGGCCTAAGGCCTAGGTTTCTAGTTTTGAAAACAAGTGAAAATGTTTGCACAAAGTTTTATGGTTTGGGTTACAAATGCAAGTGGAGGTTGTAAGGAGGCAAAAGGTTGGGATGAGGAGCAAAACTTCATTAGGAGTTCCTCTCTTGAGATCATATGTAGATGATCCAAGCAAGTACCATCCTTTGGAATAAGCAACAAAGCAATAAGCAAGTAAGCAGGTTCAAGGAGTAACAAAACTGGAAATAGATTGCCAATAAATGGTCTTACTTCCAACTCCGAAAACAAATGGGAAACGGAGTGCCAATCAATGGTCTTACGTCCAACTCCACAAAGCAACATGGGAAACAGATAGCCAATCAATGGTCTTACATCTAACTCCACAGAAGAAAACAAATAGGAAACAGATAGCCAATCAATGGTCTTACATCTGACTCCACAAAACCAAACAGATAGGAAACAGATAGCCAATCAATGGTCTTACACCTGACTCCACAAAACAAAACAGACAGGAAACAGATAGCCAATCAATGGTCTTACACCTGACTCCACAAAACAAAACAATAAAGGAAATGGAGTGCCAATCAATGGTCTTATATCCAGCTCCCCAAAAGGAACAGGAAACAGATAGCCAATCAATGGTCTTACATCTGACTCCACAAAAGAAAACACATAATAAATGCAAAGCAAACATATGAATGATGCACAAATAAGCAAACAAACAATCAATTATCACACACTATACACAACCAAGAGGCTCAAGCAAAGCTGGGCTTTAGTCAAGGGGTCATATCAACCTTGACAAACAAGCCAGATATGTAAGGGTGTTTGGGCTCTTAACCTCTGACATTGACCGTCAGGGTGAGCAGATGAAATGGGAGATGAGGGTTAGACCTCATAGCTCTTAACCCGGCCTGGGTGAGCTTTAATCAAAGAAGGTGTGGGAGTCCAGAATGAGGAACTCTATTCCACAATGACTGACTCTATATACAAGATTTTGGGTGTTTATTCAAAATGCATCAGCACGTAGTGCGAGCAAGATGAAAGACTCAACTGAATAGCAGGGGATGGATTGCACATCCCTTTTATCTGACAATGCCTCTTCACTTAGGAGGTCTTAATATGTAACCATGCCTCATTGAGGTCTTTAGCACAAAATTAAACAATCAAGAACATGGCCTCTTAAGGAGGTGTTCAGACAGGTGCCTGCCAAAGATAGCAGGTCTTCAAGACTACATGGAGTTAAAGAGATTACCTAAGTGGTATGCCAACCACAAGAAAAGAAAATCAACTCAAGTAATGAGTTAAAGCTACTAAAGTACCTGTAAGAAAATCAAACAAGTCAATATTCACATTCAGACAAACCAAACAGACAATCAACAGTCAGACAACCAATATACACAATGTAAGTCAACAACTCAAGTGAGTTAGCCACCCAAGGACCTATAACACAATCAACATTAGTTAAACAAAGCAAATTGTATCTCATGCAAGGAGATCACATCATCCATTAGGACTTATTGCATGAACCTGAAAGGCAAAGCTCAAATTGTGAGTACAAACCCCTAGGGCAAAGCCTAGGGTCAAAGGTGAATCAAAAAAGTCAAAACAGCAACCAATATTCAACATAAAGCTCATTTAATCAATCATGAACATGTCCTAAAAAGGACCAAGTCAAAAGCATCAAGCAAAGTCATCTCATGAGCAAGCTATGGCAAAGGCAATTTCAAAGCACACAATTGGACATTAAGAATGAAAATTCCATATTAAAACAGAAATGACTCAAACAATTCTGGAAATTTTTATGAGCATACAACATGCCGAACACTATCATCATGCCAAAAATTAGAATCAACAGAGTTCAATTGACCTAGAAATGAAAATTCACAAGTATGTCATCAAATTGTGTGACACACATTGTCACACCATGCAATCATGTGTCAAAAACAGAAATGAAAAATGAGAAAAATGCACAATCAAGCCTCAAAGGTCAAGCAACATGTTGGGAATCATCATACAAAATTTCATGGCAATTGGATCATTATTGAACATTTCACAATAGGATGAATGAAGCATGTCACATATGCACACATGTCCAAAGAATCAATCACAAACAAAATTCCAGCAAGGCACAATTCCAGAAATTCACATAACAAAATAGAAGACATTCACATGATCATGTAGAAAAAAACTCTAGAATTAATTGGATCATCAAGCTATTTTTTATGATTTTTTGATTGAGCATGCATAAAATGAAATAAAAATGCAAAAACATGAAAATAACGAAAAGAATTGAAGAAAGCTGGAAATGATTTCATGCTGGTTTGAACTCAGGAACTAGAGGCTCAAGGCGCACCTCCAAAATGCACAGTTTCACTAATCTGATGTGGCTAGCCACATCACTAGTCAAGGCTGGTGTGGACACAGTCAAGGAACAACGGCCAATGGAAGTGACAACACGATGCCATGCAAGCGCCAGGTCAAAACGAATTAAGCAAAACAAATGATACAAGAAGGAATCGAACGCGCGCTTATGGAGTGAGAGGCGCTTCTACAGTGTTTCTTCATGCGCTGAACCAGAACAAGCCCTAGCCTGTACAGGCGCGGCCAAGCACGGTGGAAACCACCGTCTTCTTCATGAAGACGGTGGAGGAACAGTATGAACATCCATTTTTTTTTCCAGATTCCACTAAAATTTATATCAGCAGAAAGCTCTTCACATGTACATCACAGATCAATCATCATTTTGGCCTAATTCTTCCTAAATCGAGAGAATCGATCAAAAACATTTTGACATTCAAAACTTCAATTCACCATATCTCAGCCAATACTCAACCATTTCACATGAAATTTTCATCAGCATGCTCAGCAATCAAAGCTCTACAACATTATACACATAAAATCCGCAATTAAGAGACTCGAAAAACCTACCTCTTGAAGAACAGTCGCTGAAATCTGTGGATTCAAGGCTTGGCAAGTATCCAGATCTACTCCTGAGATGATGTTATGAAGCTTTATGAATGAATTGAGGCTTGGAGATGCTTGGATCTAGCTCAAAAGTCAGTTTCCATTGCTATGTTCTTGAGCTTCATATGCTTGATTTCCACTCGAATCTTTCAAACCAAAGCTTGATCTGCACTAAATGAGGATCAGAGAACAAGAATATGCAAGAAAATCACTAGCTTATGTGAAGAAAATTCGAATTTGGATTTGAAGAAAATTTTGGAGGGAAGAGAAATTTTGTTATGCTTTGGTTTATATATGCTCTACTAATCACATCCAAATTAGAATTAAGCATGGTTTAATTGAGATTAGTGAAAATGGGGTGTATGACAAATTTTGGAAAATTGGTGGTGCATGGAGCATTTGGACGTGAACAGTAGCATGTGCATGATCAATTTCTCTTAAAATCTTCCAATGAACACAATGGCAATGGTATTTTGTTCATACAATGCACCAATTTTAAATTTGTCATTTTCCCTCCAAAATGGGCATGAAAGAACAAATGATGATATGGTGAGATTTCATGCAATGTGATGAATGATTTGGAAAATACATGTCATAAGGAGCAATATGCAAAAAGAAACACTCAATTTGGAGTTATGAGTCAAAAGTTATGGCCTTTTGAAGTTCCATGTACACCTGGCAATGATTTGATCATATCTCCTCAACCATTCATCAGATGCTCATGATCTTGGACTTTTTGGAAATGGGAGAGAGAGATCTTCAACTTACATGTTGGACAAAATTCATTTGAAGCTTCTTTGATGTTGGAAAGTTGAGTTGAAGTTGGTCCAAAAACTTTCCATTTTTGGAAACTTGAAATTATAGGTCACTTTCCATTTTTGGAAACTTTTGTACTGGCTTCAAATTCTTCAAGATAAAGGTTTTACATGATGAATAAGCATTTTTGGAACATGAATGGGATGAAGAAATTCAATTTTCCAATTCAAAAACCACAGTTGACTTTCAGTTGACTAGCATAGGCCCTTAGATGACCTGAAAATGCTCTGATGAACTTGAGCTTCAACCTCTTGGGGGATTTGCTCCAAAATGAACCTCTAGCTCATATAAGCTCAAAATAATGATCACATGATCCATATCTCAAGGAAAACCTCATCTCTTGCACAAAGGATTCACTTGATTGCCTTGACCTGTTGACTGCTTAAGCTGCAAGTACCAAAGGTTAATGACATATTTTTGAACATTTTTGGTTAGTGATTAAAAGAAAAGTAATGATAAACAAATGCAAGCAATGCTTGGTGATCAAGAATCACTCTCAAGAAAGATCCCAGCCACAGGGAAGGAAGCAAGGTGTCCAATGATCCTTGAGGCTTATGCAATGCTATGATATGATGCCATGAGGGATCTTAGGGACCAAATTGGGGTCTTACAGAAGGAACACTAAGAAGTACGGTTTCAAATGTCTTGATTTGAAAGAGCTAAGGAAGTTGTCATCCTTTGTATTAGATCCCTTAGACTTCAAGCAACGACATGGGAAGCTTTTGTCTGTATTATCTACTGATGTGGTTGAATGACTTCTAAGTGTTTTGGTTCAGTTTTATGATCCTCTCTACCCGTGCTTCACTTTTCCTGATTATCAGCTCGTGGGTACGTTAGAGGAGTATGCCCATCTCTTGGGAATACTCGTAGTTGACAAAGTATCTTTTAGTGGATTAGAGGAGATTCCCAGATCTCATATCATAGTTGAAGCTCTTCATTTGAAGAAATCTGAGATTGATGCTCATTTGGTGAAGATAGGAGGTATTCTTAGGTTGACTTATGAGTTCCTCATTGGTAAAGCTATTGTATTTTCTCAAGTCGGTAGTATGGATGCTTTTGAAGTCATCTTTGTTTTGCTCATCTATGGTCTAGCTTTGTTCCCTGATATTGATGGTTTTGTTGATGTTAACGCCATTATAATCTTCTTGATTGGGAATCATGTTCCTACTTTGTTGGGTGACATGTATTTCTCTTTGCATTTAAGGAATTCTAAAGGTGGTGGGACTATTGTGTGTTGTGTTCCTCTTCTGTACAAGTGGATTATTTCTCACTTGCCTCAAACGCCTGCTTTTTTGGAGAACAAACAATGTCTACGGTGGTCCCAGAGATTTATGCCTCTCACTAATGATGATATTCTTTGTTATGATTATGCATTGAGTAGCTTGGATATTATTGATAGTTGTGGTAAATTCTCTAATGTGCCTCTTATTGGTACACAAGGAGGAATCAACTACAACCCTGCTAGAGATTTATGCCTCTCACTAATGATGATATTCTTTGTTATGATTTTACATTGAGTAGCTTGGATATTATTGATAGTTGTGGTAAATTCTCTAATGTGCCTCTTATTGGTACACAAGGAGGAACCAACTACAACCTTGCTTTGGCTCATCGTCAACTTGGGTTTCCCTTGAGAGATAAACCTAATAACACTCAGCTAAAAAGTCCATTTATCAAGAGGGTAAAGATCCCCAACATTTGAAGCAGAGGACTATACATGTGTGGCATAATGTGCATAGGAAAGGAAGATCCGAGCTTGGTCCGTGCAACTGTGTAGCTTCGGAAGCTTACACTATTTGGGTGAAGAAGAGAGCTTTGGAGCTGAAGATGATGTACGTCTGTGAAAGACCTATGTCTTTGGTTATCGCTGAGCCATCAACTCTCCCTAACCAAGATGTAGAGGAGTTGGAAGACGCACTCACCAAGATGAAGCAAGAGAAAGATATGTGGTGTCATACCCCAAAATTTGCCCGTTAATATTACAAGGCATTTCTAAGACACTCCAACTTATTTTTCAAGGCATTGATCTTAAAAGAACAAGGACCCAGCACACAGATGACAAAATCCAGAAAATGGCCTAAACTGGTTTGCTCGCTAGGCGAGCAATTCCTTCGCCTAGCGAACCCTTCGCTACGCCACTCGCCTAGCGAAGCTTGCGAATACCAGAAAATTTTGGGCTTCATTCTGAGCCCATTAGGTCATAAAAAGAGCATTATAAATACCACAACTTCAGTCAGAAAAAGGGAGGACGAAAACGGAAAAGGAAAACGAAGGAGAAAGGCAAACGCCCACAGATAGCAAACCCTGGAGGCTAACTCGGAGAATTCAGAGTAACCCTAAAGGAAACCCTGAAGGAAACTCATCTGCATCAAGGTTACCTCCGCCTAACTCAATCTGACTTGCCAATTCAAAGTTGCAATTCAGTTGCAAACAGGTTTGCATAACTATTACCGCTTTATGTTCTTAATTTGCATGTGATATTATAATTGAATTCATAAACATATTTGAGGTTTTGCATGTGAATTTAAGTGTGCATGAATATCTTGAATGCTGAACGATGTAATTTCTATATTGGATGCCATAGAGCGTGCAGCATGCTGAGATCGTACTGTTCTGAAATTCAAAACCCGCAGTCGCTCGCTAGCACATCGCTAAGCGAGCATGTAGCGAGTATTCGCTAAGCCTTCGCTAGGCGAGGCAGAGGCGAACGTGACAGCCGCTAATATTTTTCTGTCCTGTTCTATGCCTATCGGATCTGTTATGCTATGATTTTTTCTGTTCTGTCCTACCGCCGTGTTCCTTTTGTTTGGTGCAATTCTCGATTGCACCCCGATTTGGTATTCTGACTTGTTTGCTGAATTTTGTAAGGGTTCACATACTCCCGGAGAAGGTAGCTTGTTAGGTATTCCACTTTATTTGTGGGATACCAATGTGGAGATTCATCCTATTTTACTTAATTGATTTTAGTGTGAAGACTCATCCTATTTACTTAATTGATTATAATATGGACCTAATTACCTAATTGATTACAACTACCTAATTGATTGTGAAATATTGCCTTTGAATATGTGATCTTGGACCTCTCTTTGTTGCCTTGCGGTATTACGGTATTACGGTCATGTCCCGCGAACGTGGGGATACTCTTAGCAAAGACCCTTCGATTAAATCATCATGTCCTTATAAAATAAATCATAGTCCCTCGGATGTTGCCTTCGAATATATGATTTTGTCCCTCGATGACCCTTCGGTGTAGCCTACGGTTAAATGATGATCGTCCCTTCAAATGGTAAGGTATCCTTACAAATGTTGCCTTCAATGACCAATCGACGACCCTACGATGTCCCTTTACATCCAAAGGGATAAGACTACTTACTTCTTAATAGTAAGGACAATTTTACCCTCATAAGGATGGGAAATGCCCATAAAGACCTTAGGTAGGTATAACTCTTAATTGCTGGCTCACAACCTAAAGTATTTTTCATACCTCACACTTTGCAAATACTAGAAAATCACCACTTGGTATACATTCGTACTAGAATCATTACCAAGTTATATTTTTCTAAACCGCTTTCAAAAATTAAACGAATTAAATACTTTGTATACATTCGTACAAGAATCATTACAGAGTTAAACTCTCCTTTCAAAACATTTTTTAAGCAATTCACAAACACTTTTTTTCAGACAAACACAAGTGATCCAGCAATTAAGAGCCCATGGATAACCATGGATACAAAGGGTGCTAACACCTTCCCTTTGTATAATATACCTCCCGAACCCAAAATCTAATTAAGGTCTTTCCTGTTCTTTTCCACCTTTCCTTATTGGATAAAAGAAAAGTCGGTGGCGACTCTGGCTATCCGCGACATTTGCTTTCCAAAGCAAAAACACATCAAAGTCAGTTCACCGTATGACAGAACTGGCGACTCTGCTGGGGACCCTTAAAAGGAGAGGTTACCTTAAAAACAAGATCACTTATTCAAATTGTCTGATTTACTTTTAAGGGATTGCTTGGGTATTTTATGCTTGAGTGAAAGATCCTACACCCGGATCTAGTGTACCTTAGGTAAGTAGCAAAAGATCATCGCGACTATCCGGCGTATACTGGAATGGTCAAAATGATGGCTACGGTTAATGTGACACTTTGGATGTCCTGATGTTCCTCATGTTTACTTGAGGAAAAATTTGGCGTCCGCGTGGTGTCATCAAAGCATTAACCAGAGCTTTAGAACCCTAATTGACTCATCCTAGCCATTAGAAAGTAGTGAGATAACTGACTTCGGTTCTGACTGGGGTTGGTTGATACTCAATACTACACTCTTTGAGATTGGACTTTAGGGAAGCTTTGGTCAACCACTTGGTGTTGCACTGAAGTGGACTTAAAGGAAGGTCAATGATTGGAGATCCTTTTAGAACCCGGTTACTATTCTAGGACAGGTTGAACCAACCAAACTTCAGTGGGGAGGGTACTCACCTATGGAAACTCATGCAAGCCTTAAAACTTAGGGATGATTGTTGTGTGGCTTGTTTGTGCTTGTTATTTACATAACATCATAACATCATAACATCATGACATCATGGCATTGTACTAACCATTTCAAGGACTTAGGGATTTAGCTTTGCCCTGTTAAACAGGTTATGGCTTCCAGGAAGACCATCCGGATCAATTTCGTAGCAATCTCTCCTCAACTCAAGGATTTAGTGTCAAAACTTCCCGATCAAGCTCAGTTCATCAAGAGACATGGTTCCCTCCTCAATTTGGTTACTACTGGTTTCAAGAAAGATATGATGAGAGTTCTATTCCAATTCTTCGATCCTAAACATCATTGCTTCACCTTCCCGGATTATCAGTTGGTGCCCACGTTAGAAGAGTTCTCTAGGCTGCTTGGGATACCTATCCTTGATCACATACCTTTCAGTGGTTTAGAAAGGATTCCAAAGTCTGAAGAAGTTGCCGCGGCTTTACACATGACAAAGTCCGACATTGAAACTAATTGGGTAACAAGAAGTGGAGTTAAGGGTTTACTTGCCAAATTTCTGATAAATAAGGCCCGAGAATTCCTAAAAACTATGAGTGTCCATGCTTTCGAAGATGTTCTAGCATTACTAATCTATGGTTTGGCGTTATTTCCTAATCCAGACCAATTCATAGGCATGCATGCTATTAAGATATTTCTCACTCATAACCCTGTGCCTACCTTGCTTGGAGACATTTTGCATTCCCTTCACACTCGTACTATGAAGAGGCAAGGGACTCTCATGTGCTGCGTACCTTTATTGTCTAGGTGGTTTATTTCGCACCTTCCTCAATCAGTCTTGAAGAACGAGCAGAATTTGAAATGGTCTCAAAGGATAATGTCGCTCTCCCATTCAGACATCCGTTGGTGTCCGCATCTCAAAGAAAATATTATCATCATTGACCGTTGTGGAGAATTCTCTAATGTGCCACTCTTGGGGATAAGAGGAGGTATTACTTATAACCCAGCTTTAGCCCTACGTCAGTTTGGGTATGCTCGAAGAGATGGTCCACATGAAGTAATCATTCAAGGCGCTGTGTTTGACTATGACAACGACTCTCAAGGTCTCCGTCAAAGGTTCGTACGAGCTTGGGGCATGGGGAAAAGAAGTACTTTAGGACAGAAAAATTCTATTCCTATGGAACCTTATCTCAGATGGGTACGCGCAAGAGCTCGTGAATTTACCATGCCATATCTTACAATCGGACCTCTGATTGTCGAACCAGAAGTTGAAGGAGGCACTCCTCAGATCATTCCTTATCCAGATATGCCTACTGATGTTGAAGAATTAAAGAGATCCTGGATCCAGTTGAGAGAGGAAAGGGATACTTTTGAAGCCCAGTTCTGCGCTGAAAGGAAGAAAGTGTTAGAACTCACCAGCCAGCTTAATGAGGAACGAAGACTCAATGCATATCTTCGCCCAAAAAGAAGCCGTCCCTGGGAGACTTGAGCGTTTATTGTATTTTTCTTATTTTGTAATGAACATTGATTAAAAATTATTAAAAGTTCCTTTCTTGGTGGTTTACGCAAGATTAAATTCCAAAAGTCCTTGAAAACATTTCATACACTACATAGCATAACATAACATTGCATAACAGGTATTCTAAAAGATCAATATTCTCACGGTCTTCATTGCAAAAAGAAAAATGGCCCTCGAACAAACTGTCAAAGATCTTCAGGCTCAGAATGCTCAATTCGAGGAGATGATGCTGAGCTTATCCAAGGGGCGGGAAGAACTGAAGGCTCTCTTGCTCGAGAAGAAGAAAGACCAGAAACCTGTGAGTTACATTAACCCGGGAAGAAGGCGTAAAGGACAGACTGCAGGAGTCAAGATTAGGATTCCGAAGGATCAAAAAGAGGGGACAGATTCAGAAGAGGAGAATGCTGATCCTTTCAGCCAGGAGGATGAAGATGAAGATTATGAGAATGAGAAGTACTCTCCAAAAGGTGATAAGTATAAACTGCTGGAAGAACGTATGCTAGCTATGGAGGGTCAGAAGGCGCCCGGTCTAGATTTCGAAAGCTTTGTCTAGTCTCTGATGTGGTCATTCCTCGCAAATTTAAGATCCCCACTTTCACTAAGTATGATGGTGCATCTTGTCCTCAGATGCATCTGAGAGCTTACGTGAGAAAGATTCAGCCGTATACCACTGATAGGAAGCTATGGATCCATTTCTTCCAAGAGAGTCTGTCTGGCACACAGTTGGAGTGGTATTATCAGCACGAGAGCTCTAACATCCACACTTGGACTGATTTAGCGACGGCATTCTATAAGCATTACCAGTATAATTCTGAATTGGCGCCTACTCGGCTACAGTTGCAGAATATGACTATGGGCTCTAAAGAAAGCTTCAAAGAATATGCCCAAAAATGGAGAGATTTGGCTGGCAGAGTCAAACCCCCTATGACTGATCGTGAATTAGTAGACATGTTCATGGGTACACTGACTGGCCCATTCTACAGCCATCTATTGGGAAGTTCTTCATCAGGTTTCACTGAACTTATATTGACAGGTGAACGGGTGGAGAGCGGCATTCGAAGTGGAAAGATACAGGCGGCTACCTCTGCAAGCAGCAAAAAGTCCTATCAGGGGAAGAATGCATCAAATGCGGTGTACGGTCAAAGGAGTCATAACAAGAAAAATAGTGACCATGCCGTTGGAGCAGTTACAATTGCAGCCCCGCCAGCTCAAAACTTCCAGCACAGACAGGACAGGCCGAGAAGGCAGTTTACCAAGATCAATATGACTTTAGCACAAGCACTGCAAAGTATGCTAAAGGCAAATTTAATCACTCTCAGAGGTCCTCCTGCAAATGTCAACACTACTTCTCCTCGTTATAATCCCAATGCCAGGTGTGCATATCACTCTGATAGCCCCGGGCATGATACAAACGATTGTTGGTTGTTGAAGAATAAAATTCAGGATATGATCGACGCTGGGGAAATTGAATTTGAGCCTCCGGAGACTCCTAATGTCATCACTGCACCTATGCCTAATCATGACAAGGCTGTTAATGTTGTCGATGACAATTCCCACATCACTACTGTAGCAGACTTAACATCTTCTCTCCTGATCATCAAGAAGAACTTATTGCAAGCTGGTTTATTTCCAGGTTGTGCGGAAAATTGCGATCTCTGTATACTTCGACCCAATGATTGCCTGAAATTGAGGAATGGTATTCAACGGCTGATAGATGATCGTACAATTCTCTTTGAAAGGATTCCTAAGGTGGAAAACACTGTTGAAGAAATATTTGTGATTGCAAGGTCCAAAGTTCCAGTGAAGATTACTGCTACCAGAGTACCTGTGAAGATTACTGCTGAGCCCAAGGTAGCTCCCCTAATCATTACTGCACCTGGCCCAGTACCATATTCCTCAAGCAAAGCCATTCCGTGGAATTATGGAGGTGATGTTTACATCCGTGGCGTAAAGCAAGTTGGTAATTCTGCTAATCCTAATGACATTGTTGGGACTAGTAAAGTTACTCGAAGCGGAAGGATCTTCTCTCCAGAAATCTCACCCCCCGCCCCTGAAACTCGAGGAAAGGAACCAGCAGTCAACCCTTCTCAGTCAGAGACATCGGTCGAAGTTACTACTGAAGATGTTGCCAAACAGGAAATGGAAGAAATGTTGAAAATCATCCGCAAGAGTGATTTTGATGTGGTAGAACAGTTGGGGCATACCCCGTCTAAGATCTCGATGTTATCCTTGTTGTTATCTTCTGAATCTAATGCCCATGCCTTGGTAAAATTCTTGAAGACTGCTCATGTACCTCAGGAGACATCCGTCGATCAGTTTGAAAATTATGTTGCTCACTTGGCTGTTGACAACGGCCTAGGCTTTTCCGATGCTAACCTGACACCAGCAGGAAAGAATCACAATAAAGCTCTGCATATCTCCATTGAGTGTAAAGGGATCACTTTGTCTCATGTATTGATCGATAATGGCTCTTCTTTGAACGTGCTGCCGAAAGCTGTGCTCGATAAACTTGACTGTAAAGGCATTGAACTGAAACCTAGTGACGCTGTGGTACGTGCTTACGATGGTGCGAAGAGTGTTGTCCATGGTGAAGTGGTTCTCCCTATCAAGATAGGACTTCAGGTTTTCAACACCATCTTTCACGTAATTAACATTTGTCCTGCCTATTCCTGCTTGCTGGGGCGCCCTTGGATTCATGGGGCAAGTGATGTAGCTTCGTCTCTCCACCAAAAGCTGAGGTATCCAATAGAGGGTAAGATTGTCACTGTGTGTGGAGAAGAAGAGTATATGGTCAGTAGTGTGCATACCTTCAGATACGTCGAGATGGATGGTGAATTCTTTGAGACTCCCTCTCAGTCATTTGAAGTAGTTCCTCCGACCAGTCCTGTCCTTAAGCCAACTCCCCGTGTGCCCAAGGTTGTTCGTGCTCCTCCTGCTATGATTTCTCTGAAAGATGCTCAAGCCGTGGTTGAAGATGGTGGTCGTACTGGCTGGGGTCAACTGATCGATGTACCGTACAAGTCTGATAAATTTGGCCTGGGATTTAACTCTGAAAAGATAGTCAAAGGCCAGATTAATGCTGTAGAAGATGCTGACAGCGATTGCGACCTGGATAGCTGGATTTACCCAACAATTGGTGACAGACTCAATAATTGGAAGGCAGAAGACACTATCCCGATTTCCTTTAGTCAGGAGTAATTGTTATTGTCTATTTTAGTGTTGCAATTTGTTTTTTTTAATGTTTACAATTGAACTTCTTAAAGCATTGTGTCTATGCCCGGGGCATAACAGCTAATTTGTTAAGGGTTTGTCATTTCATAAGCATATTCATATTCAATAAATCAATGGACCTTTTTGCATTCAAATATTGCGCTCTTTATCTTTCCTGTCATCTTTTAAACAAGCTATGCTCTCTTACACACACTCACGTAATAAATTGCAGATCCATACCCACTCTGGATCCTGTTGATAATAGTTCTACTACTGTTCACTATGACTTTGAAAATCCGATCTACCAAGCCGAGGATGGAAGTGAGGAAGATTGTGAAGTACCAGGAGAACTTGCCAGACTGTTACTGCAAGAAGAAAGGACTATACAGCCGCATGAAGAGTCAATCGAAATTGTAAATCTGGGTACTGAAGTAGACAAGAAAGAAGTCAAGATAGGAGCAGGTTTGGAAAACAATATCAAAGAAAGATTGATTCAGATGTTACATGACTATGTAGAGATTTTTGCTTGGTCTTATGAAGACATGCCCGGATTGGATACTGATATAGTAGTGCATCGTTTGCCAATGAAGGAAGATTGTCGTCCTGTTAAGCAAAAGGTTCGCCGCATGCGTCCTGATATGTCTGAGAAAATCAAAGCCAAAGTTATGAAACAATTCAATGCCGGTTTTCTAGCCGTTACTTCTTATCCTCAATGGGTTGCTAATGTGGTACCGGTGCCGAAGAAGGATGGTAAGGTGCGAATGTGCGTAGATTACAGAGATTTGAATAAAGTGAGTCCCAAAGATGACTTTCCACTTCCGCACATTGATGTTCTGGTAGATAACACCGCTCAACACAAGGTATTCTCATTCATGGATGGATTCTCGGGTTATAATCAGATTAAGATGGCACATGAAGACATGGAGAAAACTACATTCGTGACGTAATGGGGCACTTTCTGTTACAAAGTAATGCCATTCGGTTTAAAGAATGCAGGGGCAACGTACCAGCGTGCTATGGTGGTTTTGTTCCATGATATGATTCATCATGAAATAGAAGTATATGTGGATGACATGATAGCCAGATCTCATACTGAAGAAGAACATCTCGATCATTTATACAAACTGTTTGAGAGGTTGAAGAAATACAAGTTGAGATTGAACCCGAACAAATGCACCTTTGGAGTAAGATCCGGTAAACTCTTGGGCTTTATTGTCAGTGATAAAGGAATTGAGGTTGACCCGGATAAGGTGAGAGCTTTTCAAGAAATGCCAGTTCCTCGTACGGATAAAGAAGTCAGAGGTTTCTTGGGACAGTTAAATTACATTGCCCGATTTATCTCCCATTTGACCGCTATCTGCAAACCCATCTTCAAATTATTGAGGAAAAATCAAGAGATGATATGGAATGATGAATGCCAAGAAGCTTTTGACAAAATCAAGAAATATCTCCAGGAACCTCCAATTCTGGTACCACCAGTTGAAGGAAGACCTCTAATCATGTATTTGACCGTGTTAGAAAATTCAATGGGGTGTGTGTTGGGGCAACATGATGAGTCCGGTCGAAAAGAGCATGCCATATACTACCTTAGCAAAAAGTTTACCGACTGTGAAACAAGATACTCACTGCTCGAGAAAACGTGCTGTGCTTTGGCCTGGGCTGCTCGCCGACTTAGACAGTATATGTTGAATCATACCACTTTATTGATTTCTAAGATGGATCCTATCAAATATATATTTGAGAAACCTGCTCTCTCCGGGAGAATAGCAAGATGGAAAATGATTTTAACAGAGTATGATATCCAGTATACTACCCAGAAAGCAATCAAAGGAAGCGTGCTAGCTGATCATTTGGCTCATCAAGCGGTGGACGATTACCAATCTATGAATTTTGAGTTCCCAGATGAGGATGTCATGCTTGTTACTGATTATGAAAAACCTAGACCGGATGAAAGACCCGAACTGGGATCCCGATGGACTATGGTTTTTGATGGATCTTCTAATGCATTGGGCAATGGTGTTGGTGTTGTAATCATTTCTCCCAGGGGTTGCCATACACCTTTCACTGCTAGACTATGTTTTGATTGTACCAATAATATGGCTGAGTATGAAGCATGTATTTTGGGACTCAAGGCTGCTATAGACTTAAGAATCAAGTTTTTGAGTGTGTACGGAGACTCAACATTAGTAATCAGTCAGATTAAAGGAGAATGGGACACTAAACATCCGAATCTCGTCCCTTATCGAGAGCGGGTGATGACATTAATCCCATGCTTTGAAGAGATTACATTTGAACATATTCCACGGGAAGAGAACCAGTTGGCAGACGCATTGGCTACCATGTCATCTATGTTCAGAGTCAGATGGGACAGTGAAGCTCCCAGGATCACCATTGAACGATTAGATGAACCAGCCTATTGTTATGAACTCAATACTGAGAGAGTAGAGGAGAAACCTTGGTTCCACGAAGTAAAAAGATACTTAGAAGCTCAGGATTACCCTGAAGGGGCATCCATCAATGACAGAAAATTTCTGAGGAAGTTCTCCGCTAAATTCTTTCTGAGTAATGGAGTATTATACAAACGTAATCATGATTCGACTCTGCTTCGCTGTGTGGATAAAAAGGAAGCAAAAAAGATTATGGAAGACATGCATGACGGTATTTTCGGGATTCATTCTAGTGGACATACAATGGCCAAGAAGATTCTGAGATCAGGGTATTATTGGTCTACCATGGAAGCTGATTGCCACCATCACTCCAGAACTTGTCATAAGTGCCAGGTCTATGCTGATAAAGTACATGTGCCTCCTGCCCCATTAAACGTGTTGACAGCTCCTTGGCCCTTTGCAATGTGGGGCATTGATATGATTGGAGAGATTAAACCTACTGCTTCTAATGGACATCGGTTCATCCTTGTTGCTATAGATTACTTTACAAAGTGGGTAGAGGCCGCCTCATTTGCTTCTGTCACCAAGAATGTGGTGGCACGATTCATCAAGAATAATCTCATTTGTCGATACGGCATTCCCGAAAGAGTTATCACTGACAATGGCACTAATTTGAACAACAAGATGATTACTGAACTCTGCACGCAGTTCAAGATAAAACACCATAACTCTTCTCCGTACCGGCCAAAGATGAATGGCGCCGTAGAAGCTGCTAATAAGAATATTAAGAAGATCATACAAAAGATGACAGTAACGTACAAAGACTGGCATGAGATGTTACCGTTTGCTCTTCATGGTTATCGCACTTCAGTACGCACTTCGACAGGGGCAACCCCCTTCTCTTTAGTCTACGGAATGGAAGCCGTTTTACCAGTGGAAGTCCAGATTCCCTCTCTAAGAATCATGAAAGAGGCAGACTTAGATGAGGATGAATGGATTCAGACTCGACTCGATCAGATAAATTTAATTGATGAAAAGAGACTTGCGGCTGTTTGTCATGGGCAGATATATCAGAAGCGCATGACCCGGGCATTTAACAAAAAGGTCAAAAGACAGGTGTATCAAGTTGGCGATTTGGTGATCAAGCGTATCATTCTACCACAAGGTGATCCCAGAGGCAAATGGACTCCCACATACGAAGGGCCATTTATAGTTAAGAAGGTATTCTCTGGTGGAGCCATGATACTCGCTACAATGGATGGCGAAGACTTCCCACATCCCGTGAACGCAGACATAGTCAAAAAATACTACGCATAAAAGAGACCCGCTAGGTCGACGTACCTAGGAAAAAGTGAGGGCATCCCGGCGAACCAAAAGGGTTCGGGCAAAAATTAGGGATAAACATATAAAAACGTACACCCGGCAAGTCGAAAACCTGAAAAGGCGGCTTGGGCAAAAAAGGGTATCCTGGTGGACTGAAAACCTGAAAAGGCGGTCCAGGTAAAAATTAGGGATTAAAGCGTATGACTATGTCCCGTTCTCAGTCAGCTTCACCCCAGTTCCAAGGACTAAACAAGCTAATCACTTTTATCCAACCGCAGGAGATGAGATGCTTGAAGACATAATGACAGTAGTGGAATTAAAATCAATAGGACTTTTTCTGCATAGCTTTCTCTTTGTTTCTTGACAATTTCCTCTTACTAGGATTTCTGTCTCCTTGTACACAAATTGCCTGTTTATAGGCCCTTTTTCAAAATCAATACAATTTTGTTTCCAAAAATGCTGTTGTTTTACTTCCTCTATTTTGTTTGCGTAAACGTCCATGGATTTAGTTTGAATTAATATATGCATTTGAATATGATCGATGTTTATCAAAATACATGCATAAAATAGCAATAGCAATTACTAAAAGGCTTCAGGATCGAGGAGAAGGTCTAACCATGCGTTCTAAGGAATCCGATTGCTAATTCTATTCCCCAACAAAAAACCAGCTATTTCCCAGAAGAGGTCGGCATCACCAGACCGACTGGTCATCCCTTCCATCCCCAGCCAGGCTCTTTACCACCAGACTGAAATCAAGTGTCCCCAGCTAAGAAAGGGCCGTCAATACAAATATCTCCAACCAGAATATTGGGATTTATTTTCCCTTGGCAAAATTCTCAGACGCATAATTCATTCACGCATCATTTCGCATCATATACATGCATATATTGTTCGCATTTATTTTCAGAAGCATAAAACATCTCATGCATCATGACATGGCATAAAGCTAACTTTGTTTTTCAGGTTAATTATCCTCCTGATACAGTCAAAGTAAAGATCCATTCAGACGGACATCTTTATCAATTACATTCAAGATTCAACTACATCTCTCAGATACAATCCATATGAGTATTCACTCTGACAAGCACTCTGATATCCGCCCAATGGTGGCATCTTTAAGCCCACCCCAGATATTCATTGAAATACAACATATACAAATACTATCAGATATAGCCTAGCGTACGGTTCATTCTGATTCAGCCCAACATATGACTCCTTCAACTCAGATACGATCTAACGTACGATCCATTCTGACCTTCAACTACTCCAATACGGTCTAGCGTACGACCCATTTGGATCTTCAAATCCTCAGATACTGCCTAGCGTACGGTACATTCTGGGGTGTAGTTTAGCGTACGACTACTTTCTTCTTCAGACACAGCCTAACGTACGGCTCATTCTGCTACTCCAATACGGTCTAGCGTACGACCCATTTGGATCTTCAAATCCTCGGATACTGCCTAGCGTACGGTATATTCCGGGGTGTAGTCTAGCGTACGACTACTTTCTTCTTCAGATACAGCCTAACGTACGGCTCATTCTGCAACTCCAATACGGTCTAACATACGACCCATTTGGATCTTCAACTCAGATGCGATCTAACGTACGATCCATTCTGACCCCTTTCTTCAGATACAGCCTAACGTACGACTCATTCTGCAACTCCAATACGGTCTAACATACGACCCATTTGGATCTTCAACTCAGATGCGATCTAACGTACGATCCATTCTGACCCCTTTTTTCAGATACAGCCTAACGTACGGCTCATTCTGCAACTCCAATACGGTCTAACATACGACCCATTTGGATCTTCAACTCAGATGCGATCTAACGTACGATCCATTCTGACCCCTTTTTTCAGATACAGCCTAACGTACGGCTCATTTTGCAACTCAGATACGATCTAGCGTACGATCCATTCTGATCTTTCTTCCCCAGTGGAGTCACCCGCCTAATGAATAACTCATTCTACGATTCAGATACGATCTAGTGTATGATCCATTATGATCCTTTATCCCCGGCAGTGTACGACGCACTCTAAAGCTCCCATCATCAAACTGCCTGGATGGCATCTTTAAGTCCATCTCCACCAAGACTAACTGTTGATTAACAAGTGCAAATTTTGGGGGCATTCTAGTGTTCAATAATCTTCCACCTCTAGACCACGAATGGTGTACATACCATTCTAAATCTCTCGGTTCTAGAATATTGAACAGGGGCAGCTGTCATACCCCAAAATTTGCCCGTTAATATTACAAGGCATTTCTAAGACACTCCAACTTATTTTTCAAGGCATTGATCTTAAAAGAACAAGGACCCAGCACACAGATGACAAAATCCAGAAAATGGTCTAAACTGGTTTGCTCGCTAGGCGAGCAATTCCTTCGCCTAGCGAACCCTTCGCTACGCCACTCGCCTAGCGAAGCTAGCGAATACCAGAAAATTTTGGGCTTCATTCTGATCCCATTAGGTCATAAAAAGAGCATTATAAATACCACAACTTCAGTCAGAAAAAGGGAGGACGAAAACGGAAAAGGAAAACGGAGGAGAAAGGCAAACGCCCACAGACAGCAAACCCTGGAGGCTAACCCGGAGAATTCAGAGTAACCCTAAAGGAAACCCTGAAGGAAACTCATCTGCATCAAGGTTACCTCCGCCCAACTCAATCCGACTTGCCAATTCAAAGTTGCAATTCAGTTGCAAACAGGTTTGCATTACTATTACCGCTTTATGTTCTTAATTTGCATGTGATATTATAATTGAATTCATAATCATATTTGAGGTTTTGCATGTGAATTTAAGTGTGCCTGAATATCTTGAATGCTGAACCATGTAATTTCTATATTGGATGCCATAGAGCGTGCAGCATGCTGAGATCGTACTGTTCTGAAATTCAAAACCCGCAGTCGCTCGCTAGCACATCGCTAAGCGAGCATGTAGCGAGTATTCGCTAAGCCTTCGCTAGGCGAGGCAGAGGCGAACGTGACAGCCGCTAATATTTTTCTGTCCTGTTCTATGCCTATCGGATCTGTTATGCTATGATTTTTTCTGTTCTGTCCTACCGCCGTGTTCCTTTTGTTTGGTGCAATTCTCGATTGCACCCCGATTTGGTATTCTGACTTGTTTGCTGAATTTTGTAAGGGTTCACATACTCCCGGAGAAGGTAGCTTGTTAGGTATTCCACTTTATTTGTGGGATACCAATGTGGAGATTCATCCTATTTTACTTAATTGATTTTAATGTGGAGACTCATCCTATTTACTTAATTGATTATAATATGGACCTAATTACCTAATTGATTACAACTACCTAATTAATTGTAAAATATTGCCTTTGAATATGTGATCTTGGACCTCTCTTTGTTGCCTTGCGGTATTACGGTATTACGGTCATGTCCCGCGAACGTGGGGATACTCTTAGCAAAGACCCTTCGATTAAATCATCATGTCCCTATAAAATAAATCATAGTCCCTCGGATGTTGCCTTCGAATATATGATTTTATCCCTCGATGACCCTTCGGTGTAGCCTACGGTTAAATGATGATCATCCCTTCAAATGCTAAGGTATCCTTACAAATGTTGCCTTCAATGACCAATCGACGACCCTACGATGTCCCTTTACATCCAAAGGGATAAGACTACTTACTTCTCAATAGTAAGGACAGTTTTACCCTCATAAGGATGGGAAATGCCCATAAAGACCTTAGGTAGGTATAACTCTTAATTGCTGGCTCACAACCTAAAGTATTTTTCATACCTCACACTTTGCAAATACTAGAAAATCACCACTTGGTATACATTCGTACTAGAATCATTACCAAGTTATATTTTTCTAAACCGCTTTCAAAAATTAAACGAGATAAATACTTTGTATACATTCGTACAAGAATCATTACAGAGTTAAACTCTCCTTTCAAAACATTTTTTAAGCAATTCACAAACACTTTTTTTCAGACAAACACAAGTGATCCAGCAATTAAGAGCCCATGGATAACCATGGATACAAAGGGTGCTAACACCTTCCCTTTGTATAATATACCTCCCGAACCCAAAATCTAATTAAGGTCTTTCCTGTTCTTTTCCACCTTTCCTTATTGGATAAAAGAAAAGTCGGTGGCGACTCTGGCTATCCGCGACATTTGCTTTCCAAAGCAAAAAGACATCAAAGTCAGTTCACCGTATGACATGTGGGAAGAAAGGTTCCATGCTTTGAGCCGAAAGCATGAAGAGTTGAAGCTTGGGTTAAAATACAAGGATACACTTATTGAGATTCTTGAAGACCGTGCAGTGAAGAGACAGAGAGAGCCAGAGGGTCTATCTTCCTCTATTATGCCTCAACCTTCCGGTGCATGGAAGAAGATTGTTGATCAGCTAGTTCTTGAGAAGGCTCAAATGAAGACATTTTTTGAGTTCGAGATTTGGTGCATCTAAAGGAAGTATGCACCCATAGCCAGATCATCTGATGCAGTTTCTAGGGATCCTTAGGATGATAGTTTCCTTTTCTCTTGTATTTGTATTTTGGTTTCTGAAATTATACTCAATGTAATCCTTCTAAATTTTATGAATAAAAAAGAGATTTTTATGGTCAATTAAATTGTTATTATTATTATTCATTTATATTTGCAAATAGGACTTCATATGTTCCTTGAAATTAAAAACAATAAAAAAATTGCATTTCATGCATCATTTTCATAATGATAACGCGAAAATACATCATATATTTGCCTTGATTTACACTCAAAAATCGTACCACTTTCATTTATATTCTGATTATTCCGCAAGTGTTCAAGTTATTTTTGTAGGTATTTCAATTCCCATGTTTAAATGAGCAAAGTATAGAAAAGAAAGGAAAAGAAGAAGAAATAGAAGAGAAAACAGCAGAAAAGTAGAAAATACAAATCCTGTGCATGTGTCGACCGTCACAAACGCTGGCACGACCGTCACGCCCTGGGTGTCACGACCGTCACAAGCCCACCACGACCATCACAAGGCCAAAAGCAGCGTATTGAAGTTGTCAACAAAAGTGATTCACACGCCCATTTTTCTCGTTCCTCAGCCCACTTTCACGTGAATTTCTCACTCAACCAAGTCACCCTTATTTCTTTCAACTGCCAAGACCAAATAGAGAATATAAAAGGATGGAAGTTGGGAACCTACAGGAACGATTACTTTTCCTCCCTGAAGCCAGCTTTCAACATTTTTCTCTGCATTTATTTTCTACAACAATTCTGTTTTCTATTATTTTTCTTCAGCAACATTCTTTTCTTTTACCGCAATTTGTTTACCGTTCTGTTTAGAGGTTTGATTTTTCCTTTCCCTTTCCGTTTTTCATTTAGCCAAAGTAGTAGTTTCCTACACTGGAGAACTACTGCAATTTATTTAATTTAGTTTAAGAAATTATTTCGAAGAAGCAGAATCCTACCGACCTGTGGAGGACTGCTCAAGTACTTCAAGATTCGGCATATTCTATTAATCCAATTTCCAGATTTTTATTCAGTTATTATTATTATTTCTTTATTATTATTATAATCATGTTTGCTTTATTGTTGATCTATTTATGTTCATCTGTGTTTGCGTTATTTAACATGTCCGGCTAAACTACCGGTATCGGTATGTAAACAATTTAATTAGACGGGATTTAATAATAATCGATTTAAAACTTCTTTTCTCAAACAATCTTTTTGGCAGTGGTTTTTAATTTAAATTTAATTAACTTTGTCACAAGAGTGACAAGTTATTTAATACGGTTTTGCCACGAGAGTGGGAAATTAACTAAGGTGAGAACCGACAATCGTGAGAGCGTGAGGGTCGAACTGGATAGTAAAAAGTAGGCATTGATTTTAAAAACAGCAGGAGCACTTTAAAAGCAATTAGAACTTATTTATTTTCAAAAAGTATTTTTAACTTCAAATGGGACAGTGAGAGCGTACATTCTGACTTAAAAGTATAGTCCTAGTCAACAATCACGAGAGTGTGAGATAAAGACTTTTAAATAAGTATATCCTACTGAAAGATATTTGGTACTTAAAATATACACCGGTGACTTATCGAATCCCTGACGATTAATGTGTTGCATACTGCTATCCCTCTATTAATATTTTCTTAAAACATAACTTCCTTTAGATTTAGTTTTTGTTCAACCAAACCTCTAAAACTAATCTCCTTAGCTAAACATAGTAACATCGATAACATTAGTTTGACCATCGGTCCCTGTGGGTTTGATATCTTTTAAAACTAAAACGATTGGACTATGCAATTGCAGTCGAGTACCCGATAGACTATATTTTATATACAGTCATGAGACGTATCGAGTTTTTGGCGCCGTTGTCAGGGACCTGATTTAGTTAAATAATGCGATTCTTTCGTTGCGTAATATAGACTAAGGTAAAAAACGAATTTCCTTTCCCTTATTTCCCCGATTGTATGCCAAGTACTCGCTCATAAGGCGAAAAATTAGCACCACCAATTGTTAAATTAGAGCATTTCTTATATTTAAGACATCGAATACTAGAGTACCAACGAAGGTACGATATTCCCGATATCTTCTTTCCTACTGCTGAACTAGTCGAAAAACCAACCATGGCTACAGTGGAACCACATAATCGTCCTCTTAATTTCTACGCTACCCCGTCCCAACAAGAACCTCACAGCAGCATTGCTGCCCCTGCTATCAATCGAAATTATTTCGAGTTAAAACCCTCATTATTATCAGCCGTCCAACAACATCAATTTGCTGGAAATCCTACGGACGACCCTAATGAACATTCGACCAAGTTTGTACAGTACGCAGACATTGTGAAGGCGAATGGTGTATCTCAAGATGCGGTAAGACTACACCTTTTTCCTTTCTCTCTACGAGACAGAGCTTGGGCTTGGTTGCAATCCTTTCCATCAAACTCAGTTACTACATGGGAAGAACTGAAGAACGTTTTCTTATCCCAATATTTTCCGCCAAGCAAAACTGTTATGCTGAAAGCTCAAATCAATGGATTTCGACAAAAAGATGTAGAATCTCTCTACGGCGCGTGGGAGAGATACAAAGACATGATGAGGATATGTCCACATCACGGTCTTGAAGACTGGGTGATCATTTACACATTTTATAATGGGCTTTTGTATAACACAAGACTGACAGTAGACGCTGCCGCAGGCGGTGCACTTATGGACAAGCCATACAACGAAGCCTATCAACTCATTGAAAACATGGCCCAAAACCATTGCCAATGGGGAGGTGAAAGAAATCCAGTAAAAAAGTCCCAAACAAAAGGTGGAATGTACGAAATCAGTAGCCTTGACCACGTCCATGCAAAGGTAGATGCCCTTGCTCAAAAGTTAGACAACTTGACCATACCACCCACAGCTACCGTGGCTGCCGTGACTCCAAACTGTGAGTTATGTGGAACTCCTGGACACACTGCACCAGAATGTCAGATATTGGCAAGAGTTCCCACCGATCAAGTAAATTTTTTAAAAGGAAATCCTTATTCGAATACCTACAACCTAGGTTGGAAAAATCATCCTAACCTTTCGTATTAGAACAACAGCGCCTTGTATGCACCTGGCCAAGCACCCGCTGTTCCGCTTGGATATCAAAAGGCAACTAATAATGCTTCTAACATGCCTAGGAAGTCCAACCTTGAACTAATGATGGAAAGCTTCATAGCTACCCAAGCTCAAACAAACAAAGACTTCTTGAACCAAAACATACATACTAGTGAGCAACTTAAACAATTAGCGAGCAAAGTAGACGCCTTAGCCACCCACAACAAAATGCTTGAAACACAGATTTCACAAGTGGCTCAACAACAAGCATCTACTGCTTCTCCCGCTGGCACATTTCATGGACAGCCGCAACCTAATCCAAAAGGACATGCAAATGCTGTTATATTGAGGAGTGGAAAAGAACTAGACAGACCCGTAGATCCAAGACTCCAAAATCCTGCCATGAACCAAAAATCTGACAAAACAACAACTGAGAAGGTAAGTGAACAGAAGGAAAAGGAAGATAATACCCAAGAGGCCAAAGAGAAAGAAAAACCTTATGTGCCTCCACCGCCTTATAAACCACCCATTCCGTATCCTCAAAGACTCGCAAACTCTAAAACTGTAGGGCAATTTAGGAAATTTGTTGAACTTCTGAAGCAACTGAATACTACAATTCCCTTTAGAGAAGCCATCACACAAATGCCCTCATATTCCAAATTTCTTAAAGAGATCCTATCCAATAAGAAAAAGATCGAGGATAACGAAACAGTTACACTTACTGCTGAGTGTAGCGCAATAATCCAAAATAACATGCCTTCCAAACTAAAAGACCCGGGTAGTTTCTCCATACCCTGTGTCATTGGAAAGTTCGTCATAGACAAAGCTCTATGCGACTTAGGAGCCAACATTAGTGTAATGCCCTTAACCATCTGTAAAAGGCTCAACATGGGAGAACTAAGACCAACCAAGATGTCTGTTTAACTAGCTGACCGCTCAATCAAATATCATGTTGGTATACTAGAGAATGTCACAGTACGTGTAGGACAATTCTACATTCCTACAGAATTCATAATCATGGATATCAAAGAAGATGGCAGTACACCTATTATATTAGGAAGGCCATTCTTAGCTAGCGTCAGAGCCATAATAGACGTGAAAAGAGGTAAGCTAACATTCGAAGTTGGAGAAGAAAAGGTTGAATTCATCTTGACAAAATTCTTACAAGCGCCAGCTATACACGATACCTGTTATCTACTTGATGTCATAGACGAGTGCGTAAGAGAGATGGAGATGCAAGAAACCACATATTTTGATATAATGAAAATCCAAATCCCTCCAATCTTTGAAGATGATAATTGACATGAACCATACCAAAATGAAAGTCTAAGCGAATGCTTAGCACTTACACTCAACAACATGCCATTCCCGAAGAAACCAGACTTAGAGTGAAAAACACTACCAAAAAACCTAAGATACGAATTCCTAGACACTGAACTCAAAAGACCGGTAATAGTCAACCCTGACTTAGGACATATGGAAATTGAAAAGTTACTAAATGTCTTAAGAAAATATCCAACTGCGTTAGGCTACAGTATCGCTGACCTAAAAGGAATAAGTCCTTCTATTTGTATGCATCGCATTATGCTAGAGGAAGATTGTAAAACCTCTAGAGAACACCAGAGAAGGATCAACCCAATCTTAAGTATTGTAGTCAAGGATGAAGTAAATAAGTTATTAGATGCAGGAATCATATACCCGATCTCCGATAGTCAATGGGTTAGCCCCGTTCATGTAGTACCCAAGAAAGGGGGTGTTATAGTTTTTAAGAACGAAAAAGGCGAATCTATGGCACAAAGAATTGTGACCAGAAGTAGAATGTGCATCGATTATAGGAAACTAAACAATGCCACTCGAAAGGATCATTTTCCTATGCCTTTCATTGATCAAATGCTTGAACGATTGGCTAAGCATTCCCACTTCTGCTATCTAGACGGTTATTCAGGATTCTTTCAAATTCCTATCCATCCTGACGACCAAGAAAAAACAACCTTCACATGCCCTTATGGTACATTTTCTTATCGACGAATGCCATTTGGACTATGCAACGCTCCCGCAACATTCCAATGATGCATGATGTCAATCTTCACTGACTTTATAGACAACATTATGGAAGTCTTTATGGATGATTTTTCTATTTGTGGGCAGAGCTTCGAAGGATGTCTATCAAACCTTGAAATGGTACTTGAAAGATGTGTAAAGGTGAATCTCGTCTTGAACTGGGAAAAATGCCATTTCATGGTCCAACAAGGAATCGTGTTAGGACATGTAGTATCTGATAAAAGAATTGAAGTAGACAAAGCTAAGATCGAAATCATAGAGAATCTTCAACCTCCGAAAACCGTACGAGAAATACGAAGCTTTTTAGGACACGCCGGTTTCTACCGACGCTTTATCAAAGATTTCTCGAAAATTACCAAACCACTTACTGGTCTATTAATGAAAGACGCTGACTTTATCTTTGATGAGAAATGTTTAACATCGTTTGACCAATTAAAAACATCTTTAATCACCGCACCTATCATGCAACCACCTGACTGGAGATTGCCATTCGAAATCATGTGTAATGCGAGTGATTCTGTCGTAGGCGCAGTGTTAGGACAAAGAAAGGATAAAAACTTCATGCTATCTACTACGCAAGTAGAACATTAGATCCTGCCCCAATGAACTATGCCACCACTGAAAAGGAACTTCTAACTGTTGTGTTCGCTTTAGACAAATTCTGTTCCTACTTAGTAGGAGCGAAAATCATCATCTATACTGATCACGCTACTATTAGATATTTTCTAAGTAAGAAGGATGCCAAACCAAGACTCTTAATATGGATCCTACTCTTACAAGAATTTGACTTAGAGATAAAAGATAAGAAGGGTATTGAAAACGTAGTAGCAGACCACTTATCACGAATCGAAGGGAATAAGCCTGAACAAATTCCAATCAATGATGATTTCCCTTACGAACGACTTATAGCCCAAATGGAAAGCGACATGTATGAACTAACCTTAAATGATACCGAAAAATAAGAATTCATGGAATAAATTCATGTGAATGCAACTCTACCATGGTATGCTGATTTTGTCAACTACCTAGCTGTTGGAGTACTTCCACCGAACCTATCATACCAACAAAAGAAGAAATTCTTTCATGATTTAAAACAATACTACTAGGATGAACCTCTACTTTTCAAAAAAGGTACCGATGATATTTTCCATCGATGTGTTCCTGAGGATGAAATAGACGATGTAATCTCTCATTGCCATTCTGCTCCCTATGGTGGGCACACAAGCACTTCAAAAACTTGTGCTAAGATCTTACAATCGGGCCTCTTTTGGCCTACTCTATGGAAAGATGTCCATAATACGGTTATAAATTGCGGCTGGTGCCAATGCACTGGTAACGTTTCAAGACGCGACGAATTCCACAAACAGGCATCTTAGAAGTGGAAGTCTTTGATGTGTAGGGGATTGACTTCATGGGACCATTCCCGTCTTCTTTTGGTAATAAGTACATACTCGTAGCTGTCAATTACGTGTCAAAATGGATTGAGGTTGTAGCTTCTCCGACAAATGACACACAAGTAGTGATTAAGTTGTTCAAGAACATAATCTTTCCTAGATTCGGTGTGCCAAAACTAGTTGTTAATGACGGTGGCTCCCATTTCATATCAAATATCTTTGGAAAACTTCTTCTGAAGTATGGAGTCTGACACCGTGTAGCAACACCTTATCACCCACAAACCAGTGGGCAAGTCGAAGTTTCAAATAGAGAGATCAAACAAATTCTAGAAAAGACCGTCGGAATATCTAAAAAAGACTGGTCATCTAAACTAAATTAAGCTCTGTGGGCCTATAGGACAACCTACAAGACCCCAATAGGGACCACACCCTTTAAATTAGCCTATGGTAAATCATGTCATCTCCCTGTGGAATTAGAACACAAAGCTTATTGGGTAATTAAGACCATAAATCTAAATTATACTTCCGCAGGCGAGAAGCGAATTTTAGACATTCACGAATTGGAAGAACTTCGACTAGACACGTATGAGAATGCCAAGATATACAAAGAACGAACCAAAAAATGGCACGATAAACGTATATCTAGGAAAGAGTTTAATGTTGGCGATGTAGTGCTACTATTTAATTCAAGACTTAAGCTTTTTAAGGGAAAACTTAAATTTAGGTGGTCAGGCCCTTTCAAAATTACAAAAGTTTTTAAAAGCGGTGTGATAGAAACCAAAGGTAGAAATAGTGAACCGTTTATGGTAGACGGGCAACGATTAAAACATTATCATAATATTGACAATAGAGACTATTCAAATAGTCTAAGACTTATAGAGTTGCCTGCTCAACCCCGAAACTAGTATATCGCAACGTTACTGTCGAACTTACGAGATTAAACAAAGTGCTTAGTGGGAGACAACCCGCCTCTTTTTAATTTGTTATTTTTGTTTTTAAGCGTTTCCCTTCTTTGACTATTACTTTTATTTTGCTCCCTTTCCTTGATTTTATGCAGTAATGTACTTGTTACTTCTCGTTACTAACTTAGAAATATTGGATACTGATTAACAGGAGAATTTATAACTAGTTAGTAACTAACTTTCATCATGCAACCAGTAGATACAGTTTTCAGAGGAAGAGTTCAGAGAAGGCGTTATGATTATTTAGCTCAGAAGGATATGGCTTTATCCATATATTATGATGGACCTACCATGGATAGGTTAGGTATCCTAGATGGCATCTTGTTTATGTTTAACCAGCTAGGTTAGGAGAATGCTGCTATTAAGAGAAGGTTTACCACATACCGTGAGCTTACCCTAGAATTCCTTAGCTCCCTAGTTTACAACCCTGAGCATGGTTATGGACTCGACAAAGGGTTAATTTCCTTTAGGCTATTTAGTATGGACTTCACTTATACCCGTAGAGACCTTGCTGACCTCCTAGGATTTCCTAGTGGCCCATTTGTATTCACTATCCGCCAGGAGGAATTAATCGATGACATCGACCTAGATTACTTTTGGGGTAGTTTAACTGGAGACTACCACCCTGACCCACACTAGATGCACTCCCAAATGATACACAACCCTGCTATCCTCTACTTCAACAAAATATTAGCCCACACCCTATTTGGAAAAGAAGCGAACAACATCTTAGTGTCACGGGATGAACTTTTCATCTTACTCTGTGTCGACCAAGGTCGACATGTCAATGCTATGGCATTTATGATAGAAAGATTCGTTCACCATGCAAAGAACAATCGTGCCCCAATCATAATAGGCAACTTAGTAACCGTGATAGCTGATGCCATTGGACTTAGACGCCCACTTTACGAGCATGCACCTTTTGGACACATCCGACCCATGGATATTGACTTTTGCTTCGACCGAAGAATTATAGGAAACCTTGGGCCGAATACTTTTGACTACCTAATTAATAATGAAGTTGTCTAGCTATTTACCTTACCAAACCATGAGAGAACAAGTGTTCATAACCAAAATAACAGGTTATATGATTTAGATGAACACCACATTGCTCCACCATCACCTCCTGAGACACTGCCTATGTATGAGTATTTAGATGACCCTATCTCTGTTGATGAATTTGACCCTGAAACCCCTCCAAACTACTATAACCTAGATGAACCGAAAATTCCATCCTATGCCGAAAATATGACCATAATCCTTACCCGTTTGGATGGTTTCCACACTGACATTACTATTGTGAAAGATGAAATAAAGAGCACGTGCCTTGATGTCTTAGGCTTAATGGATGTCGCCGTCGAACAATTTGATCACTTGAAACAGGCTGTAGCTGCTTTGGGACAGAACTGTGGCTGATTACATTGACCGCTGAATTCTCCTACTCACATTAAAGCAATGAGGACACTACTATGTTTTAGTGTGGGGAGGGAGAACTTTTATTTCTATTATTTATTTTAATGCTTAATGTTACATTTAACTTTAGTCTTTTAATAGCATTGTAATTTCTTTTTGCTTCTACAATAAATTTAATTTACCTCCGTCAGTTTATTTTTACTGCTGTTAATTCCATAATGCTCTTATTTTATTTTATATTGCTGCTGAAATTACTTTATTACTGTGTTTCTACTATCGTTACTATTGTGTTACTGCTATTAAATTTTTTACATTGTTTGGCCTTTTTGCAAAAAATTGTGACCGTTGCATGTGACGAGTGTCACATGCAGTGTTACGCCCGTCATAGAGGCGTGACGTCGGTCACAGAAACGCCACGCCCGTCACACATGAAGTATATGACCATTACACACGACCGTTGCATATGACCGTTACGCAAGACCGTTACGTGTGACGACCGTAACAGCCCTGTGGCGATCGTCACGGATCCAGAAGGCGCGTTCTGTTTCCCTATAAAAACAGGCGCACTTCTCTTTTTCTTCCTCATCTAATCCTTCTGTTTTCCTTAACCATCCCACTCACACCACTTTTTTCTCCATTAACCCTTCCATCACATCCTATTTCAAGCGAGAAACGAGTGAGTTCCCTATAACTCATGAAATCCATCTCTTCCACCAAAACCTATATTTGAAATTCGCACACTCAATGGCCCGTCAAGAGAGAGCTGCTTCCGACCTTTCAAATATAGTATTCATAGAGGGAGAAGCCGGCGAGCGACAGAGAGACAACTACCTCAGATTCTATCGACGTTCAGTCCAAGCTACAAGGTACGTTGATAATGACTATTTGACGGAGTTGGAGCTTTCAGAGGGTGTGGACACAACTCTGCACCAACCCGCAACCAACTTATGAGGCGTTGACCCTGGAATTCATGAGTTCGTTCTCCTATATAACCCCTCATGGTGCAACTCAGTTTCTCACCGGAGCCGCCACATTTAGAATGTTCGGTACCGGGTATTCCCTGAACCAAACTCAAATAGCGCGAATACTTGGTTTCCGACATGGAGATGGAGTTCACTGCTGTATTCCGGACGGATGGTCGAAAATAGAATTTGGAGTGTGGCACAGCCACACCAACGTGAACGTCACAAGTTGGGATGCGCTCAACACAACGTACATCCACAACCCGGCTATAAGATATTTCAACCGAGTCTTAGGACACACGGTTTTCGGAAGAGTCAATAATCATAAGGTAAACTCTAAGGAGCTCTTCTTTCTTCACTGTGTGTTCACTCCGATGGCGTTCAATGCCACCCCATTCTTGTTGGCCAACATAAAAGCTTCCTGCATGAGAGGCAACACGTCGTTCAATTTTGGAGGAATCATCACCTCCATAGCATTAGGCCTAAATCTGGGGGATAGGCTCGCCAACTTACCTGCCTTGTCGTCCGAGTTCCTCAACATCGACTATTATCGTTCCTCGCACCTCATCAAGGTCAGAGACGACGGGAAGTACCACCTTGTGGTTCAGAACAAGATAGTTCGATGCATCATTATGCCCAACGGGAACCGTACAGATCCACAGAATATGGAGAATTGGATTTTTGATCTGAACGCTCCTGAGCCCAATGAAGGAGATCCTAATAATGGAGCGGATGAACTTGAGGAGGAACTTGACCGACAAATGCCACAACCACCTCCTGAGTATGCTGCAGAGACATCTTCCCCGGACCAGCGAAGAAATGAGCGCTGACCCTCCACCATGGAAGACATCTACGCTGAGATGTTGCGACATAACCAGAGGATGGAGGAGCTCCAGACGGAAATGTTGCAAACGATCCAGCAGATACAGAGGGATCAGCATGACTATGTGAACTGGCATGACCAGGGGATGGTGGAACTTTCTGAAGAGATTAGTTCCTTGATACATCGCATTGATGCCATCCAAGAGTACACTTAGCATGTGGGGTTGGATCCTACCCAGCATGGTAGAAGTGATCGTGCACGAGCAAGAGTTAGAGCACGCAGAACCCAACGTCGTGGCGAAGAGTAGCAATCTTCATGTTTCTTCCCTTTTCATTCTTTATAATGTCGCATTGAGGACAATGCTTTGTTTAAGTTTGGGAGGGAATCCTTGTCTTTTCCTTATATGTTTCTATTTTTAGCCATAACAAAAAATTTGTCTTTCGTTTATTTGTTTGTATCTAATCGTTCATTTATTTCTATCTAAATTGCCATAACAATTTTTTTTTGTTTTTATGTTAAATCCATACCCTACAAGTATATAGGTTGTCTTACATAGGTTCTGTTAGGAAGCTGAGAAAAATCTAACAAGATTGATACCGTTCTGACACCTTAGATCTCTCACTTTTGTGAGATCAATTTGAATACCCATTATACCGATACCTTAAGTCTCCGTCCTAAATTAACCTCTAGTAGTTTATACTAGCAGTCAACACCGTCTTAAACACTTACCATGTGAAGAGCTGATGAATATAAGTGATTGATTCCTACGAATTAAGAAGATCCTTCATAATTTTGCTATCGAGAAATTGAAAATGCACCATACAAACGGTTGCAATATGTACAAAAGGAAGGATCAGAAAAACCCGTTGCTGGTTGGTTCAGAGGTACCTGGTACTGGACTCGGTAGGGCGAACTACGATTCGATCCCCCACAACCTTCAAATGGGATATATAAAGGGTTACCACACTAGTGTACCAGACCCCGTGCTAAAAAAGGATCAAAGCCACTAATCGGCTACTTCACTAAGTGCATGTAAAGGCAAAGAGCTTAATGTGATTGCGCTAGAATGAAACCGGGTGAAATAGGAACGAGAAACATTAGGTGAGCTATAATAGCATGATTCGAACTGGTTTGTACAAAAGAGAGATCTATGTTAATGCTTATTGCTTGTGTCGTCACTGTATCTTTAGTGTTTTACTTGAGTATCTGTCATCTTAACGAAGTACCTAGCAACCACGTACGAATTAGAAATGTGTTATGTATTCGCGTTTAACTAGTGTTTCAAATTTTATACAGATCATTTGCTTGAGGACAAGCAAAGATTCAAGTTTAGGGGAGTTTGATAACGCGAAAATACATTGTATATTTTCCTTGATTTACACTCAAAAGCAGAAAAGGAGCAAAGTTTATTCTGCAAGTGTTCGAGTTATTTTTGCAGGTATTTCAATTCCCATGTTTAAATGAGCAAAGTTTAGAAAAGGAAGAAAAATAAGAAGAAACAGAAGAGAAAACAGCAGAAAAGCATAAAATACAAATCATGTGCATGTGACGACCGTCACAAACCCTGTCACGACCGTCCCGCCCCGGGTGTCACGACCGTCATAGGCCCACCACGACCGTCATAAGGCCAAAAGCAGCATATTGAATTTGTCAACAGAAGTGATCCACACGACCATTTTTCTCGTTCCTTAGCCATTTTCCCGTGAATTTCTCACTCAACCAAGTCACCCTTATTTCGCTCAACTTCCCTAGTGTTGGAAGTTGGAAACCTACGGGCACGCTTAATTTTCCTCCCTGAAGCCATCTTTCAAGATTTTTCTCTACATTTATTTTCCCCAGCAATTCTGTTTTCTATTATTTTTCTTCAGTAGCATTGTTTTCTTTTACCGCAATTTGTTTACCGTTCCGTTCAGAGCTTTGATTTTTCCTTTCCCTTTCTGTTTTTCATTTAGCTAAAGTAGTAGTTTCCTACACTAGGGAACTAATGCAATTTATTTAATTTAGTTTAAGCAATTATTTCGAAGAAGCAGAATCCTACCGACCTGTGGAGGACTGCTCAAGTACTTCAAGATTCGGCATATTCTATTAATCCAATTTCCAGGTTTTTATTCAATTATTATTATTATTATTGCTTTATTATTATTATAATCATGTTTGCTTTATTGTTGATCTGTTTATGTTCGTCTGTGTTTGCGTTATTTAACATGTCCGACTAAACTACCGGTATCGGTATGTAAACAATTTAATTAGACGGGATTTAATAATAATCAGTGTAAAACTTCTTTTCTCAAACAATCTTTTTGCTCGTGATTTTTAATTTAAATTTAATAAACTTTGTCACAAGAGTGATAAGCTATTTAATACGGTTTTTCCACGAGAGTGGAAGATTAACTAAGGTGAGAACCGACAATCGCGAGAGCGTGAGGGTCGAACTGGATAGTAAAAACTAGGCATTAATTTTAAAAACAACGGGAGCACTTTAAAAGCAATTAGAACTTATTTATTTTCAAAATGTATTTTTAACTTCAAATGGGACAACGAGAGCGTACATTCTAACTTAAAAGTATAGTCTGAGTCAACAATCACGAGAGTGTGAGATAAAGCCTTTTAAATAAGTATTTCCTACGGAAAGATATTTGGTACTTAAAATATACACCGGTGACTTATCGAATCCCTGACGATTAATGTGTTGCATACTAATATCCCTCTATTAATATTTTCTTAAAACTTAGGTTCCTTTAGATTTAGTTTTTGTTCAACCAAACCTCTAAAAATCATCTCCTTAACTAAACATATTAACATCGATAGCATTAGTTTGACCACCGGTCCCTATGGGTTCGATATCTTTTAAAACTAAAACGACTGGACTGTACACTTGTAGTCAAGTACCCGGTAAACTATTTTTTATATACAATCACGAGACGTATCACATGACAGGTTTGTTGGCCATATGTCTTATCAGTTCTTCTTCTGTGCATCAGCCAAGCTGATTCATCGTTATAATACTCGCGCTAATCAACCGAAGATCATGGAGCATCTAGAGCAAGAAAATCGAGAGCTGAAGGATGAGATCGCCAGATTGACGGTGCTGATGGAATCTGTCATTACTGCATAAAATCAGTCTTCACCAACTCCTGCAACTCCTCTTCCTTAAAGGACTGCCATTTTTGAGGTTGTTACTTCAACTGTTCCAGTTGCCATTTCCAGTCAATCCATTCCTTATATGCCCGCTGGATTCCCTTGGGGAATGCCGTCAAATTCTATGCCAGAAGGGTATGAGCCCATATATGTTTCTCTACCAGCATTTAGCCCGGTCATGTTGGTGCCACCTCCGGTTGGTCACACTTTTCCTCGTGTTGAGGACACTACCTACCACTCTGAGCCGTCTGAGGGTCTAGATGTATATGAGAAGATGGATGAAATGAAAGATCAGTTCCTCGAGATGCGCAAAGAGTTGAAGACTCTGAGAGGGAAATACTTGTTTGGGAAGAGTGCTGTTGAACTCTGCTTGGTCCCCAATGTTAAGACCCCGGTGAAATTCAAGGTCCCAGACTTTGAAAAATACAAAGGGAATACTTGCCTGCTAAGCCATCTTGTTATGTATGCCAGAAAAGTGTCTACTCAAACTGATAATGATTAGTTATTGATTCACTATTTCCAAGACAGTTTGACTAGGGCTTCCTTGAAGTGGGACATGGGTCTGGACAATGCAAGCATCTGTACTTTCAATGACTTAGGTGAGGCCTTTGTCAAGCAGTATAAGTACAATGTGGATATGGCGCCCGATAGAGACCACTTGAGGTCTATGTCTCAGAAAGATAAAGAGACATTCAAAGAGTATGCCCAGAGATGGAGAGAACTGGCTGCCCAGATAAGTCTGCCTCTTGAAGAGAAAGAAATGACGAAGATCTTCTTGAAGATGTTGAGGTCCTTTTATTACAAACATATGATTACAAGTTCCCCCAATGATTTTACCGAAATGGTAAACATGGGGATGAGACTAAAAGAAGGAGTCCGTGAAGGACGTTTGTCTAAAGAAGAAGCATTAGCCAACAAGAAATATGGTGGGAGTTTCTCCAAGAGGAAGGATGGAGAAACTAACTCAGTGTCAGTAGGGAGGCAGAGAAGGCCTCATGTCAGAAAAATTTCTTAACCTCGTCAACATCAACATCAAGTTTCCTTTGTAATATCGGTTTTTTCCAACAATTCTAATTATTCAGTTCCAATTCAGCAATAACAACATAAACAACAACCGCAACAAAGAACCAACTACAACAACAACAGTCATCACCAACAAAATTTTGAGAGAAAGAAGGTCTCCTTTGACCCTATTCCTATGACTTATGCAAAGTTATACCCATCACTGGTCCTCAAGAACCTCATTCATCCAAGAAATCCTCCGCAAATTCCTGAGCCACTACCATGGTGGTTCAAGCCTGATCTTTATTGTGCTTTTCACCAGGGAGCTCCTGGTCATGATATTGAGAATTGTTATCCGCTGAAGTACAAAGTTCAGAAGCTTGTCAAAAATGGTATAGTGTTCTTTGAGGATAGAGCGCCAAATGTAAAAGCCAATTTGTTGCACGCTCATGGTAACACTTATGTCAACATGGTGGATGGTTGTCTAGGGAATTTATGAGTTTTTGATGTGAGACATATCCGAAGATATCTGGTAGAGATGGATAAGACCTTATGTGTAATTAGTGACTATGAACATGACCATGATGGTTGTGTCATTTGTAGTGTGAACCCCCGTGGGTGTATGATTGTCAAGAGAGATATCCAGAAGTTGATGGATAAGAATGTAATCCAGATTCAATAGTCAAGGGATATGGGAGATGATGTGAATGTGATTGTGCCAATATCCAAGACCCCTTAGAGGGTAGTTATTCAGTTTGATAGTAGCAACAACAACAATGTCAATAGATCAGTATCGCTGTTGGTTATATGGTTAGCGGGCCCTGTCCCCTACTCATCTGATATAGTTGTGCCATATCAATACAATGCCACTATGATAGAAAATGATAAAGAGGTTCCTCTACCAGTTGCAGACTCAGTAGTCAATATTGTAGATATTATGAAGGTGACCTGTAGTGGTCGTGTGTTCAGTCCAATATTTCTGAAAGTAGTAGAAGACGTGTCGGTAAGTAAGAAGGCAGAGATTCCTGTAGCGAATCCAGTTAGTACTCCAATGTGTCAGTCTGGTGAGTCCCCGCAAGTTGAACACTAACAATGATTATAAGGTATTAAAGTTGATTAAGAGGATTCGATTCAATGTTGTGGAGCAGCTGCTCCAGATGCCGTCAAAGATCTTTGTACTATCACTGTTGATGAATTTCAAAGCACAAAGGGAGGCATTGCAGAAAGTGCTAGGACAGGCTTATGTTGAGCATGATGTGACAGTGGATCAGTTTGACCACATAGTTGCCAACACTACTTCTTGTAACAATCTGAGTTTTTGTGATGACGAGCTTCCTGAGGAAGGCATAAATCATAATTTCGCATTACATATTTCTATGAATTGCAAGGAGGACGCTTTGTCCAATGTGTCGGTTGATAAAGGGTCATCATTAATTGTGTTACGAAAATCAACTTTGTCAATACTCTTTTATCAATGTGCCCCAATGAGGTATGGTGGCGTGGTTGTCAAAGCGTTCGACGGTTCTCGTAAAACTGTCATTGGAGAAGTGGACCTTTCGGTTAAGATAGGTCTGAGTGATTTGCAAATTACTTTCCAAGTAATGTATATCCACCCATCCTACAGTTGTCTATTGGGAAGGCCCTGGATTCACGAAGCTGGAGCAGTGACGTCTACTCTTCACCAAAAGCTGAAATTTGTGAAGAACGACAAGCTTGTCATTGTTGGTGGAGAGAAGGCATTCTTGGTGAGCCATTTGTCATCTTTCACATACGTTGATGTTGAGGAGGAGGTTGAAACGCCGTTCCAAGCCTTATCTATTGCTAATCTATTGCTATTCAAGATGGCAGCATTGACAAATGGGGTCGTGTTATAGAGGTCGCCGAGAACAAGAACAGAGTTGGACTGAGATTTCAACCAGGGCCATTCAACGCCAATGTCAAAGTTATGCAACCAATTTTCCATAGTGGAGGGTTCATTCATGAGAACGATCAACACTCAGTTGTCGTTATTAAAGACAGTGGAGATAAAGACGAAGCTTGCGCCAACTTTGTGACACATGGCCATACTTGCAACAATTAGGTTGTTGTTGATGTTCCTGTTATCATTCATCGTTCTAAGTAATTTGTTTTTTATTTTTTTTAAGAAAACCTTTCTCCTATGCCTAAGGGAGAAGTGAACATTGTTGGGCATTTTTATTATTATCATCAATAAAATACAATTTTAATCATCCACATCTATGATATTTTATTTTCACTTTTTGCTTTTTCTGAATATGGTAATCACAAAAAACATAAATAAATAATAATCTTCCATCTGGATAATGTTTGTTCGCACTCCACTTCCCTAAAATCAAAATATCAAATCATTATGCAGGTTGGTTCTTAAACCCATTGAATACAATGATCTTACTCCCTCTCCAAACTTTGATTTCCTTGTGTTTGAAGACGAGTAAGAGATTGATGATGAAGAAGTATCTGATGAAATAACTCGTTTGCTTGAACACAAGGAAAATCCATTCAGCCGTTTGAAGAGCAGATTGAACTGGTCAACTGGGGTTCCGAGGATGATATGAAGGAAGTCAAGATTGGGTCTCAACTATGTCCAGAAGCTAAGAAGGGGTTGATTGATCTTCTTCGAGATTATTCTGATGTGTTTGCTTGGTCCTATCAAGATATGCTTGGGTTGGATTCTGAAATTGTGGAGCATAGATTATCGTTGAAGCCTGAATGACCGCCGGTTGAGAAGAACTCATCATGATATGGTAGTAAAGATCAAAGAGGAAGTGCAGAAGAAAACTGATGTTGGTTTTCTTGTTACCTCCGAGTATCCGCAGTGGGTGTCCAATATTGTGTTTGTTCCTAAGAAAGATGGAAAAGTCCGCATGTGTGTTGATTATAGAGATTTGAATAAAGTCAGTCCGAAAGATGATTTTCCTCTGCCACACATTGATATGTTGGTAGACAATATAGCTAAATTCAAAATCTTTTCATTTATGGATGGATTTTCCGGTTATAATCAAATCAAGATGGCACCTGAAGATATGGAAAAGACCACATTCATTACACCCTGGGGAACATTCTGTTATAGAGTGATGCCTTTCGGTTTAAAGAATGTTGGTGCAACGTACCAGAGAGCTATGACCACTCTTTTTCATGATATGATGCATAAAGAGATTGATGTCTATGTTGGTGATATGATTGCCAAATCAAGTGATGAAGAAGAACATGTGGAGAATTTGTTGAAGTTATTCCATCATTTGAGGAAGTATAAACTGCGCTTGAATCCCCATAAGTGTACTTTTGGTGTTTGTTCTAGTAAGTTGTTGGGCTTCATTGTTAGCAAGAAGGGTACTAAAGTTGATCCTGCCAAGGTCAAAGCAATGCAATAGATGCATGCGCCCAAAACTGAGAAGCAAGTCAGAGGTTTTCTCGGACGCTTGAACTATATCTCAAGATTTATATCGCATATGACTGCCACATGTGCGCCAATTTTCAAGCTTCTTCGGAAAGATCAGTCTTCTAATTGGACCGAATATTTCCAGAAATCTTTTGATAGTATCAAAGAGTATCTGCTTGAGCCTCCGATTCTGTCTCCTCCTGTTGAAGGAAGACCCTTGATCATGTATTTGGCTGTGCTTGATGAGAGTATGGGTTGTGTTCTTGGTCAGCAAGATTAATCTCGAAAGAAAGAATATCCAATTTACTACCTCAGTAAAAAGTTCACCGACTATGATACTCGGTATTCTATTCTTGAGAAAACATGTTGCGTATTGGCTTGGGCTGCTAAGCGTCTGCGCCAGTATATGTTGAATCATACTACTTGGTTGATATCCAAAATGGATCCAATCAAGTACATTTTTGAGAAGCCTTCTTTAACTGGGAGGATTGCCCGTTGGCAGATGTTGTTATCTGAGTATGATATTGAATACCGATCTTAGAAATCTATCAATGGTAGGGTCTTGGCTGACCATCTAGCTCACCAACCGATGGAAGATTATCAGTCAATGCAGTATGATTTTCTTGACGAAGAGATTTTGTACTTGAAGATGGAAGATTATGATGAACCATTGCTTGAAGAAGGTCTAGAACCTAGTTCCTGTTGGGGCATGGTATTTGATGGAGTTGTTAATTTGTATGGTAATGGAATTGAGGCAATGACTATTACTCCTCAAGGCACTCATTTTCTGTTTATAGTGAGTATGAAGCTTGAATTATGGGGCTTGAAGAGGCTATTGATCTTAGAATAAAGTATCTTTATGTCTATGGAAATTTAGCTTTGGTTATGAATCAGATCAAAGGTGAATGGGAGACGAATCAACCTGGTTTGATACCATATAGAGATTATGCGAGGAGGATATCAACTTTCTTTACAAAGGTTGAGTTTCATCATATCCCTCGAGATGAAAACCAAATGGAAGACGCTCTTGCAACGCTGGCTTCAATGATTGTAGTGAAATTTTGGAATGAAGTTCCCAATTTGACTGTGATGCGTCTTGATAGGCCAACTTATGTATTTGTTGTTGGAGAAGTCAAAGATGAAAATCCAAGGTATTTTGATATCAAATGTTTCCTCCAAAGTCAAAATTACCCGCCTGGGGCATCTTTGAATGATAAGAAAATTTTGAGGAGATTAGCTGGCAACTTCTACCTGAATGGTGATGTGCTTTATAAGAGAAACTTCGATATGGTTTTGCTCAGATGCGTGGATAGACACGAAGTAGACTTATTAATTACAAAAGTCCATGAAGGTTCCTTTGATACTCATTCTAATGGACATGTTATGGCAAAGAAGATGTTGAGAGTAGGTTACTATTGGCTGACAATGGAATCTAACTGTTGCAAATTTGTGAAGAAATGCCACAATTGTCAAATTTATGAAGATAAGATTCATGTTACTCCAACATGTTGAATGTAATTTCCTCTCCATGGCCCTTCTCCATGTGGGGAATTAATATGATTGGCATGATTGAGCCCAAAGCTTCGAACGAACATCGTTTCATTCTAGTGGCTATTGATTACTTCACAAAGTGGGTTGAAGCGACATTGTATGCAAATGTAACCAAGCAAGTTATTGTGAGGTTTATCAAGAACCATATTATATGCCGTTATGGTGTTCCGAGTAAGATCATTACTGATAATGGATCTAACTTGAACAATAATATGGTGGAAGCTCTTTACAAAGACTTCAAGATTACACATCATAATTCTTCTCCCTACAAACCTAAGATGAATGGGGATGTTGAAGCTGCAAATAAGAACATTAAGAAGATCATTCAGAAGATGTTTATGACATATAAAGATTGGCATGAGATGCTCCCATTTGCTTTGCATGGGTACCGTACATCCATCCGCACTTCAACAGGGGCAACCCCTTTCTCACTTGTTTATGGCATGGAAGTTGTGCTCCCAGTAGAGGTTGAGATGCCGTCACTTCGTGTGCTAATGGAAGCCAACTTGACAGAAGCTGAATGGTGCCTGACCAGATATGATCAGCTGAATTTAATTGAAGGGATGAGATTGACTGCCATGTGTCATGGTCAGTTATATCAGCAAAGAATGTAGAAAGCTTTTGATAAGAAGGTCAGGCCTCACATGTTTAGAGATGGTGACCTTGTGCTCAAGAAGATTTTATCTTTCAAACCTGATGTTACGGGCAAATAGACTCCTAATTATGAAGGCCTGTATGTTGTAAAGAAATCCTTTTCAAGCATTGATTTGATCCTTACAACTATGGATGGTGAAGATTTCATGCGTCATGTGAATGCCGATGCAGTCAAGATATACTTCGCCTCAAAAAGAAAAGAACAACTCGCTAAATTGAAAATCCAAAGGGCGACTTAGGCAAAAAAGAGCGTCTCGGTGGATTGAAAACCCGAAAGATTGATCCAGGAAAAAATTAGAGACATAAAATAGAAAATTTATCTTGGTAGATTGAGTACCCCGTCTTGGGGCAATCTAGGAAAAAATTAGGGGTTATGTCAAGTAACTTCATTCAGTTGGTCCTAATCGTGGAAGCTGGTTTTGAGCAAGTCATTCTCAACTAAAGACAAGCACAATGGATGTTGAAGTTGGTAGGGAGAGTAGTGATCATTGTATTCAATGTAGCCCTTTCCCATGTAAATTACCATTTTCAAACTTTGTAAAAGATCTACGGTGTCTCGTCATTTACGGACTACCATTCTATTAAATAAAGTTGAGATTTTATCCAATTATTTCTATTCTTATTTACTTCTGCTAAATAAAATTGAATTTTTATGATGATAATTTTAAAGTAATGAATAATTATTTTTCTTAAAATAATAAAAATAACCACTTTAAAAATAATCAATTTCAGTAAGGAATGTCAACAGCAATCTGAGAACAGGTAAGTCTTGAAGTGTGAAGCATTGTTGGTCGTTCCCAAGAAATTGGTTTGGTAACTCTTCCTCCCCAACAGTTCGTCGTTTATCCCTAGCTTGGTCGATGAGTTTCTCCGTGCATGATTTCTCATCCCCAGTACGGCCAGTGGGTCATGTCTCCAAGAGTCGAGCTAATGATTGATCCCCTTTGCAAGATTCATATTCCTCGGCCGAGGTGCTCATTTTTTGACTCTCCAGTTTTTGTATGGACCCCGGAGATCCGAAACCTTTATTTGGTTTCGTTTTGCATAACTTCGGCAGTTTCTCCTTTGTGTGAATCATATTCGGTTATCTTTGCCTTGGAATTGGTTTATTTTGCAATTTCAAAGAAGAATTTGATGATTATTGAGGAATGCGACGATCTTGGTCATAGCATCCCCAACGATTTTCTTAAATCCCCGTGCTCATAGTTTTAACTCTTGTTTTCCCTGGTAGAGTTCATCTTCTGATATGAAGATCCCTCATTCCCGGCAATATTGGATTTGGAGCAGTATTTGATTTTACCCCCTGCAAGGTTGTCTCCCATTCTGACATGGTGTTGACTTAAAATTCCCCGCAGTGTTGATTTATTGGGATCCTCAGCAGACCCTCCTCTATCCTTAACATGTTCGGTTGATCTTCCTTCAACAATGCTCTCTTCTCCCCGTGAAGTTTGCCATGATTGATTAGAAGCATTTTCTCCATGACTTTCCCTAGCCAAAGTTGATTTATGCAGAGCTAGATGATTTATTTTCATCCCAGTATCTTCTCCAGTGGGTGTTTCCAGCGTGTTGAGATTAGTCGAGTGTTGCAACAGTGATTAAAATCTTTGTTATTTGTATCCTTTGTGTTGTTTTGTCAGCATAATCATGATCATATACATGCAAAGTCATGCATAAGGCACAACATCAGATATTTCATTATGCACCTTATCGCATAGATTTTTCTTCTAATCCCCTGCCTTGGTGATATTATCTCCCCATGCAGATTTGGTGTGTCTGTCCTCCTTCAATTATAGAGTGTTAGCCCCTTAAGCATAAATAGTTTAACCTTTCTCATTTCCCCACCGAGTTATTTCCTCGTGGATGATTATTATTTCAGTTTCCTCCCCAGTTAATTATCTGGATGGAACCACTCCCCTTGAGTTAGATCCTCTTTGGGTTGAGTCTTTGTTCGATCGTTTCTTTCTAGTTTTTACCTAGATAGATATTTTGGTCCCCTAAGAGTTTATTACCCAGTAACTGATAATATTCTTCTCAATTTTTTAGTACCTTACTTTTGCCAATACCCGGTAAAATGTAATCTACTTCTGTTGTTTTTCCCAGCAGATTCGTTTTCACGTCTCCCTAGGTAGTTTATCCTTGATATGTTCATCCTAACCAATGACATGTATTCTTCCTTCTTTGGTTCTCTACCCATTAAAAAGGTAGTTGTAATCCCTATTTTATTCCCCGGAGAATCTATCCTTGATATGTTCACTTTAACCGGTGACGGGTTTTTTCTTCTTTGCGATATTCTACCCAGTAACCGGTAGTTGTAATTCCTATATTCCCTTGCTGAGTTTATCCTTGATATGTTCATCCTAACCGATGATAGATATTCTCTCTTTGGTATTCTATCTAGTAACTGATAGATATAATTCTCATTTCTCCCCAACAGTTTATCCTTGACATGTTCATCCTAACCGATGACAAATATTCTTCCTTTGAGTTTATCCTTGATATGTTCATTTTAAATAGGTGACGGTTACTCTCTCTTTGGTCTTCTGCCCAGTAATTGGTAGTTGTAAATCTTATTTGAGTTCTCTCCTCTGTAGGTTATTCTTACCCATTAAAGTGTAACTAATACACCTCTTTTTCCTCAGCGAGTCATCCTTGATATGTTTACCCTAACCGGTAATGGATGTCCCTCTGTCAGAGTATATTATCTTTCTACCCAGTAACCGGTAATTGATAATATATCTCTGGTACTCCTGTGTTGAAGTTCATTCTTCCCCAGTTGAGTTTGAGTGCGTATTTCCTCAGTGGAATCTTCTTTTCCTGTTTGATTCGAAGTATTTCAGCTTTGTTCTGATCTACCCATTTCCCCTGCAGAATTCCCTTATCCAGATCGAGTCCTTCCATTGATTTATTTTCATGGAAATTCCCATCGTGTCTCCAGCAGTTTTTAAGACGTAATCTAGCCTACACATAACTATTTATTCCCCTATAGTGTGTGTCCCCCTAGTGAGTTTTTCTTATGGAATGCATTATGCTCCTGTGGACTTTCAGTTTCTTAGGATTCTTTTCCTTTATGGAAAATTATTCCCCGCAAAGACTATTTTAACATTCATATCATATGCATCATGAGGTCTCTTAGGGACCAAAAATTGTTTCTATATGTTGTTACTTAAGTTCATTCTACCGAGTTGATACGAAGATTTTAACCTTCACATCCTCAGTTAGAATGTCCTTAAATAGGGACAACTGTGAGCCCCAATTTTGACCTTAAGATCCCTCATGATATATCATCATTTGCATTGGCTTTGGGATCACAACTTGGCATCCTCATTACCCCTCATTCATTGGGTTTGCATTGGGAGAGATCATCAAGCATATTTGATTGTATCTTACTTTGTTTTTCATCATTTACTAACCAAAATACCAAAAATATGTTTATGTATAACTTTGTTTCTTTTGTAGGTAGAGTGTGTGTCCACTTGTGCCTCATCAAGCTCATAACTAGGGTTTGAGACCCTCAATGCAAGGATATCAATCAATAGATGGTTCACATTAGCTATAGACATCATATATGGATCCCCATGATCTTCACCTATCATTGTGATCAAGAAATCATTAAGAGTTTGAAGCTTGTTTGCCTTGGAAGCCTTAATTCATCTGGGTATCCTGTGTGACTTACTCAACAAGTTTCTTCAGAAATTGATCAAATATATCAAGTTATACTTCATTATAATCATCTTATGCATATATTTCCTCCATGAGTCCCAAAGATCAAGAGAACTTCAAGTTTGCAAGTTGGTTCAAAGAGGTTGACCAGAGAAAGTCAACAGATCAAAACTAGGGTTCCCTAGACCCTATATCCTACAATTTTTGTCATATGAAAATGATTTTAAGAGAAACGTTACTCCTTATTACATTCCAAACAAATTTAGAGTTGAGGTCAAAAGCTAGTTTTGCTTGGAAAGTCACTTTTTATGGTGAAAGATTATAGGTCACATTGTTTGTGCCCTAGTTAGGAGATCAACTTCCAAGGACCATAAATTTCTCAATTATTATGATATTAAGTCCATACAAGTTTAATGATCAATTTCAAGATGTCCTCTCCAACTTTGATTCTTTGAGAAACTTCAAATACAACTTGCAAGGGCATATTACAAGAGGAAACATTATAGGTCATTTTGGGCCATTACCATTGAACAAGCAATTTTCCTAAACTTCTAAAATGCATAAATCCTTCATTCCAAATCCAAATGAGGTCAAATTTGTGATCAAATTGAAGAGGTTTGAAATAGCTACAACTTTTATGAATGAACATTTTCCATTTGAATCCCATAGCAAAAGTTATTCAAGGTGGAAGAAGTGAACATTTGGCTTGGTACTTAGAAAAATTTCAATTATGTTTGATTTTCCAAACTTCCACCTCAAAATTCATCATGATCCAAGCTTAAAATGCAAAAGTGTTCAACATGAAAGTTGTTCCCCTTGATCTCACTTTTCCGAAAAGTCCAAAATGACTTCATTTGGCTAAGGTTTGAATGACTTGCGCATGGCTTTTCTTCAAGGTTCCATTTGGATGAATCTCATAACCACTTCTCAATTCCAAATGCATGGCTTCATGTCGCACTTCCAGCATCACTCATGATCATCTTTGGACCTTTTGACATAACTTCATAGGCCTATCATACACCCATGCAAGCATGCACATGCGAATTTCTATTTTTGGCATTTGAATGAAAGTGCGCAGAAATCAATTGCCAAGCCTATAAATACATTGCCTTATGCTCAGAATTAGGGACACATTGCCCAAGCTTTGCTTCTGCAACCTTCCCTTCACCAATAGAGGATAAACTTGAAGGTTTTCAATTGAAAATCAAGTTTCAATTTCACTTCTATTTTGAAGTTGAAACTCCAAGAATACAAGCCCTTCCTTGATCTATTTCACCTCCTGCAAGCTTTTGGAGTCAAGCCAAGGCCAATTGGAAGCATGATCAAGCAATATTCAAGCTACTCGAAGGTGATTTTTCAAAAAAAATCTCTCTTCGAGTCTCTCTCAATTCTTCACCATTCTCTGTGATTTTTGGTTGGCTGAAGTCCTACCAATGTAGGCAACAAGATTGAGTTGCTTTGAGGTAAAATCGAAGCAACTCGGTTCATGATCCTCAAAATTCAAATCTCTGTATCTTTCAATATACTTGGAATTAGAGAAAATTGAGGCCAAATTCGAGCTCCTGAGCAGTTTTTCTTTGTGCATATCTTTATATGTTTAAAAATACTTCTGACTTTTCAAAAATAGTGAATTTTTTTGTCTAAGGTCCTTTGACCTTGTTTGACCTAGGATAAATCCCTTGGCCATTTATTTGGCGTTTTGAAGGGACTTTAGGTTTTGACCAAATTAAAATGTATTTTAATTCATTTTTAAATTGATTTTTAATTGATTAAATGTTTAAAAATGTTGTTGAGCCATTTTTATGGTCTTGTGATGTTTGACTTTCTGTTTGGGCCTTGGTCAAGGTTGATTTGACTTTTATTGGATCAAAACCATTGAACTTAGGGGATTAATGAAATATACATTTCATATCCTAAAATGAATTAATGGTTTTGATTTGACGAAATTCCTCCCATGATCAATTTGTGTTTCTATCTTCCCCTTCCTTTTCATCTCCATCCCTATTCTTCCCCATTCCCTCATTTGACCAATGGAATATCTAATGTCTAAAGGCTAATTGATTCATCAATGACCTTGTATCAGATGAATCAATACAAGTGTGATTGAGATAGGTCCCTCCCCCTTGATCTTTTCTTTTTGTGTGTGGTATGTTTTAGGAGTTTGGATCTTCATACCAAATCTCTAACATACATTAACACCTATATTTTCATTGCCCGACCTCAGATAGTTGTGACTTCTACATAAGTCCAATTACGATTGCTTAACATAGAGCTAAATTTGACCCTCAAGGCATATCATTATAGTAACTGAGATTGTAAGTCTCTCATTCTTCATGGCATTGTGTGGAGACTTGACCTTTTTTCCTTTCATTGGAGCTAGTGGAATACTTGTTGAATTATCCAAGTTGGAGCCCTTCTCATGCAAGATGTCTTGGTTTAAGGATTCATACTTCTGAATGAATGGTTGAGTGTTCTCCAAAGAATGACTTAATCAATTAAAATCACCACTAACACTTGACTAACTTTTGACTAACATTTGACTAACTCTTTTTAATATTTCTTTACTCTCCAGTCATTTACTTTATGTAATTTATATTTCAGTCATTTATTATTCATTACCATTTACATCTCATATAACTTGTTTATGTTTATGTCATTTTCACTTTGCTCATTTGAGCCATTTTTTGTGATTTATATATATTGTTTATGTGTTTTTATTTTTTTTGTGGTCTTTTGACCTTAAAATACCTAATAACAATAAAAACTATAAAAAAACATCAGGTGGACTTTTGAACTTGATCTGAATTTTTGGACATAGGACTGGGCAACATTCCCTGTGCAAAAAGGACTAGGCGAATGCCAACATTCTGAGATTGAGCTATTGTGAACTATGCCTTCATTTGATACAAGCTTTGGGATTTGTTTGAATTCATCTGCTACTATGTCTTGGTGCTTAATTGTTATTTTGATTTTGTGTCTGATGCTTTACTCTGAGTTGATCAAGGAATATTTCATATGATACATGGAAAGACAATGAAGCCTACTAGCTATTGGAATTGCTTGCTTGGATGTGGCTATCTTTATTTGATGTATGGATCTTCATGATGTCGGGATATTACTTATTGCTTATTTATTATTGCTTGATAAAAGTCCAAGGGAAAATGGGTTTCTATATGACATTTTTGTCTGTTGGATTGCATCCCATTTGTCAGATCTTTTCAACTCTTAACTCTTAAAATTTTGCTTAGGATAGCCTCTTCATCTCCTCCCACTTCATTAATTTCAAAATCTCTCCCCCTTTTCAAAAACTTCTTTGCTTGTGATTTAAAACTTAGACTTTGTTTTAATAATTAGAAACTTTGGCCTTATGCCATTTAATTTTAAAACTCTTTCTTAAATCAAATTTGTAAATAAACTTAATCATATTGACTTAAAATTTCAAAAGACAAAAGGAACTAACAACTCCATTCAAACTTTTGGCCCTTTGTGCCTTTCTTATTAAACTCTTGTTAAAACACATGCACACATAAAAAAGGGCTCCCTAGGAGTAACTAGGACACTTTGGGTGCTGTAAGACCCAAATTTTGACCCTAAGATCCCTCATGCTATCTCATCATTTGCATTGGCTTTGGGATCACACCTTGGCATCATCCTTACCCCTCATTCATTGGGTTTGAATTGGGAGAGGTCACCAAGCACATTTGATTGTATCATACTTTATTTTTCATTATTTACTAACCAAAATGCCAAAAATATGTCTATGTATAGTTTGTTACTTTTGTAGGTAGTGTGTGTGTTCACCCATGCTCCATCAAGCTCATATCTAGGGTTTGAGACCCCCAATGCAAGGCAATCAATAAAGATATGGTTTTAATTGGTTCTAGAAATCATATATGTATCCCCATGGTCTTCACATATCATTTTGATCAAGAATTCATCAAGACTTTGAAGCTTGTTTGCCTTGGAAGCCCTAATTCATCTGGGTATCTTGTGTGACTTCCTCAACAAGTTTATTCATCATTTGATCAAATATATCAAGGGATACTTCATATTACATAATCTTACCAATATATGATCCTCCATGAATCCCAAAGATCAAGAGAATGTCAAGTTTGCAAGTTGGTTCATGGTGGTTGACCAAAGAAAGTCAACTAGTCAAAATTGGGGTTCCCTAGACCCTATCTCCTACGAATTTTGTCATGTGAAAATTCTTCCAAGAGAAACGTTACTCCTTATGACATTCCAAGCAACTTGAATATTTAAGTCAAGAGCTAGTTTTGCTTGGAAAGTCATTTTTTATGGTGAAAGATTATAGGTCATTTTGTTTGAACCCTGGTTAGGAGGTCAACTTCCAAGGACCATAAGTTGCTCAATTTTTATGAGATGAAAGCCATTAAAGTTCCATGATCAAATTATATATGTCCTTTTCAACTTTTATGTTTCTAAGAAGTTCAAATTCAACTTGAAAATGCATGTTCCAAGAGGAAACATTATAGGTCATTTTGGGCCATTACCATTGAACAAGTAATTTTCCTCAACTTCTAAAATCCATAACTCCTTCCTGCCAAATCCAAATGAAGCCAAATTTATGACCAAATTGAATAGGTTTGAAAGAGATACAACTTTTATAAAGGAACGGTTTCCATTTTAAGTCCATATCAAAAGTTATTCAAGGTGGAAGAAGTGAACATTTGGCTTTGGTACTTAGAAAATTTTCAAATATGTTTGATTTTCCAAACTTCCGCCTCAAAATTCATCATGATCCAAGCTTCAAATGGAAAAGTGTTAAACATGAAAGTTGTTCCTCTTGATCTCACCTTTCTAAAATGTCCAAGATCACCTCATTTGGCAAAATAATGAAAGATTTGAGCATGGGTTCTTTTCAAGGGACCAATTGGATGAATTTCACCTTCACATTTCAAATTCAAATGCATGGCCATATGACATTATTTCAGCATGATACACAAGCACTTTTGGACCTGAATACATCACTTGATGGGCCTCTCACACGCCCATGCAAGCATGCAATGAAAATTGCTAAATTTGGCAAAATTGGGAAGTGTGTGGAAATGAATCACATTGGCAATAAATACAACTCTCATGGCTCAGAATTGAGGACCTCATGCCCAAGCTTTGAACCTAAAATCCAAACCCTCAGCATTAAAGGATAACCTTGAAAGTTTTCATTTGAAAATCGAGCTTCAAATCTCATTCTGTTTTGAGATTGAAACTCTAAGAGTCCAAGCCTCTCTTTGATCTTAATCACCTCCTACAAACTTCTGAAGCTCCTTCGAAGGTAATTTTTCAGAATTTTCGTCTCTTCAATTCTCCGCCAATTCTTCACTATTTTTTCTGATTTTTGGTTGGCTGAAGTCCTACCAATGTAGGAAACAAGATTGAGTTGCTTTGAGGTCAAACCGAAGCAACTCAGTTCATGATCCTCAAAATTCGAATCCCTATATCTTTTTATATACTTGGAATTGGAGAAAATTGAGGTCAGATTCGAGCTCTTGAGCATTTTTTCTTTAAACCCATGTCCTTATTTTTCATTTTGGTGGTGGTTGGTGGTTGACTAGTCCGGTGAGGTCCACCGGAGAAGACAACCGGAGCCCTAGCTCCGGTGATGTGTTGGCAATGTCTTGAACCATTAGATCTTCTCGACATCTTCTAATCATAGCCTTCGCTTCTAATTACCACGCGTATACACGCATTAACTATGGTACATGATGGAGCGCGTGTTTTGGCCATCAGATCTGCCACCTCAATTAATGAGGGAGATCCGATGGCCCTTGTTTTTTTGTATTTTCTGATTTTTCATTTAATTGCTTTATTTTGTTTAATTCACAATGATTTTATTTTTAATCCAAAAATATATGGGACTTTTACGAAAAATCTTTAAATATTTTTCTTTTTCATTTTCTGAATTAACATTATTTTTTGGATTAATTTTGATATTATTCATGAATTCAATGTTTTTGTGCACATTTTTAATTATTTAAAAATACTTCTGACTTTTCAAAACTCATGAAACTTTTTATCTATGGTCATTTGACCTTGTTTGACCAAAGATAAATCTCTTGACCATTTATTTGGTGTTTTGAAGAGGTTTTAGGTTTTGACCAAATTAAATTGTATTTTAATACATTTTTTATTTGATTTTTTATTGATTAAATGTGTAAAAATTATGTTGAGCCATTTTTATGGTCTTGTGATGTTTGACTATTTGTTTGGGTCTTGGTCAAGGTTGATTTGACTTTTGTTGGATTAAAATCATTGGATTTAGAGATTGATGAAATGTACATTTCATCTCCCAAAATGAATGAATTCTTTTAATTTGATAAAATTCCTCCCATGACCAATTTGTGTTTATTTCATCCCCCTCCCCCTTCGTCTTCATTCCTATTATTTCCCATTCCTTTCATTGACCAATGAAATCTCAAATATCCTAAGGCTAATTGGTTCATCAATGACCTTGTGTCAGATGAACCAATACAAGTATAGATGGGATAGGTCCATCCCTCTTGATCTTTTCTTTTAGTGTGTGGTATGTTTTAGAAGTTTGGTTGATTATACCAAATCTCTAACATGCATTAACACCTAAATTTTTATTACCTGGCCTCAGATAGTTATGACTTCTACATAAGTCAAATTACGATTGCTTAACATAAAGCTAAACTTGACCCTAAAGGCATAGCATTCTAGTAAGTGAGATTATAAGTCTCCCATCTTTCATGGTATTATGTGGAAACTTGGCCTTTTTTCCTTACTATGAAAGATGTCTTGGTCCAAGGATCCATGCTTGTGAATAGATGGTTGAGTGTTCTCCAAAGAATGAATTAATCAATTAAAAAAAGCAAAAGCACTACTAACATTCAATTAATCTTGACTAACATTTGACTAACTTATATTTATATTGCTTTACTTTCAAGTCATTTACTTTATGCAATTTAATTTCTAGTAATTTATCATTCATTTCCATTTACATTTCATTTAACTTGTTTATATTTATGTCATTTTCACTTTGCTCATTTGAGCCATATCTTGTATATATTTTTTTTGTGTATTTTGATTTTGTTTGTGGTCTTAGAACCTTAAAACACCTAACAAACAATGAAAACCCTAAAAAATATTTTGGTGGACTGTTGATCTTGATCTGAACTTCTGAACTTAGAATTAGGCAACATTCCCTATGCAAAAAGGACTTGGCCAATGGAAACATTCTGAAGTCAAGTTATTATGAACTGAGCCTTCATCTAATGCAAGTCTTGGGATGTGTTTGAGTTCATCTGCTACACTATCTTGGTGCAAACTGTTATTTTAATCTTGTGTCTAATGCTTTATTCTGAGTTGATCAGGGAGTATTTCATATGATACATGAGAAGACAAAGAAGATTGTTAGCTATGGGATTTGCTTGCTTGGATGTGGCTATCTTTATTTGATGCCTTGATCTTCATGATGTATGATATTGCTAATTGCTTGTTGATTATTGCTTGAATCAAAGTCCAAAGGAAAATGGGTTTCTATATGACATTCCTGTCTGTTGGATTGCATCCCATTGGTCAGATCTTTTCAACTCTTAACTTTTAATTTTATGCCTAGGATTAGTCTCTTCATCTCCCCCCACTTCTTAAATTTCAAAATCTCTCCCCCTTTTCAAAAACTCTCTTTGCTTGTGATTTGAAACTTAGAACTGATTTCAGATAGAAACTTTGGCCTTATTCCATTTAATTTTTGAACTTCTTTTTTATTAAATCAAACTTGTAAATAAATATAATCATATTGACTTAAAATTTCAAAAGACAAAAAGAACTAACACCCCATTCAAACCTTTGTCCCCTTTGTGCCATTCTCTCAGTTAAATTTTTGTTAAAAGAAATTCACCAACTTTGAAATTTTTACCATGAACTACGAGGTTTTGAGCCCTCATTTTTATGTTGGTACGTAGGCACAAGTCCGAAGGTCTTGTCAAACACAAAAATATAATTAATGATTTCTTTTCTCATCCACACACACTATTTTTCTCAAACATCATTTTATACCAAAAACACATACAGACATAAAAAAGGGCTCCTTAGGAGTACCTAGGACACTTTGGGTGCTAACACCTTCCCTCTATGTAACCAACCTCCTTACATGTAATCTCTGGCATTTTATTAGTTTTGATTTGAAAACTTCTTATCTTTGGGTTTTGTTCATACTTTTCCCTTTTCCTTTGGAAACAATAAAAGTGTGGTGGCGAATCTGGTTTTATTAACGTCAACTTTATCCATAGCTTGATGGTCATGAATTTACCACTACAGAAATTTAGTGGTGACTCTGCTGGGGACTAGTCCTCGGTGGGTTTAGCCTACTTTTTTATGTGTATATAATTGTATATTTGATGTTGGTATATTTGTTTGAATGATATAATTTGTCTGTTGTGCTTGGTGATCTCTGAGTGGTGAGATAAGTTCTAACCCGAACTTGAGTGCAATTAAGATATGAGGATGGTATATTCATGTTCAACTTGTGTGGAGTAGTCCTTAACAATTTGGCTTGAGACCCATCTACTTAGTGGAGTCCCTTTTAGAGTTACTAATGTCACACAAGTTATTTGTGGTTTGGCATTACTTTCTCTGATTTGGGGTACGAGAAATTGAGGGATGTAGAACATTTAACCCAACTTGGCCTATTTATGATGTAGTGCGGAGACTGTTCAGGTGTAGACCTGATAACAGTTGTTACGTGATACTACACTCAGACGAGTTTCTCTTGAGAATATTATGGGTTGATGAGTCAGTCATCCTAACCTGTAATATTCGATAGATGGGATTAAGACTCTGGGAACTTTTTAGAATATGATCTACATGTTTTTACCCTTAGTACACTCCTTTGGGATGGTTCTTAACCTGACTTCATGCTCGTGACTCACAACAAACCCTTTGATTATCGGTTGATCTGATCAAGTCTTGTCAATATCAATGGAACTTGGGTGTTGATAAGGTGAAAACCATAATCCACTAAAATGGATGATTGATCTTGATAATTACTTGATCCATCCCTTGACCTTTGTTTGTGATTGCCTTATGTGTTATCCCTTGTTTGTGATTATTGCATTCATGCATACATGCGCATCATGACATTAATCACACAAAAATAAATTACACGGAACTGAGGTCTTATTTGCAAATATTTTCAGACCATGGATTGTGGATGAAGGAACACTAAGAAGTACAATTTCAGATGTCATGATTTGAAAGAGTTAAGGAAGTTGTCATCTTTTGTGTTAGATCCTTTGGACTTCAAGCAACATCATGGAAAGCTTTTGTCTGTGTTATCTAATGATGTGGTTGAAGAACTTTTGAGCGTTTTGGTTCAGTTCTATGATCCTCTTTACCAGTGCTTCACTTTTCCTGATTATCAGCTTATGCCTATGTTAGAGGAGTATGCCCATCTCTTGGTAATACATGTATCTAACAAAGTACCCTTTAGTGGATTGAAGGAGATTCCCATATCTCATATCATAGCTGAAGCTCTTCATTTGAAGAAATATGAGATTGATGCTCATTTGGTTAAGAAAGGACGAATTATGGGGTTGGCTTCTGAGTTCCTCATTGGTAAAGCTACTGTCTTTTCTCAAACCGGTAGTGTGGATGCTTTTGAGGCCATCTTTATGTTACTCATCTATAGTTTCACTTTGTTCCCTAACATTGACAGTTTTGTTGATGTTAACGCCATTAGAATCTTCTTGATTGGGAATCATGTTCCTACTCTGTTGGGTGACATGTATTTCTCATTGCATTTAAGGATATCTAAAGGTGGTGGGACTATTGTGTGTTGTGTTCCTCTTCTGTACAAGTGGTTTATTTTGCACTTGCCTCAAACGCCTACTTTCCTGGAAAACAAACAATGTCTACGGTGGTCTCAGAGACTTATGTCTCTCACTAATGATGATATTATTTGGTATGATTCTGCATTGAGTAGCTTGGATATTATTGATAGCTGTGGTGAGTTCTCTAATGTTCCCCTCATTGGTACACAAGGAGGAATCAACTACAACCCGACTTTGGCTCGTTGTCAACTTGGGTTCCCCTTGAGAGATAAACCTAATAACACTCAGTTAGAAGGTCTTTTCTATCAAGAGGATAAATATCCCAACATTAAGCAAAAGATGATACATGCTTGGTATAATATGCATAGGAAAGGAAGATCCGAGATTGGCCCGCACAACTGTGTAGCTTCAGAAGCTTACACTATTTGGGTGAAGAAGAGAGCTTTGGAGCTGAAGATTCCTTATGCTTGTGAAAGACCTATGTCGTTGGTTGTGGTTAAGCGATCAAATCTCCCTAACCAAGATGTAGAGGAGTTGGAAGACGTATTCGCCAAGGTGAAGCAAGAGAAGGATATGTAGGAAGAGAGGTTCCAGGCTTTGAGCCGAAAGCATGAAGAGTTGCAGCTTGAGTCGAAAGACAAAGATGCGCTTATTGAGATTCTTGAAAACTGAGCAATAAAGAGATAGAGAGAGACAGAGGGTCTATCTTCCTCTAGTATGCTTCATCCTTCGGGTTTTTGGAAGAAGATTGTTGATCAGCTTGTCCTTGAGAAAGATCAGATGAAGACATCCTTTGAGTCCGAGATTCGATGCATCCGAAGGAAGTACGTGCCCACAGCCAGATCATCTGATACCGTTGCTAGGGGATCCTTAGGATGATTAGTTTCCTTTTCTCTTGTATATTTATTTTGGTTTCTGAAATTGTACTCAGTGTAATCCTTCCAAATTTTATGAATAAAAAGAGATTTTATGGTCAATCAAATTGTTGTTATTACTATTATATATTTGCAAATAGAACTTCATATGTTCCTTGAAATTAAATAAGCAAAAACATTGCATTTCATGCATCATTTGCATAGCATGTTTTCTTCCACCAGATGTTGTATTGGTTATTCTTCTATGCTTCAGCCAGGCTGAATCACCGATACAAAACTCGCGCTAATCAACCGAAGATCATGGAACACTTAGAGCAAGAGAACAAAGAGTTGAAGGATGAAATTGTCAGGTTAACAACATTGATGGAGTCTGTCATTACTGCTCAAAATCAGTCTTCACCAACTCCTGCAGCCCTTCACCAGAGGACTATCATTTATGAGATTTCTACCTCGACTGTTCCAGTTGCTACCAACCAATCTGGTCCTTCTATGTCTGTTGGATTCCCTTGGGGGATGATATCAAATTTTATGCCTGAAGGGTATGCACCCACCTTTGTTTCTCTACCGGTATCTAGCCCGATCATGTCAGTGCCTCCTCAAGTTGTTCCCATTTTGCCTCGTGTTGAGGATACCATCTACCACTCTGAGCCATCTAAGGGTCCAGACGTGTATGAGAAAATGGACGAAATGAAGGATCAGTTCCTTGAGTTGCGTAAAGAGTTGAAGACTATGAGAGAAAGGACTTATTTGGGAAGAGTGTTGTTGAGCTCTCCCTAGTGCCTAATGTGAAAATCCCGATGAAGTTCAAAGTCCCTGACTTTGAAAAGTATAAGGGAAATACTTATTCATTAAGCCACCTTGTGATGTATGCTAGAAAGATGTCAACTCAAATTGATAATGATCAGTTGCTAATTCACTACTTATAAGACAATTTGACTAGTGCTGCTTTGAGATGGTATATGGGGTTAGATAGTGCAAGCGTCCGTACTTTCAACGACTTAGGTGAGGCCTTTGTCAAGCAGTACAAGTATAATGTGGATATGGAGCCTGCTAGAGACAATTTGAGGTATATGTCTTAGAAAGATAAGGAGACATTCAAAGAGTATGCCCAGAGGTGGAGAGAGCTTGCTTCCTAGATAAGCCAACAATTAGAAGAGAAAGAAATGACGAAGATATTTCTGAAAATGCTGAGTTCGTTTTACTACGAACGTATGATTGCTAGTGCCCCCAATGACTTTACAGAAATGGTAAATATGGGGATGAGGCTAGAAGAGGGAGTCTGTGAAAGACGTCTGTCTAAAGAAGAAGAGTCAACTAGCAAGAAGTATGGTGGTAGCTTCTCCAAGAGGAAGGAGGGGGAAACTAATTCAGTGACTGTAGGGAGGCAGAGGAGGCCTCGTGTCCGAAAGAGTTCTCACCCTCATCAACATCAACATCAAGTTTCTTCAGTGATTCCTGTATTTTCCAATAATTCTAACAATCAATCAGTTTCGATTCAACAATAACAACGTCAACAAAAACCGCAACGAAGAACCAACTACAACAACAACAATAACCAACAAAGCTTTAAGAGGAAGAAGGTCTCATTTGAACCTATTCCCATGTCGTACACATAATTATATCCATCCTTAGTTCTAAAGAACCTCATTCAACCCAGAAATCCTCCACAGATTCCTGAGCCACTTCCATGGTGGTTCAAACGTGAACTTCGTTGTGCTTTTCACCAGGGAGCCTTTGGCCACGAATTAGAGAACTGCTATCCGTTGAAGTATGAGGTACAAAAGCTTGTGAAGAATGGGATGGTGTCCTTTGAGGACCGAGCACCTAATGTGAAAGCTAATTTATTGCCTACTCAGGGTAATGCTTCTGTCAACATGGTAGATGGTTGTCCTGATGAGTAAAAGGTTTATGATGTTCTCCATATTAGACAATCTTTGGTGGCAGTTGTAAGACCCCAATTTTGACCCTAAGATCTCTCATGCAATTTCATCATAAGCATTAGCATTGGGATCATACCTTGGCATCCTCCTTACCCCTCTTTCATTGGGTTTGTTTTGGGAGAGATCATCAAGAACCATGTGATTGTATCATACTTGTATATTATCATTTTACTAACCAAAATACCAAAAATATGTCTTTGCATTTTCCAAACTCTTTTGTAGGTAGGGCATGATCACCATTGATTTATCAAGTTCATATGTAGGGTTTGAGACCCTCATGACAAAGAGGACAACCATGAATTTATCCAAGAATGGTTATGAGCATCATATATGAGTCCCGATGATCCTTACATGTTATATTCATCAAGTTTTCTTCAAGAGTTTGAGGGTGATTTGCCTGGGAAACCCTAGTTTGACTAGGTATCTTGAGTAACTTCTCCAACAAACTATCTTACCAATTGATAAAATATCTCAAGGAACACTTCAAAATTCATCATCTTATGCATATGTGATCTACCATGAGCCAAGAAAGTCAATAGAATTGAAGGTTAGCAAGTTGGTTGATGGTGGTTGGCCAGATGAATTCATCTGATCAAAACTAGGTCGCCATAGATCCTATCTCCTACAATTTTCACCATATGAAAATGATTCCAAGAGAAATGTTACTCTAAATGACATTCCAAACAACTTTCATGTTTAGAACTAGATCTAGTTTTGCTTGGAAAATCATTTTCTATGTTGAAACATTATAGGTTATTTTGTCTAAACCCTAATTTGAAAGTCAACTTCCCAAGGCCATAACTTGCTCAATTTTTATGAGATGAAATATTTACATGTTTCAGAATCAAATTCAATATGTCTACTTCATCTTTTATATTTTTAGTGAGAGAAAATTCAACTTTTATGAGCATGTGATATGAGGTTACATTATAGGTCATTTTTGACCTATACCATTGAGCAATTGATTTTTCCAAACTTCAAAAATGCATAACTCTATCATTCTAAATCCAAATTACATGACACTTATGACCATTTTGAAAGTATTTGAAAGAGATACACCTTTGATGAAGACACTTTTCTCATTTGAAGCTCACATAAAAAGTTAAGCAAGGTGGAATATTGAGATATATGGCTTGACACAGAAAAAAATTTAACATGTTGAAATTTCCAAACTTCCACCTCAAAATTCTTTATGTTCCAAGCTCCAAATAAAAAAGTGTTGAAGATGAAAGTTGTTCCTCTTGATCTAACCTTTCCAAAAAGTCTAAATTCATCCACTTTTGACAAGATTTGCTAGGGATACGCATGGCTGGACCATTGCATCATCATTTGGAAAAGATCAAACTTTAAGCTTCCATGTACAATTGCCTAGCACTCCAATTTGATTTCATACTTATTCACACTCAATTATGGATCAAATGGAATGATCTCATGGGCTTGTATACTCCCATGCCCACATGCATCACTCATTGCCAATTTTGGAAACTCAGTTGGAAGGTGCAAATATCACATGATCCAGCTATAAATAGAGCTCCATATGCTCAGAATTAAGGACCCCTCCGCGCCAGTTTTGATCCCAAACACCAAACCCTTCCATTTGAGAGGATAATCCTGAGAATTTCCTTTGGAAATTGAGTTTGAATCTCACTGTTTTGAGATTCAAAACTCTAGGGAATCCAGACCTGCATTGAAGGTATTTTCCAGAAAATTTCATCTCTTCGATTCTCTCTCAATTCCATTCAATTCTCTTGGATCTTTGGTTGTATTAAGTCCTACCAATGTAGGCAAGAAGATTGAGTTGCTTAAAGGTCAAATCGAAGCAACTCAGTTGACACACCTCAAAATTCAACTTCTCATATCTTTCTATATATGTGGAGTTAGTTAAAATTGAGGTCAGATTCGTGCTCTATGCCATTTTTTTCTTTCAGATCATGTCCTCCTTTTTCATTTATGACGTGGTGATGAATGGACCAGTCCGGCCAAGGTCGCCTGAGAAGACGACCGACACTTTGCTCCGGCAATGATGTGGCACGGTCTAGAGCCATTAGACGGATTCAAAATGTTTTAATCATTAGCGTACATATTGATTACCAAGCGTGTGGATGTTTGACTCAGGCGCATCATGGAACGCGCGCGCTCAACCACTTGATCTACCACCTCAATTAATGAGGCAGATCAAGTGGTCCACGTTTTTTTGATTTTAATTTTTATTCCTTTTATTTTCATTAATTCATATTAATTTTAATATTGATCCAAAAAAATGAGAGTTTAACCAAAAACTTTCAAATAATTTCCTCTTTCATATTCTGAATTAAAATTATTTTTTGGATCATTATTAATATTTTTCATGATTTAATTGATTTTTTATTTGTTTTTAATTGTTTAAAAATACTTTTAAGTCTTTAAAAATTATGAAATATTTTCTCCAAGGTCCTTTGACCTTGTTTGACCTATGACAAATCTCATGGCCATTTATTTGGTGTTTTGATGAGGTTTTAGGAATTTGACAAACCATATTTAATTTAAATGCCTTATTTTAGTATTTTTAATTTGAATAAATGTCAAATAATTTTGTTGACCAATTGTGATGACTTGTTTGTGTTTCACTCTTGTTGTTGGGCCTTGGTCAAGGTTGATTTGACTTTGTCAAGTTAATATAGTTGGATTTAGGGGATTGATGGAATGTAGATTCCATCTCCCAAAATGAATGGATGATATTAATTTGGTAAAAGTCCTCCTTTGACAAATTTGAGTTTTGATCCATTCCCCTCCCTCTTCATCTTATTCCCCTTCTTTATGCATTCATCTCATTTGGTCTATGATATCTTAAAGTCATAAAGCTAGTTGATTGAAAAATTAACATAAGTATGGATGAGATTAGGCCACTTATTTTGCATATTTCTTTTTGTGTGTCGTATGTTTCATGAGCATAGTTCATTATATTATATCTCTAACATGCATTAACACCAAAATTCTATTGCCCAACCTCAAATAGTTGTGACTTCTACATAAGTCAATTACGATTGCTTAACATAACACTAAATTTATGACACAAAAGACATAGCATTCTAGTTAGTGAGATTGTAAGTTTCCCCTCTTTCATGGTATTGTATGGAAACTTGGCCTTTTTTCCTTCCTTTGGAAGATGTCTTGGCTCAAGGATCCATGCTTGTGATAAGTGGGTTGAGTGTTCTCCAAAGAATGTCTTAAAATGAAAAGCAAAAGCAAAACAATACTAACTTCTAACCCATTAAGAACTAACTTTTAATTTCAAGCCATTTACTTTAATGTCATTTTATTCTAGCCTTTATTCATTTTCTATTGTTCATATCATTCTAATTGTTTATGTTAATGCAATTTTCACTTTGTCCACTTGGACCATAGTGTGTGATATATCTTATTTGTATATACTTTGCTTGTTTGTGTGGTATTTGACCATTAATGTACATAATAACAACAAAAGAACTCTAAAACTTTTGTGCGGACTGTTGCCTTGATCTTGGACAAATAGACTTAGAACTTAGGCAACATTCCTATGCTAAAGGATTTGGCCAATGCCAACTTATTGAGAAATCAAGTGCTTGCAATGTGAAACTTCATCTGATACATCATTCAAGATTCCTCTGAGTTCATCTGCAACATGATCATTGTGTAGCTATTATTTTGAACCCGTGACTTATGGAATTCATCTGCTACATGGGCTAATTTTGAAGAATATCATGGAGTGGCTAAAGCTTGGATGTGGCTATATTTATTTGATGCCTTTGCTCTTCAAGATGATATAATTGTGCATTTGTATGTTGCTTGATTCTAAATGTCCAAGGGAATTTTGGGTTTTTATTGACATTCTTTTCTATTGGATTGCTACCCATTTGGTCAGATCTTATCAACTCTTCACTTTTAATTTTGTGCATAGGATTAGCCTCTTCATCTTATCCCCATTTCTTTAATTTCAAAATCTATCCCCCCCCCTTTTCAAAATATTCTTTGATTGAACTTATTTTGTTCTAAAATTTGACCACTTTGCAAAAAGGTAGAAACTTTGGCCTAATGCCATTGCATTTTCAAACTTCTCTTTCTTAAATCAAACTTATAAATAAAGTTAATTATACTTGACTTAAACTTTCAAAAAGAAAAAAAGAACTAACTCATTCAAACCATCTTTAGGCCTTTGTGCCTTTTAAACTTATTTTTTGTTAAAAGCAATGCATCCACTTTGAAATTTGTATCACGAACTACGAGGTTTTGATCCCTCATTTTTATGTTGGTACGTAGGCACAAGTCTGAAGGACTTTTCAAACACAAAAATATAATTAATGAATTCTTTTCTCATCCCCCCATTCTATTTGTTTGTAAACATCATTTTGTACCAAATACATATGCATACAAAAAGGGCTCCCTAGGAGTACCTAGGACACTTTGGGTGCTAACACCTTCCCTCTATGTAACCAACCCCCTTACTTGTAATCTCTGACATTTTATTACTTTTGATTTGAAAACTTCTTACTTTTGGGTTTTGTTCGTACTTTTTCCCTTTTCCCTTGGAAATAATAAAATCGCGGTGGCGACTCTTGTTATTTAATGTCTAGCTTATCCATAGCTTGATGATCATGAATTTACCGCTACAGAAATTAAGTGGAGACTCTGCTGGGAAGTAGTCTCTAGTGGGTTTAGCCTACTTTTTGTGTGTATATATTTGTATATATGTGATGTTTGTATATATGTATGTGTGATATAATCTGCTTGTTATTCTTGGTTATCTCTGAGTGGTGAGATAATTTCTAACCTGAACTTGAGTGCAATTAAGATAGGAGGATGGTATAGTCATGTTCGACTTGTGTGGAGTAGTCCTTAACAAGTTGGCTTGAGATCCGTATGCTCAGTGGAGACTCTTTTGGATTTGGAAATGTCACACAAGTATTTATGGTTAGGCATTGCTATCTCTAATTTGGGTCCGAGAAGCTGAGGACCGTAGAATATTTACCCCCTCTTGGCCTATTTAGGACGTAGTGTGGAGACTATTCAAGTGTAGACTTGATAACAGTTGTTACACGATATTACACTCAGACGAGTTTCTCTTGAGAATATTATGGGTTGATGAGTCAATCATCTTAATCTGTAATATCTGATAGATGGAATTAAGACTCTAGGAACTTTTTAGAACATGATCTATAGGTTTTTATCCTTAGTTCACTCCTTTGGGATGGTTCTTACCCAGACTCCATGCTCGTGACTTACAACAAACCCTTGATTCTTGGTTGATCCAATCAAGTCTTGTCAATATCAATGGAACTTGGGTGTTGATAAGGTGTAAACCATAATCCACCAAAATGGATGATTGATCTTGACAAAGACTTGATGCATACCTTGACCTTTGTTTTCCTTGTGTGTGATCCCTTATTTGTGATTGTTGCATTCATGCATTCATACGCATCATAACATTCATCACACGAAAATTTCAAGGAACTAAGGTATCATTTGCAAATATTTTCAGACCATGGATTATGGACGAAGGAACACTAAGAAGTACAGTTTCAGATGTCCCGACTTGAAAGAGTTAAGGAAGCTAGAATCTTTTGTATTAGACCCCTTGGACTTCAAACAACGTCATGTGAATCTTTTATCTATCTTGTCTGCCGATGTGGTTGAAGGACTTTTGAGTGTGTTGGTGCAGTTCTATGATCCTCTCTACCATTGTTTCACTTTCCCATATTTTCAACTTGTGCCTACATTGGAGGAGTATTCTCATCTTTTGGGGATACCGATTTCTAGTAGAGTGCCTTTTAGTGGATTGGAGGAGATTCCCCGATCTAATCTTATTGCTGAAGCTCTTCACTTGAAGAAGTCTGAGATAGAGGCTGATTCGGTGAAGAAAGGAGGATTGTTTGGGTTGCCATCTGATTTCCTCATCAAGGAAGCTATTGCCTTTGCTCAAGCCGGTAGTATGGACGCTTTTGAAGTTATCTTTGTGTTTCTCATTTATTGATTAGCTTTGTTCCCTAACATTGACAATTTTGTTGATGTTAATGCCATTAGACTTTTCTTGATTGGGAATCCTGTGCCTACTTTGTTGGGTGATATATATTACTCTTTGCATCTAAGGAATTCTAAGAGTGGTGCAACTATCGTCTGTTGCATTCCTCTTCTGTACAAGTGGCTTATTTCGCACTTGCCTCAGACACCTGCTTTTGTGGAGAACAAACAATGTCTAAGGTGGTCTAAAAGACTTATGTCTCTCACTAATGATGATATAGTTTGGTATGATCCGTCTTTAAGAAGTTTGGAGATTATTGATAGTTGTGGTGAATTCTCTAATGTGCCTCTCATTGGTACACAAGGAGGAATTAACTACAATCCTGCTTTGGCTCGTCGTCAACTTGGGCTCCCATTGAGAGACAAACCTAACAACACTTTGTTAGAAGGTATTTTCTATGAAGAGGGTAAAGATCCCCAACATTTGAAGCAGAAGATTGTGCATGCTTGGCATAATGTGCATAGGAAAGGAAGATCCGAGCTTGGTCCACGCAATTGTGTAGCTTTGGAGGCTTACACTCTTTGGGTGAAGAAGAGAGCTTTGATGTTGAAGATTCCTTATCCTTATGAAAGACCTATATCTATGGTTGTGGTTGAGCCGTTAACTCTCCCTAACTAAGATGTAAAGGAGTTGGAAGATGCGCTCATCAAGATGAAGCAAGAGAAGGACATGTGGGAAGAGTGTTTCCATGCTTTGAGCAAAAAGCATGAGGAGTTGCAGTTGGAGTCTAAGGATAAAGATGCACTCATTAAGCTACTTGAAGATCGAGTGACAAAGAGACAGAGAGAGCCAGAGGTTTCATCTTCTAGCCTGCCTCAGCCTTCCGTTGCTTGGAAGAAGATTGTTGACTAGCTTGTCCTCGAGAAGACTCATATGAAGGATTATTTTGAGACCGAGATTCGACGCATTCGAAGGAAGTACACGCCTTCATCCAGTTCTTCTGACGTTGTTAGGGATCATTAGGATAATTAGTCTCCTTTTCTCTTGTATTTTTCATTTGGTTTCTGAAATTGTAATCAGTGTAATCCTTCCAATTATATAAATGAAAAAGAGATTTTTTTGGTCATATAAAGATTATTTCAATTGTTGATATATATGGTTTCAAATGATATAGTAAGTTCCTTGAAAACAAAAAATAATCAAGCATTGCATTTCATGGATCATTTGCATAAGCAGGTTTCTCTTTTTCCAGATGTCTCATTGGTGTTTCTTTTGTGCTTTAGCCTAGCTGACGCTTCGGTACAACACCCGTGCCAATCATCTCAGAATTATGGAGCATCTAGAGCAAGAGAACAGAGAGCTGAAGGATGAGATCACCCGCCTGACTGCCACGATGGAGTCGGTTCTTACTGCTCATAGTCAATCTTCTCCAACGCCTGCAACTCCTCCTGCGAGGACAATTATTTCACAGGTGGCTACCTCTACCATGCCTACTGCCACCGCTCATTTCGCACCCACTATGCCTTCCAGATTCCCGTGGGGAATGTCGTCCAACTTTATGCCTGAAGGATTTGCGTCTACTTTTGCTTCCATGCCGGCATCTAGCCTGGTCATGTCCGTGCCACCTCCCGTTGTGCACACCTTACCTTGTGTAGAGGATACCATTTATCACTCTGAGCCGTCTGAGGGTCCGGATTTCTACGAGAAAATGAATGAAATGAAAGATCAGTTTCTTGAGTTGCGCAAGGAATTGAAGACGTTGAGAGGTAAGGACTTGTTTGGGAAGAGTGTTGTTGAGTTGTGTTAAATGCCCAATGTCAAGATCCCGATGAACTTCAAAGTGCCTGACTTTGAAAAATATAAGGGGAATACTTGTCCGCTCAGTCATCTAGTGATGTATGCTCGCAAGATGTCTACTCAGACCGATAATGATCAGCTGTTGATCCATTATTTCCAGGACAATTTGACTGGTGCTGCGCTCCGTTGGTATATGGGGTTGGATAGTACAAGCATTTGGACTTTCAATGACCTAGGAGAGGCTTTTGTCAAGCAGTATAAGTACAACATGGACATGGCGCCTGATAGAGATCAGTTGAGGTCTATGTCTCAGAGGGATAAAGAGACATATAAAGAGTATGTGTAGAGATGGAGGGAATTGGCTGCCCAGATCACTCCTCCTTTGGAGGAAAAAGAGATGACAAAGATCTTTCCGAAAACTCTGAGTTCATTTTATTATGAACGAACGATTGCTAGTGCCCCCAGTGACTTTACCGGAATAGTAAACATGGGAATGAGGATTGAGGAAGGAGTCCGAGAGGGACGTTTGTCAAAAGATGAGGCATCGACAAGTAAGAGGTTTGGCAGCAGTTTCAACAAGAATAAGGACAACGAAGGAAATGCAATAAGCAATGGTAGGCAGAGGAGGCCTCAGATCAGAAGGAATCTAACATCCCGTCAATATCACCATCAAGTATCTTCCATTATCCCGGTATTTTCTAATCAACAATCAACACCAGTTTAACAACCACAACGCCAACAACAACAACTGCAACAACGAGCAAACACCTACAACAATAACAATACCAACAACAATCATCATCAACAAAACTTTGAGAGGAAAAAAGTCTCTTTCGACCCGATTCCTATGTCTTATGCAGAATTGTATCCATCCTTGGTTCTCAAGAACTTGATCCAACCAAGAAACCCGCCATAGATTCCAGAACCACTTCCTTGGTGGTTCAAGCCTGAGCTCCATTGTGCTTTTCATCAAGGAGCACCCGGACATGATATCGAGAATTATTATCCGCTCAAGTATGAGGTTCAAAAGCTGATGAAGAGTGGAATGGTGTCCTTCGAAGACCGTGCGCCGAATGTGAAAGAAAATTCGTTGCCCGCCCATGGGAACTCATTTGTGAATATGGTGGATGGTTGTCCTGGCGAGTTTAAAGTTTTTGATGTACGTTTTATCCAAAGATCCTTGGTACAGATGCATAAGGATGTTTATATGGTAAGTGATTGTGAGCATGACCATGATGGTTGTGCTGTTTGTAGTGTTAACCCAAGGGGTTGTGAAGTTGTAAAAAGGGACATCCAACGACTGATGGATGAAGGCATGATTCAAATTGTTCAATCCCGTCATGTAGATCACGATGTGAATGTTATAGTGCCCATTTTCAAGCAGCCAGAAAGATTGGTAATCCAGTAAGACAGCAGCAACAGTAACAATGTCAGCAATAGATCAGTATCGCCGTTGGTAATACGGTTAGCGGGCCCAGTCCCGTATTCATCTGATAAAGTTGTTTTATATCAGTATAATGCTACAATGATAAAGGGTGGTCAAGAGGCTCCATTGCCTACGACTAGCTCTGTGGTGAGCATTGTAGATGTTACCAAGGTGACTCGCAGTGGTCGTGTGTTTGGGTCGGTGTTCCCAAAGGATAAGGAAGAGTCAGTTGCGAGTAAGAAGGTGGAAGTGCCTGTTGAAGATCCAGTTGGTGTTTCAAAGATTAAGTCTAGTGAATCCAAAAATTTGAAAGCTAACGATGATGATGAGGTACTTCGGTTAATCAAGAGAAGCGAGTTCAATGTAGTGGAGAAGCTGCTCGAAACCCCCTCAAAGATCTCAGTGTTGTCTCTGCTCATGAATTCTGAAGCGCACAAAGAAGCACTGCAGAGAGTTCTGGAACAAGCTTTTGTGGAACATGATGTTACAGTAGACCAATTCGATCATATCGCGGCTAATATCACTTCTTGCAATAATCTTAGCTTCTACGATGAAGAACTCCTTGAGGAGGGCAGAAACCATAATCTGGCTTTGCTCATTTCTATGAATTACAAAGAGGATGCTTTGTCAAATGTGCTTGTTGACACCGGGTCATCACTGAATGTGCTTCCAAAGTCAACTCTGTCAAAGTTATCATACCAAAGAACACATATGAGGTATAGTGGTGTAATCGTCAAGGTCTTTGACGGTTCGCGCCAGACAGTTATTGGTGAAGTGGACCTTCAAGTTAAGATAGGTCCGAGTGATTTTCAAATTAATTTTCAAGTAATGGATATCCACCCGGCCTATAGTTGCTTTTTGGGAAGGCCATGGATTCATGAGGCAGGAGTTGTTACCTCCACATTGCACCAGAAGCTCAAATTTATGAAAAATCGAAAGCTTGTGATTGTTGGAGGAGAGAAGGTGTTGTTGGTTAGCCATTTGTCATCTTTCTCTTAGGTGAAAGCTGAGATGAGGTTGGAACTCCGTTCCAGGCTTTATCTATTGCTGCTGAAAAGAGAGTTGGGGCACCTAAGTCCTCGTTTAAAGATGCTAAGAAGATTGTGGAAGAAGGCGATGTTGATCAGTGGGGGCGCATGGTAAAGGTCTCCGGCCATAAAGGAAGAACCGGTTTGGGGTTCTAGAAAGGTTCATCAACTGCAAGGACTGAAGATATGCAACTTAGCTTCCGTAGCGGAGGGTTCATTCATGGCAATGAACAACACTTAGCTGTTGTACTAGAAGATGACAAAGAGGAAGACTGCACCAATTTTGTGACGCATGGAAAGTGTTGCAACAATTGGACTTTTGTTGATGTTCCTGTTATTTTGCATCGATCTAAGTAATTGCTTTTATATGTATTCAAAATCCTTCTCCTATGCCTAAGGGAGAAGTGAACATTGTTTGGGCATTTTCAAATTGATCATTAATAAAATTAATTCTGTTCATCTACATCTATGATATTTATTCTTAATTTTTTCTTTATTCTGAAAATGGTAATCATAAAAAACATAAATAAACAATATAATTATCCATCTGCATAATATTTGGTCACATATTCACTTCTCTAAAATCAAAATATCAAATCATTATGTAGGTTGGTTCCTAACCCCATTGAATACAATGATCCTTCTCCTTATCCAAATTTTGAATTCCCTGTTTTTGAGGTCGAGGAGGAAAGTGATGTAGAAGTGAGTGATGAATTATCTTGTCTTCTTGAAAAAAATGAGAGGACCATTCAGTCGTTCGAAGAACAGATTGAGCTTGTCAACTTGGGTTCCGAGGATGATGTAAAGGAAGTCAAGATTGGGTCTCGACTGTGTCTAGATGTCAAGAAGGGGTTGATTGATCTTCTTCGAGAGTATTCAGATATGTTTGCTTGGTCCTATCAAGACATGCCTGGTTTGGATTATGAGATTGTGGAGCATAGATTACCGTTGAAGTCAGAATGCCCTCCAGTAAAGCAGAAGTTGAGAAGAACGCATCCTGATATGGCAGTGAAGATCAAAGAGGAAGTGCAGAAGTAGATTGATGTTGGTTTCCTTGTGACCGCTGAGTATCCGCAATGGGTGGCCAATATTGTTCCCTGTGCCAAAGAAAGATGGAAAAGTCCGCATGTGTGTTGACTGTAGAGATTTGAATAAATCCAGTCCGAAAGATGATTTCCCTTTGCCACACATTGATATGTTGGTAGACAATACTGGTAAATTCAAAGTCTTTTCCTTTATGGATGGATTTTCCGGATATAATCATATCAAGATGGCACCCAAAGATATGGAGAAAACCACATTCATTACACCTTGGGGAACATTCTGTTATAGAGTGATGCCTTTCGGTTTGAAGAATGCTGGTGCAACTTACCAAAGAGCAATGACTACTCTTTTTCATGATATGATGCATAAAGAGATTGAAGTATATGTTAATGACATGATTTCTAAGTCAATTGATAAAGAGGAACATGTTGAGCATTTGTTGAAGCTATTCCAGCGTTTGAGGAAGTATAAACTCTGCTTGAATCCCAATAAATGTACTTTTGGTGTTTGTTGGGCTTTATTGTCAGCGAGAAGGGTATTGAAGTTGATCCTGCCAAGGTCAAAGCAATACAAGAGATGCATGCGCCCGAAATTGAGAAGCAAGTTAGAGGTTTTCTCGGCCGCTTGAATTATATTTCCAAATTCATGTCTTGTGATTGGACTGAAGACTTCCAGAAAGCTTTTAACAGTATCAAAGAATATTTGCTTGAACCTCCAATTTTGTCTCCACCCGTTGAAGGAAGAACGTTGATCGTGTATTTGACTGTGCTTGAAGATAGTATGGGTTGTGTTCTTGGTCAACAAGACGAGACTCGAAAGAAAGAATTTGCGATTTACTACCTCATTAATAAGTTCACCGACTGTGAGACTCGATATTCTATGTTTGAGAAAACTTGTTGTGCATTGGCTTGGGCTGCTAAGCGTCTGCATCGGTATATGTTGAATCATACCACTTGGTTGATATCCAAAATGGATCCAATCAAGTATATATTTGAGAAGCCTGCTTTAATTGGGAGGATTTCTCGTTAGCAGATGTTGTTATCAGAGTATGATGTCGAATACCGATCTCAGAAAGCGATCAAAGGTAGATCTTGGCTGACCATTTGGCTCACCAACCAATTGAAGATTACTAGTCAGTGCAGTATGATTTTCCTGATGAAGAGATTTTGTACTTGAAAATGAAAGATTGTGAGGAACCATTACTTGAAGAAGGGCCAGAACCTAGTTCCCGTTGGGGCATGGTATTTGATGGAGCTGTTAATAAATATGGAAATGACATTGGGGCAGTGATCATTACTCCTTAAGGAACGCATCTACTATTTACAGCTAGATTGACTTTCAAATGTGCAAACAACATGGAAAAATATGAAGCTTTCATTATGGGGCTTGAAGAGGCCATGAATCTCAGAATCAAGTATTTGGATGTCTTCGGAGACTCAGCTTTGGTTGTGAATCAGATCAAAGGTGAATGGGAGACGAATCAACCCGGTTTAATACCATATAGAGATTATGCGAGGAGGATTTCAACTTTCTTTACAAAGGTTGAGTTTCATCATATCCCTCGAGATGAGAACCGGATGGCAGATGCTCTTGCAATATTGGCATCAATGATTGTAGTGAAGCATTGGAATGAAGTTCCCAATTCGTCTGTGATGCATCTTGATAGGCCAGCTCATGTGTTTGTTGTTGAAGAGATCAAAGACGAGAAACCGTGGTATTACGACATCAAATGTTTCCTCCAAAGTCAGATTTACCCGCCTGGGGCAACCTTAAAAGATAAGAACACTTTGAGAAGATTAGCGGGTAATTTCTACTTGGATGGTGATATACTGTACAAGAGAAATTTCGACATGGTTTTGCTCAGATGCGTGGATAGACACGAAGCAGACTTGTAGATGACTGAAGTGCATGAAGGTTCCTTTGGTACTCATTCCAATGGACATGCAATGGAGAAGAAGATGTTGCGAGCAGGTTACTATTGGCTGAGAATGGAATCTGACTGTTGCAAATTTGTGAAGAAATGCCACAAGTGTCAAATTTATGCTGATAAGATTCATGTTCCTCCGGCACTATTGAATGTTATCTCTTCCCCATGGCCCTTCTCCATGTGGGGAATTAATATGATTGGGATGATTGAACCCAAAGCTTCGAATGGACATCCTTTCATTTTAGTGCCAATTGACTACTTCACAAAATGGGTTGGAGCGGCATCGTATGCGAATGTAACCAAGCAAGTGGTTGTAAGGTTTATCAAGAATCAGATTATATGTCGATATGGTGTGCCAAGTAAGATCATTACTGATAATGGATTGAACTTGAATAATAATATGATGGAAGCTATTTGCAAAGACTTTAAGATTGCACACCATAATTCTTCTCCCTACAGCCCTAAGATGAATGGGGTTGTTGAAGCTGCAAATAAGAACATTAAGAAGATCATCCAGAAGATGGTTGTCACGTACAAGGATTGGCATGAGATGCTCCTGTTTACTTTGCATGGGTATCATACATCCGTTCGCACTTCAATAGGGGAAAACCCTTTCTCTCTTGTATATGGTATGTAAGCAGTGCTCCCCGTAGAGGTTGAGATTCCTTCATTGCGTGTGCTCATGGAAGCCAAGTTTACTGAGGCTGATTGGTGTCAGACCAGGTTTGATCAGCTGAATTTGATTGAAGAGAAGAGATTGACTGCCATGTGTCATGGTCAGTTATACCAGCAAAGGATGAAAAAAGCTTTCGATAAGAAGGTGAGACCTCGTGTGTTTAGAGAAGGTGACCTTGTGCTCAAGAAGATCTTGTCGTTCAAACCAGTTTCTTGGGGAAAATGGACTCCTAATTATGAAGGCTCATACGTTGTTAAGAGAGCCTTTTCAAGCGGTGCTTTGATTCTTACAACTATGGATGGTGAAGAGTTCACTCGTCCTGTGAACGCAGATGCAGTCAAGAAATACTTCGCCTAAAAAGAAAAGAACAGCTCGCTAAGTTGAAAACCCAAAAGGGCGGCCTAGGTAAAAAAGAGTGTCTCGGTGGATTGAAAACCCTAAAGGGCGGTCCATGTAAAAATTAGATACATAAAAACAAAAAAAAATCCTGATAAGTTGAGTACCCCACCTTGGGGCAACTTATGCAAAAATTAGGGATCATGGCAAGTAACTGCATTCTGCTGATATTCAAATTTTGGAGAAACTTTGAGCACGAGGGTTGACGTCGATTCATTATCCCAGCAGCGGTCAAGAGCATAGTGGATATCAAAGGATTGGTAGAAGGATTAAAGATCATTTGTATTCAATGTAGCCCTTTTCCATGTAAATTACCATTTTCAACTTTGTAAAAATCTATGGAGTCTTGTCATTTACAGACTACCATCCCATTAAATAAAGTCGAGTTTTTGTCCAATTGTTTCTACTCTTATTTACTTCAGCCAATAGTTTAAATTTTATTATGATCATTTTGAAAATTTAAAATTTTTAATCAAAATCTTTTTCTTAAAACATATAAAAACAAGAAATTTCCAAAGCAATTAAAAGGAAGTATCAACAGCACTTCAAGAGCAACAAGTCCTTAAGTGCTAAGCATCGGAGGTTCCCTAAGCAGTTGACCCTTCGGGTATCCCTAGTCGTTTGTGTTGATCTGGTTCCCCTACGAAGTGTTTGTTCCCTAGCGGAGTTCCAATCCTTTTTCCCAGCTAAGTTGGTCGATTCAGTACCTTGCGGCGTGTTATTTCCCCGACAGTGTTTATGTATTTCCCTAACAGGGTTGATCTTCAGCAGAGTAAGATCTTTTCCCTAGTAGATCGCATTGGTTTCCCCACCAGTCGCCATCCGACTCGCTCCCAGTCAAAGTTCCCTCTTGGTTTCTGAGCAGCTGTTTTGTGTTTATCTTTTGCATGGTTGTCTCCCATTTGATATGGTGTTGACATAAAATTCCTTGCAGACTCAATAACTTCTTCTCTCCTCAGCAGATCTCCTCCCTCGGCTAGGTTTGAGCCTTTAGGATGTAGATTCTCTGTTCTCCAGCAGTTGTCTCCCTCTTTTGCGGATTGACCGAGGATTTTACAGATGATTCAATTTCTTTGTGACACCGTTATATCCTTTGTGATCGTTTTGTCAGCATAATCATCATATATACATATACATATACATTGATATAATTTCATAATTGCATATTTACATATCTGTTTAACTGGTTGATTTGAGATTCTCATTCTTTATATGGCGGTACTTTATCGCCATACAAATTTCGGTGTCTGTCCTCCCTAAATTGTAGAGCGTCAGCCCCTTAGGCAGAAAGACTTTAACCTTTCTCCTCTTCCCCACTGAGTTTGTTTCCTTGTGGATGATTATTATTTCAGTTTCCTTTCTAGTTGTTTATCTGGATGGAATCACTCCCCTTGAGTTATATCCTCATTTGGTTAAGTCTTGATTGACTATTTCTGTCTAGTTTTTACCTAGATAGATGCTTCGAGTCTCCTAAGAGTTTATTGCCCAGTAACTGGTAATATTCTTCTTAGTTTTGAAGTTTGTTACTTCTTGCCCAATGCTCGACAAGAGTACCCCTGTGTTTCTCCTCAGTAGAGTCCCTAGTGGATCTATTCCTCAGAAAGTATATCCTTGATATGTTCACCCTAATCAGTGGCGGATATCTTTCTCTCCCATGCCTGAGTTTATCCTTGATATGTTCATCCTAACCGATGAAGGATACTCTCACCCTTGGTATTCTACCCAGTAAGAAGGTAGTTGTAATCCCTATTCTTGTTCCCAGAGAGTTAATCCTTGATATGTTCATCCTAACCGATGACAAGTTTCCTTCTCTTTACGCTCTTCTACCCAGTAACCGGTAGTTGCAAATCCTGCTTTTTTTGTCCCCTCTGTAGAGTTAATCCTTGATATGTTCACCCTAACCGGTGATAGGTTATATCTTTGGTGGTATTCTATCCAGTAACCGATAGATGTAATTCCTATTTTCTCCCTTCTTAGAGTCTATCCTTGATATGTTCATCCTAACCGGTGACAAATTTTCTCTTTGATGGCCTTCTATCCAGCATTCAATAGATGTAATTCCTACTTTTGTTCAGTTGGTTTATCCCTGATATGTTCATCTTAACCGATGACGGATATCCTCCTTGACATTCCAGTAGCGGGGTTTTCGTTACCTTTAGGTTTATTGACTAAACCAAAAGTCAACATACAATTCGAGTCGCCACCGCATTTTTATTTGACCAAAGGAAAGGCTAAGAAGCGAACAAAAGCCAAGTAAGAAGTTTTTCAAATCAAAAACTAATAAAAAAGTCAAAGATCTAGGTAAGGGGGTTGGTTATGAAATGGGAAGGTTTTACGCACCCAAAACATCCTTAGTACTCTAAGGGAACCCTTTTTGCAAATGTATTTATGAAAAGATTTGTGCAAAAGATTGGAGGGATGAGAAGAGAATACATTATATTTACAAATTTGTTGTTTGAATGGATAAACCCATTGCCTACGTACCATCACAAAGAAGGATAAAAACCTCGTAGTTCGGGTTAAAAATTTCAAAGATTGGTGAATTGATTTTAATAAAAATCCTTAAGGTCTTTTGTTATCAAAGGGAGAAAACTCAACCTAAACCAACAATCCACCATGTGAGGAGGGCTTCAACATGCTAGTCAGGGGTTAACCCTATAATAAGCATGGAAGGCTTATAATCCAACACTAAGGATGAGGTGAGATTTACATCAACCACTATGATGACTCAAACCTATGACTAATGTTTTGAAAATATTTTAACAAAGTGGCCATTGGAACCACAAAACAACTTGAAATGGGTTGTATTCACAAGTTAGACTTATTTACAAAATGAAGTCAAAGTTGGATTAAAGTTTATTCACAATAAGTATTGATGAAAATGATTTGGAAAAAGTCAAAGGCTTAAGGCCTAGGTTTCTAATTTGAAATAAAGTCAAAGTTTGAAAATGATTTTTGGCCTGGTTAGAGTGAGGAGAAGAAGAGAATGGATATTCCCAAAGCATGCAAAGATAAGAGGGGAAAGATAAAAACCCTTGGACTTAGCACACAAACAAGAAATCAAACAATTTGAATTCAAGCTCCTAGGATCTCCATTTGGCTTGGATCTTAACTTGGCTACTCATGACAATGGTCCTCCTTTCACAATCTTAAGATGGGATCCTTATCATACAAAAGAAAACATCAAGAAGTTCACAACACAATAAGGGGAATGGACAAAGAATAAGTTTGGAGGAGAAGTCCTTTGAGATCAACTTTAAATTTTAGCATTCTAAAGGCATGAGGCCTAGTTGCTCTTCAACTATTTTGCATTCTAAAAGCATGAGGCCGAGTTGCTCTTGAACTCCTTTATGCATAGGTAAGTCCTAATTCTAAGTCCTTTCTCCTTTTATATTTTGGTTCACACAAAACAAACACAAAGTAACACAAAATAGCAATATATATACACAATAATGGGCTCAAATGAGCAAAAGAAAAATGACATAAACATAAAATATGTGCTCAAGTGAGCAAAGTGAAAATCAATATGAATAATGAGCAAGAAATAAATGACATTAAAAGTAAATGGCAAGAAATTAAATGCTCAAATTAAAGTTAGTAGTTAGTAAGGTTATGTTAGCTTGTCAAAAGACAATGTAGCGCTATGTTAAGCAATCGTAAGTGGACTAATGTAGTAGTCACACCTATCTGAGGCCGGTCAATAAAAATATAGACAAAGAACACAAGTTAGAGATCATGACTAGTACGCCAAGCTCCATAAACTTGCCATGCCAACCAAAAGGGGAAGGGCCTTGTATTAACTTTTAGTTATTTGCTTGAACAAGAAGCAACCTATCTTGGACACAAAACAACTCACTTGATCATGGATCAAGTTGAGTTTGGTTTGGATCAAAGAAGGTTAAACTTCTCATTTTTCAAGACTAACTTCAAGACTTTAACTCATTGGCCATTGATGGAAAGAAAGGGATGAAGATGAAAGGGAGGGTAAAAGAAGACCACAACCAAATCCAATTGATCAAATTTGAATCAAATCAACATCAATCCACACCAAACAGAAGAGAAATGAAGATAACAAGTCAAGAGGTCAACAATATTTTTTTGGTATTTTTTTGAATTAAAATAAAATACAAATAAAATAAACAAATAAGGTCAAACCTCAAAGTCAATTCAAAACAACTTCAATGAGTCCAATTAAATTCTCATAGGTTCAACATAGTCAAACAAGCTTTGACTAATTTTCTCACAAATTTTTGAAATCAGAAAGTAATTAAAACCAATTAAAAATAGCATAATATGAATTAAAATCTCAAATAATCTAGAAACAAACAAGAAATTGTTGAGACTATGTTTCATTGACTTATCATGATGCATAGATGCTATGAAAATATTTTTGGATTTTTCAAAAGTCAGAAAGTATTTTAAAATGAATTAAAACCATTAAAAATCAAATAATCCATGAAAAATATCAAATGAAGTCACAAAAATAATTAAAAATCATAATATGAAACTAGATTTTTCAAGAAATATTCTGGAATTGGTCTCGTATTTTTATGACTTCAAATGAATTTTTAATGAATTTTTGAAAATAAAAGGAATTAACAGAAAATAAATGGAAAATGAAAATAAGTGAAAAAAACCACAACCATCAGATGCGCATTCATTAATTGACGTGGCATCTGGCACGGTTCAGATTTGAGGGAACACGGCGTACACAAGTCAAGCGTGCCACAACAAGAATTAAAATGAGTAATCAAAATGGATGCACACGATTAGATCCTGAAATGGAAATCCAATGGCCAAGGAGCAGGACACGTGGTGGTGGTGGTGGAAACCACCGTCTTCTCCGGGGAAGCAACAGAATCCGGCCACATTTGCAGAAAAATAAACTTCAATGAAAATGGAAAATAAGGACATGGAAATGAAGCTCGGGTGATGGAGATCATCACTATACCAATGGATCTTCCTTACTCTTCCTATATTGAGAGAAATGTGAAGGAAAAAATCATGGTGTTGAAACTGAAAGTTCATGAAATAGAGAATTGAAAGCACCAATGGCTTGCCTCAAGTGTGAGGACTTCAGAAAACCACAGAAACACAAGAATGCTACATTGAATTAAGAGTTCTAGATCCAAAAATTTTGAATGGATACCTTCAAATGGACGAACTTCTGGCCACGAATCCTTCAAGATCCTTGCTCCTCTTTGATTCTTGAGTGTAATGGAAGTGATTGGCTAAGGAATTTGGCTTTAAAACTCAGCTAACGATACTGAATTTTAAGCTCGAAAGTAATGAAGAAAAATGAATAATTCCTTTGGTGAGGCTTAGGATTTCAGTGCAGCAACACAAGGGATCTCCAAAAGGTTAGCAAATGAGTGAGAGGGAACCTCTATTTATAACTGAACGCATCAGTTGATCATGCTTTGCTCACATGCATGGCAAATGAAATTTGAATTGCATGGGCATGTGCAAGCGTGTGGATGACCCAATGATGAATGCAGAAGCTAGCTGAGTTCACACAGAAAGGATTTGGACGTGCACAATGGACTGAAGCATGCTTGCAATTCAAGTTTCACCATAAAATTTTAAAATGCACCTAAATGAAAAGAATTTCGAATCTCCCAAATGGTGAATCCAAATGAGTAATGTGGGTAATGGTTGGAAAGCCCTTGAAATAAGGAACAAAAGTCATGTTGGGATAAAAAAAATTAGCATGTGCAAATTGATCAAAATTGGCTGTGAAAATCTAAGTACGAAACATATTCAAATCACTTTGAAAAATTTCACCAAAAGCAAGCTTAATCAAACCCCTCTGTTTTCATGATGCAAGCTTCAAATGAAAAAATCTCCAACAATAAAGTTGTATATATTTTAAATGTTATCAATTTAGACTCAAATTTTGAATCATTTGGATTTTCTATGACAAAGTTATTGGCATTTGAAGTTGGGTACATTTTCAAATTCAATGACTTAGGTCCAATATGGCCTATAATGTTTTGCATTATCACATGTATTTATTTTAGTATTATGAAATTTTGTCCAACATTACATTTGAACTATACATCTTAAGATTTCCAATGCATTTGGTCTCACCTTAAAATCATAACAATTAAGGAAGTTATGCCCTTGGTAAGTTGACCCAAAATTAGGGTTTCAGTCAAAATTACCTATAATGTTTTGAAATAAATAATGACTTTCCAAGCTTCAAATGGATTTTTGATGAACATGAAAGCTATTCATATGGTTCGTAAAAACATTTTTTATCTTGGGTCATCTTCATTTGACAAACACATCAAAAGTTATATCTCAAAGGACCTCAGCTTAGTCAGATGACTTGACTGGTCAACTTTTCAATGCCAAACTTCCAATCTTGATGAATGAATGATTGAGGGGACTCAAATAGGCTCATATATGCATACAATGATGGATGAAAGAACTTCCCTTGATTAAATTTGATCAGAGGTTGAGATTGCTTCATGGGCAAAGCACACTCAAAGCATAGTGAAATTAGGGTTTCCTTGGGAAACAATCTTCAAGCCCCTTGGGTTATCTTGATTAAATTGGCAAATTGAGATACTTGGGAGACATATATGATGATTAGGAACTTTGTGGACCATTGTCATGCTTTTTCTCATCTTCATCTAGCCATTTCATTGGGCTCACGAGCCTCCTAGGAGCATTGTGGAGCACATGATCACTTGAGCTTCAAAACAAAAAGAGTTAGTGACATATTTTTATGCTTTTGGTTATTAATCTAAATAAGAAAAGAAATAATATAAAATACAAGCATGCTTGGTGATCTCAAAACACTCAAACAAGTCCCAACCCTAGGGTTAAAGAGCCAAACATGCTATGATCCTTGAGGCAATGCACTTGTGCAATAACCTGATACCATGAGGGATCTTAGGGTTAAAATTAAGGTCTTACAATTCCCAGGAAATTCTATCCTTGTATTTGTTCATCTTAATCGATGATGGATTTTCTTCCCTGTTGAGTTTATCCTTGATATGTTCATCCTAACCGATGACGGATACTCTCACCTTTGGTCTTCTACCCAGTAACTAGTAGTTGTAAATCCTATTTTCTGCAGTTTTCCCCAGCAAGGGTATTCTTACCCAATAACCGGTAATGAATACTCCCTCATGTGGGTTCTCAGCGAGTCATCCTTGATATGTTCATCCTAACCGATGATGGATGTTCTCTATGTCAGATCTTTATTATCTCCTTACCCAGTAACAGGTAGTAGATAATGGATTTCTGCTCATCCTGTGTTGAAGTTTATTTCTTCCCCAGTCGAGTTGAGTGCGCATTTCATTAGTGAAATCGCTTTCCCTACATGATTCTAGTGCTTCAGTTTTATCCTGACTTACTCGTATCCCCTGCAGATGTTGTTGTTTCCCTGGCTGAGTCTTTCCATGTTTATATGGAATTCCTCGAGTCCCCCAGTAGTTTTAAGTCGTAGCATGGCCTACACATAACTCCTTTATCCCCTAGAGTCTCTGTCTCCCGAGTGAGTTTTCCTTATGGAATACATTATACTCCTGTGGACTTTTGGTCTCTCTGATTTCTTTTCCTTTGTGGCAATATTTCCCCACAGAGCATTAACTTTTACATTCATACCATATGCATCATGAGGTTTCTATGTTATTCTACTGAGTCGACATGAAGATTTAAACCTTCGCCTCCTCAGTTAGAATGTCCTTAAATAGGGGCAGCTGTAATACCCCAATTTTGATCCTAAAATCCCTCATGCGATTTCATCATAAGAATTAGCATTGGGATCATACCTTGGCATCCTCCTTACCATTCTTTCATTGGGTTTATTTTTGGAGATATCACCAAGCACCATGTGATTGTATCATACTTGTATATTATCATTTTACTAACAAAAATACCAATAATATGTCTTTGCATTTGCCTAACTCTTTTGTAGGTAGGGCATGATCACCATTGATTCATCAAGTTCATATCTAGGGTTTGAGACCCTCATGACAAAGAGCACAACCATGAATTGATCCAAGAATGGTTATGAGCATCCTATATAAGTCCCAATGATCCTTACATGTTATACTGATCAAGTTTTCTTCAAGATTTTGAGGGTGGTTTGCTTGGGAAACCCTAGTTTGACTGGGTATCTTGAGTAACTTCTCCAACAAGCTATCTTACCAATTGATCAAATTTCTAAAGGGACACTTCAAAATTCATCATCTTATGCATATATAATCTACCATGAGCCAAGAAAGTCAAGAGAATTGAAGGTTAGCAAGTTGGTTGATGGTGGTTGGCCAGATGAATTCATCTTATAAAAACTGGGTCTCCCTAGACCCTATCTCCTGCAATATTCACCATATGAAATGATTCCAAGATAAAAGTTACTCTAAATGACATTCCAAACAACTTTCATGTTGAGACCTAGAGCTAGTTTTGCTTGAAAAATCATTTTCTATGTTGAAACATTATAGGTCATTTTGTCTAAACCCTAATCTGAAAGTCAACTTTCCAAGGCCATAACTTTCTCAATTTTTATGAGATGAAAGGTTTCCAAGTTGAACAATAAAATTCAAGATTTCTAATTCATCTTTTATGTTTGTAGTGAGAGAAAATTCAACTTTTATGAGCATGTGATACGAGGTTACGTTATAGGTCATTTTTGACATATACCATTGAGCAAGTGATTTTTCCAAACTTCAAAAATGCATACCTCTATCATTCTATATCCAAATGACATGAAATTTGTGACCATTTTAAAGGTATTTGAAATAGCTACAACTTTGATGAATACACTTTTCTCATTTGAAGCTCACATAAAACGTTAAGCAAGGTGGAATATTGAGATATATGGCTTGACACTTAGAAAAAATTTCAGCATGTTGAAATTTCTAAACTTCCACCTCAAAATTCTTCATACTCCAAGCTCCAAATAAAAAAGTGTTTAAAGTGAAAGTTGTTCCTCTTGATATACCCTTTCCAAAAAGTCCAATTTCATCCATTTTGGACAAGATTTGCTAGAGCTGCGCATGGCTGGAACATTGCATCTTTATTTGGCAAAGATCAAACTTCAAGCTTCCATGTACAATTGCCTAGCACTCCAATTTGATTTCAGACTTATTCACACTCAATTATGGATCAAATGGAATGATCTCATGGGCCTGTACACACCCATGCACACATGCATCACTCATTGCCAATTTTGGAAACTCATTTGGAAGGTGCAAATATCACATGATCCAACTATAAATAGAGCTCCATATGCTCAGAATTAAGGACCCCTTCGTGCCAGCTTTGATCCCATACACCAAATCCTTCCATTTGAGAGGATAATACTGAGAATTTCCTTTGGAAATTGAGTTTGAATCTCACTGTTTTGAGATTCAAAACTCCAGGGATCCAAGACCTTTTGTGCATTTTAATCTACTTATGCAAGCATCCTGGGCAAGATCAAGCACGAGCCAATACAAGAACAAGTGAATCCAGACCTGCATTGAAGGTATTTTCCAGAAAATTTCATCTCTTCGATTCTATCTCAATTCCACTCAATTCTCTTAGATCTTTGGTTGTCTGAAGTCCTACCAGTGTAGGCAAGAAGATTGAGTTGCTTAAAGGTCAAATTGAAGCAACTCTGTTGACACACCTCAAAATTCAACTCCTCATATCTTTCTAGATATGTGGAGTTAGTTAAAATTGAGGTCAGATTCGTGGTCTACACCATTTTTTCTTTCAGATCATGTCCTCCTATTTCATTTATGATGTGGTGATGAATGGACCTGTTCGGCCAAGGTCGCTTGAGAAAACGACCCGACCAAGGTCGCCTGAGAAGACGACCGGTGCTTTGCTCCGACAATGATGTGGCACGGTCTAGAGCCATTAGATGGATTCAAAATGTTTTAATCACGAGTGTACATATTGATTACCAAGCGTGTGGATGTTTAACTTAGGCACATCATGAAACGCGCGTGCTCAACCAATTGATCTACCACCTCAATTAATGAGGCAGATCAAGTGGTCCATGTTTTTTTGATTTTCTGATTTAAATTTGTATTCCTTTTATTTTCATTAATTTATATTAATTTTAATATTGATCCAAAAAAATTGAGAGTTTCACCAAAAAATTTCAAATAATTTCCTCTTTCATATTCTGAATTAAAATTATTTTTTGGATCATTATTAATATTTTTCATGATTTAATTGATTTTGCATTTGTTTTTAATTATTTAAAAATACTTTTAAGTCTTTAAAAATTATGAATTTTTTTTTCCAAGGTCTTTTTACCTTGTTTGACCTATGATAAATCTCATGGCCATTTATTTGGTGTTTTGATGAGGTTTTAGCTATTTGACAAACCATATTTAATTTAAATGCCTTATTTTAGTATTTTTAATTTGAATAAATGCCAAATAATTTTGTTGACCAATTGTGATGACTTGTTTGTGTTTGACTCTTGTTGTTGGGCCTTGGTCAAGGTTGATTTGACTTTGTCAAGTTAATATAATTGGATTTAGGGGATTGATGGAATGTACATTCCATCTCCCAAAATGAATGGATGATATTAATTTGGTAAAAGTCCTCCTTTGACCAATTTGAGTTTTGATCCATTCCCCTTCCTCTTCATCTCATTCCCCTTCTTTATCATTCATCTTATTTGGTCTATGATATCTTAAAGTCCTAAAGCTAGTTGATTGAAAAATTAACATAAGTATGGATGAGATTAGGCCACTTCTTTTTCATATTTCTTTTTGTGTGTGGTATGTTTCATGAGCATAGTCCATTATACTATGTCTCTAATATGCATTAACACCAAAATTCTATTGCCCGACCTCAAATAGTTGTGACTTCTACATAAGTCCAATTACGATTTCTTAACATAGCACTAAATTTATGACACAAAAGGCATAGCATTCTAGTTAGTGATATTGTAAGTCTCCCGTCTTTCATGGTATTGTTTGGAAATTTTGCCTTTTTTCCTTCCTTTGGAAGATGTCTTGGCTCAAGGATCCATGCTTGTGATAAGTGGGTTGAGTGTTCTCCAAAGAATGTCTTAAAATGAAAAGCAAAAGCAAAACAATACTAACTTCTAACCCATTAACAACTAACTTTTAATTTCAAGCCACTTACTTTAATGTCATTTAATTCTAGTCTTTACTCATTTGCCATTGTTCATATCATTCTAATTGTTTATGCTAATGTAATTTTCACTTTGTCCACTTGGACCATAGTGTGTGATATATCTTGTTTGTATATACTTTGCTTGTTTGTGTGGTCTTTGACCATTAATGTATATAATAACAACAAAAAACTCTAAAAAAACTTTTGTGTGGATTGTTGGCTTGATCTTGGACAAATGGACTTAGAACTTAGGCAACATTCCTATGCTAAAGGATTTTGCCAATGCCAACTTATTGAGAAATCAAGTGCTTGCAATGTGAAACTTCATCTGATACATCATTTGAGATCCCTTTGAGTTCATCTGCAACATGATCATTGTGTAGCTCTTATTTTGAACCTGTGACTTGTGGAATTCATCTGCTACATGGGCTAATTTTGAAGAAGATCATGGAGTGGCTAAAGTTTGGATGTGGCTATCTTTATTTGATGCCATATCTCTTCAAGGTAATATAATTATGCATTTGTATGTTGCTTGATTCTAAATGTCCAAGGGAATTCTGGGTTTCTATTGACATTCTTGTTTATTGGATTGCTACCCATTTGGTCAAATCTTTTCAACTCTTAACTTTTAATTTTGTGCATAGGATTAGCCTCTTCATCTTCTCCCCATTTCTTTAATTTCAAAATCTCTCCCCCCCCCTTTTTCAAAATCTTCTTTGATTGAACTTGTTTTATTCTAAACTTTGACCACTTTGCAAAAAGGTAGAAACTTTGGCCTTATGCCATTTCATTTTCAAACTTCTCTTTCTTAAATCAAACTTGTAAATAAACTTAATTATACTTGACTTAAACTTTTAAAAATAAAAAAAAGGACTAACTCATTCAAACCATCTTTAGGACTTTGTGCCTTTCAAACTTAATTTTTGTTAAAAGCAATGCATCCACTTTGAAATTTGTATCACGAACTACGAGGTTTTGATCCCTCATTTTTATGTTGGTACGTAGGCACAAGTCCGAAGGACTTGTCAAACACAAAAATATAATTAATGAATTTCTTTTCTCATCCCCCTATTCTATTTGTTTGTAAACATCATTTTGTACTAAATACATATGCACACAAAAAGGGCTCCTTAGGAGTACCTAGGACACTTTGGGTGCTAACACCTTTCCACTATGTAACCAACCCCCTTACCTATAATCTCTGACATTTTATTAGTTTTGATTTGAAAACTTCTTACTTTTGGGTTTTGTTCGTACTTTTTCCCTTTTCCCTTGGAAACAACAAAAGCGCGGTGGCGACTCTTGTTATTTGATGTCTGGCTTATCCATAGCTTGATGATCATGAATTTACCGCTACAGCAGTTCATAAGGATATTTGTTTGGTCAGTAACTGTAAGCATGACTGTGATGGTTGTGTGATATGCAGTGTGAACCCTCGTGGATGTGTTATTGTCAAGAGGGATATCCAGAGGTTGATGGATGAAGGACTTATCCAAATTTATCTATCGAGAGATATAGATGATATAAATATAATAGTGTCAGTGCTCAAGACCCCTGAGCGGGAAGTTATTCAGTTTGATAGTAGCAGCAGCAACAACCGCAATAGATTGGTATCGTCATTGCTAATACGGTTAGCGGGCCCGGTCCCGTGTGCATCCGATAAAGTTGTCCCTTATCAATACAACGCCATGATGATTGAGAATGGTCGAGAGGTTCCTTTACCAGTTGCAGACTCTATGGTAAATATTATTGATATTGCTAAGGTGACCCATAGTGGTTGTGTGTTTGGTCCAGTTTTCCTGAAGGAAGTAGAAGATGTTACATCCAGTATGAAAGCATAGATTCCAATGATGAGTTTGGTTAGCACTCTAGTGTGTCAGTCTGGTGAATCCAGCAAACTGAAGGCTAGTGATGATGATGAAGTTTTGAAGCTAATAAAGAGAAGTGAGTTTAATATGGTGGAACAGCTGCTCCAAACCCCATCAACGATCTCAGTGTTGTCATTATTGACGAATTCTGAGGCGCATAGAGAGGCGTTGTAGAAAGTGCTTGACCAAGCTTATGTAGAACATGATGTAATTGTGGATCAATTTGACCATATTGTTGCCAACATCACTTCTTGCAATAATTTGAGTTTTTATGATGAAGACCTTCTTGAGGAAGGCAGGAATCACAATTTGGCGCTACATATTTCGATGAACTACAAGGAGGAAGCTATGTCCAATGTGTTGGTTGACACTGGGTCATCATTGAATGTGCTTCCAAAGTCAACTTTGTCCAGGCTTTCTGATCAAGGTGCCCCAATTAGATACAGTGGCATGATTGTTAAAGCATTTGATGGTTCCCGTAAAACTGTCATTGGTGAAGTGGACCTTCCAATGAAGATAGGTCCGAGCGATTTCCAAATTACTTTCCAGGTAATGGATATCCACTTGACCTATAGTTGTTTATTGGTAAGGCCATGGATTCATGAAGTTGGAGCTGTGACGTCTACTCTGCCCCAGAAATTGAAATTTGTGAAGAACGGAAAGCTTGCCGTTATTGGTGGAGAAAAATCACTTCTGGTGAGCCATTTGTCATCCTTTTCTTATGTTGAAGCTAAGGAGGAGGATGGAACATCCTTCCAAGCCTTGTATATTGCTGAGAAGAAGAAAACCGAGGCACCTATGTCCTCTCTAAAGGATGCACAAAAGGCTATTGAGGTTGGCAGCATTGATTAGTGGGGCCGAATGATAGAGATTATTGAGAACAAGAATAAGGCTGGATTGGGATTTCAACCAGGGTCGTTCAACGCCAGAACTGAATATGTGCAACCAGTTTCCATAGTGGAGGGTTCATTCATGGTAATGATCAACACTCAGCTGCTGTGATCGAGGACAATGACGATGATAAAGAAGCTTACGCCAACTTTGTGACGCATGACCAGACTTGCAACAATTGAGTTGTTGTTGACGTTCCTACTGTTATTCATCGCTCTAATTAATTTGTTTTTCATTTTTAAGAAAAATCCTTCTCCTATGCCTAAGGGAGAAGTGAACATTGTCGGGAATTTCTATTATCATCAATCAAATGCAATTTTATTCATCCACATCTTTGATGTTGTATTTTTACTTTTTGCTTTTTTGAAAATGGTAATCGCAAAAAACATAATTAAATAATAATATTCCATCTGCATAATATTTGGTCACAATTCACTTCTCTAAAATCAAAATTTTAAATCATTATGCAGGTTGGTTCTCAAACCCATTGAATATAATGATCCCACTCCCTCTTCAAACTTTGATTTCCCTATGTCTAAGGCTGAGGAAGAAACCGATGATGAAGTATCTGATGAATTATCTCATTTACTTGAGCATGAGGAAAAATCCATTCAGCCGTTTGAAGAGCAGATTGAATTAGTCAACTTAGGTTCCGAAGATGACGTGAAGGAAGTCAAGATTCTGTCTCAACTGTATCCAGAGGCCAAGAAGGGGTTGATTGATCTTCTTCGAGAGTATTCTGATGTGTTCACCTGGTCCTATTAAGACATGCCTGGTTTGGATTCTGAGGTCGGGGAGCATAGACTACCGTTGAAGCCAGAATGCCTGTCGGTCAAGCAGAAGTTAAGGAGAACTCATCCTGATATGGCAATAAAGATCAAAGAGGAAGTGCAGAAGCAGATTGATGCAGGTTTTCTTGTAACCTCCGAGTATCCGCAGTGGGTGGCTAACATTGTGCTTGTTCCTAAGAAAGATGGAAAAGTCCGCATGTGTGTTGATTATAGAGATTTGAACAAAGTTAGTCTGAAAGATGATTTTCATCTTCCACACATTGATATGTTGGTAGACAATACAGCTAAATTCAAAGTCTTTTCGTTTATGGACAAATTTTCCGATTATAATCAGATCAAGACGACACCTGAAGATATGGAGAAGACCATATTCATTACACCCTGGGGAACATTTTGTTATAGAGTGATGCCTTTCGGTCTAAAGAATGCTGGTGCAACATACTAGAGAGCTATGACCACTCTTTGTCATGATATGATGCATAAAGAGATTGAAGTTTATGTTGATGATATGATTGCAAAATCAAGTGATGAAGAAGAAAATGTGGAGAATTTGTTGAAGTTATTCCAGCATTTCAGGAAGTATAAACTCCGCTTGAATCCCCATAAGTTTACTTTTGGTGTTTGTTCTAGTAAGTTGTTGGGCTTCATTGTCAGCAAGAAGGGTATTGAACTTGATCCTGCCAAGGTCAAAGCAATACAAGAGATGCATGCACCCAAAAATGAGAACCACATGTGTACCTATATTCAAGCTTATTCGGAAAGATCAGTCTTGTGATTCGACTGAGGACTGCCAGAAAGCTTTTGGTAGTATTAAGGAGTATCTGCTTGAGCCTCCAATTCTGTCTTCGCCTGTTGAAGGAAGACCATTGATCATATATTGACTGTGCTTGAAGAGAGTATAAGTTGCGTTCTTGGTCAGCAAGATGAATCTAGAAAGAAAGAGTATGCAATTTACTACCTCAGTAAGAAGTTCGCCGACTATGAGACTCTGTATTCTATGCTTGAAAAGACTTGTTGCACATTGGCTTGGGCTGCTAAGCGTCTGCACCAGTACATGTTAAATCATACTACTTGGTTGGTATCTAAAATGGATCCAATCAAGTACATTTTTGAGAAGCCTGCTTTAACTGGGAGGATTTCCCGTTGGCAGATGTTGTTATCTGAGTATGATATTGAATACCAATCATAAAAAGCTATCAAGGGTATCGTCTTGGCTGACCATTTGGCTCACCAACCCATTGAAGATTATCAGTCAGTGCAATATGATTTTCCTGATGAAGAGATATTATACTTGAAAATGAAAGATTGTGATGAACCATTGCTTGAAGAAGGGCCAGAACCTGGTTCCCGTTGGGGCAAGTTATTTAATGGAGTTGGTAATTCATATGGTAATGGCATTAGGGAAGTGATTATTACTCCTCAAGGAACTCATTTTCCGTTTACAGCTAGATTAACTTTCAAATGTATAAACAATATGGCTAAGTATGGAGCTTGCATTATGGGGCTTGAAGAGGCCATTGATCTCAGAATCAAGTTGAAATTCTTGTATCATATATGATATGTCGAAGGTACTGTCACGACACTAATATCTGAGTAATGCAAACAGAATAAAGATAGAGAATAGTAATGCAAGATACACAAGCAATTGTTAACCCAGATCGGTCCAACTCACCTACATCTGGGGGCTACCAAGCCAGGAAGGAAATTCACTAAAATAGAATCAGTTCAAAGACTCTCCATACACTTCAACAAGTTACAGTCTTTCTCACCTAATCTCTACCCGTGCAATTTCTACCTAAGCACTCTTAGATATGAGAACCCACTCACTTCCCTACAATCACACCTGTGATTTTAAACAACAATCCCTTGAGAAAAGAAAACACTTTTCAATAACACACTCTTGATTTTACTTCACAGTTTCAATCAAGAAGACACACTCTTGATCTTGCTTCACAACTTTGATCAAGAAGACACACACTTGATCTTGCTTCACAACTTTGATCAAGTAGACACACACTCTTGCTTAACAGCTTTAGAGTGACAAATTACAACCAAAAGTCAGACCAATTCAATCATCAATGGATGACTTGAATGGCTTACAAGTCTTATGACTAAACACACACAAACCCTAGCTCTCTCTCTATATTTCGCTCAATATTGGTTGTGTTGTAAAACAGGTTTTCTAAGTCCCTTTTTATATAAGCTTTCAGCTGGGCTTGGACATCTTGAAAACCCTAAATCTATTTTCCAATCAAATCTTCTTATGACAGCTGGTTAGATCTCTTTGGAAAATAAGAAAATCAGGTTGTAATTAATGATTGAATGTGCCTGCAAATCAGATCTTCAATCATACATAGATTGCCATTAATTGTGCAATCACAAAACACTAGACATTCACACTGAATATTCTGTGTACAGGATGTCATGACATCGGGTCTTACATCCTGGAACAATCCTGCATAATTCCATAATTCCATTTATAACTTCCAGCAGGCACAACCATATCAGATGCCATGACCTTGTGTATGACATCTTGAAACAATCCTGCATGATCATGTCTTTCATTTAAACTCCAGTAGGTACACACATATCAGATGCCATGACCTTGTGTATGACATTCTGAAAGAATCCTGCATGATTATGTTTCTTAAGCTCCAGCAGGTACATAGGATATATCATGTTAAGACATCACACATAACATCTTGTGAACACTCTTTGTTTTACCAAAATTGCTGCCAACACTTAGAACCAACAAATTCCCCCTTTGGAAAATTTTGGCTAAAACATATATTTGTCCTTTTTGTTCACAAGAAAACTATCAGCAGTTAAACAACAGTTTAAACAGCAGCAGAAGCAACATAATTACTAGCTATAGCTACTAGTACTACACACATGCACAAGGGTACTTCTCCTCCCCCTAAACTTGTGCAACAGAAACAGAATTACTAGTTATGGATGCAACTAGTAAGACACACAAATGCACAAGGGTACTACTTCTCCCCCTAAATTTGTGCATTCATCTCCATGAAAATAACAGCTACTGTAACCACAGCACCTGTACCAGCCAGAATGTCATTCTGACATCTGCTTCAACATCAACACATGTGCACGACATCAGACATCCCCTTTGACATCTGTAAACAGAACAACATTCTGTTTTAACACCTGTGCACTTCCTTCAATAATAGTTGTCCTTCTGTCCAGCCACATACATCTCCTCACAGCTCCAGCTCCACATAAACACTTCTCCCCCTTTTTAGTCAAAATTGACCAAAGGTGACCAATTAGACAAAATAAATGTCAATTAGCCTAGCAGAGAATGTCAACACAGATGTCATAACATTAAAAATGTTAAAACATAATTGTTCAGGAGATACATACCACCATTATACACAATTGTGATCGCTGAGATAATGAACAAATCTATGGAACTCATTAAGAGCCCAAAATATTACAAAAAAAGGCATCAATAAGGACTGCCACAAATTACACAATTAAACAAAAAACAATAATAAAACTTCAGCATCCAGACATCAGCACCAGAATAGCTTCTAAAACATCAGCCACAACAACCACACAGTCTTCACAGCACACCTCACACACTTCACCACAGCATACCAGTCTTCAACACAAAAGGGGGAACCAATAATCAGAGGAAGAAGTATCACCTTCACCTTCAGAGCCTTCAAGGCTTTCAGAGCTGCCACTAGATTGAGCAATTGACCTCTCACTTGAGGTATTGGCATCTGACTCTTTTGTCTCATCAGCCTTCTCCATTTCTTCCTTTTCCAGGCTCCTAATAAGAACTTCCCCAGGCTCCTAATAAGAACTTCCAAAGCTTCTTTCTTGCCTTGGCTACTGTAAGACCCCAATTTTGGGCCCTAAGATCCCTCATGGCCCATATCATTTATATCATAACCTCAAGGATCATTGCATGCCTTTGTCCCCTCCTAGTGGGTAGATTGCCTTGTAGGTTTGTTTCTTGATCACCAAGCATACTTTGCATTTGTATATCTTTGCTTTCATATGTTTATCATTCAAAAAGTACAAAAATATTGTCAGTCTAACCTTGTTGCTTGCAGTTGAAGTGATCATCAACAATTAGGTCAAAGATGGTCAACAGTTAGTCAAAGCAATGGATGATGGCCATTCTTGCAGAATTTGGGCACCATGATCATTAATCAAAGGTTCATACAACTTGAGACATCATTTGAAGTCAAGTTCTCAAGGAATTAGGGTTTTGAAATCATCAGAAGAAGTTCAATCAGTCCAAAACCCTAGAAAAGTCAAACTTGGTCAACTGTTGATTTAATCAAGGGTTTGATGGATAAAATTGATTTGAAGGAGTTCATTCATGCTTGTATAAGCCTCATATATCATGTCAAACCTCATCATGGAAGAAAATCAAGTCAATCAGAAAATTTTCCAGAAATAGAAAGTGGACCTGTAATTTCAACTGCCAAAAATGGAAACTTCTTGATCTTAAACTTACATCATGATACAAGCTCCAAATGAATTTTTGCCCAACATGAAAGTTGAAGATCTTGTCTTCCCATTTTCAAAAAGTCCAAGAACTCTCAAATCCCATGTGTGGTTGTCAAGATATGATCAAATCATTTTCACCAATTTTTGAACTTCAACAAGCCATAACTCTCAAACCATAAGGCCAAATTTGGTGGGGTTTTTTCCTACAAACCACATTTTTCATCCTCTTTCCAAAAATATAAATTTCATGACCTAAAACCTTACCATTCAAAATGGCATTTTTGGACCTTTTGCATTTAAATTCAAAGTTTGACCAAACTTTGACTTTTTGAGTTTTTGACTTTTTCTTGATTTGGTCAATTGGGAAATGCTTTAAACCATATTTGAAACTTGCCTCAAGCCATAAACCATCATCACACCACCATTTTCCCATCATTTTGAATCAAAATGCAAAATGGACAAAATTGGCAATTGGCTTCAAAGAGCAAAACCAGTACAGCAGTACATGTACAACCACAAGCAGCATTTTGCATAAGTCTGTACAGCCTATTTGAGGCCCAATTCGCAGCAGCACACACCCTCCATCCTTCACTTGTTCCACAATTAGCAAAATGTGCATTTGGTTGTTTTAACATAAGTAGGATTAAGCATCCCTTAAACCAAGCCTGAACAGCACATATAAGGGCATTTTTCTGCCATTTGCAACCCTAGGAATTGACAGCAGCCAACAAAATACTCTCATTTCCTTTACTCTTGCATTTTTGCACCAGAGCATTTTCTGCACAAAAACTTCAAAGGACCTCGAGTTTTCTTCATAGCTCCACCATCTGGACATCATCTTGAGTCCCTTTCAAGCTTCGAACCCCACCTGTGACCACCATTCCATAACTGCTTCTTCAAGAGCACTGTTAATGGCAGATCTCGAGCTGGACCAAGCTGTGCATTCTTGAGCTAAATTCCTGTAAGCATTCGACCTTTGGAAGCTGTGTGACTATCTGTTTCGAGCTATATCCATCAATCCATCACTATTTCCAGCTTTTCTTCAAAAACAAGTTAGTTTTCGATCCTCTTCTTTCTCCAAACTGTATCATGTTTTTGGTAGGTCCTATCATGCTGAGTACACTACAATTTGTTTTACCTGAAATGATGATGTTATGAGGGAGAAATCCGGATTTGTATTTTTGTGCATGAAGTTGTTCTTATTCGATTCCTGAATACTGTGGTGTTTTAGTGGTAATGTTTGATGGATATGTCATGCTTTTTGTGTGTAGGTTCGATTGGTTTGGTTAATTCATGTTTCTGGGCAATTTGTTTTTCCATGTATGAATGTATGCTGCCCTGTTCATAAACATATTCCTGCCCAGTTTTTCTCATGAGTGATTGTGTTTCGTGGTTGGTTAATGATACATGAGTTTGAATGCATGCTGTTGAGTTCATAAACCCTAGCCACTGCCCAGAATTTTGATGCATTGGTTGTTGCTATGTTGCAAGTGCTGCATGAACATTGGCTGTTGTTTGTTTTGTTGGATAACATGATAATGATGAATGCTGTTATGCTATGCTACATTGCTGTTGTTTTGTTTGGTTCGATGATGATCATGACTATTGCTGGTTGCTTGTTTTTGGTTATGATAATTACATGACAATGATGAATACTGCTGCTGTTGTCTGTTTTAATTGCATGAGCCATACTGTCAAACCATGCTGCCAAACCCTAATGCTGTTTATATGCTGTCGTGTACTTTTGTTTTGTTTGATATGATGCTGACAAACATATGCTGCCATGCCTCTTGAATTTTGTTTGAGAATGCATGTTGAGGATGAGCTTGTTTTGACTATATGATGAACATGAGTTGTTGCTGCTATGTGCTGTTGTTTTTTATGAACATTGTTGAATGATAGAGCATGAACACATACTGTCATAAACCCTCGAACCTGCCCAGGAAAAAAACCACATGAATTGTATTTGTTGTATTTGGTTTTTTTGGCTGTTTTGGACATTGCATGAACCTACTGTGCTATACCTTGCTGCTAACCATGCTGTTATGCCCTGCTGTTCATGAGCCCTCATATTTTCCATAACTCCTACCCTTGATGTGTTGGTTGCTTGCTAAAACCATGTTGCTGTTGTGTTTTTGCTTGTTTGATGATTTTTTTTAAACATGATAAGCACATGATAATGATGGTTGTTGCTGTTGTTTTAAAACCAATACTATGCTGTTGTTTGGTCTGCTGTTTGAATGATGATGGTATCATGCTGCTTGCCTTGCCATTGTGTGTTTTGCTCGAATTTTGGCATGTTGATGAACCATGTTGCTGTTGCATTTCTATACCCTGCTGTTGTGATTGCTTACTCGAGTTGTGTTATGATAATGGTGAACATATACTGCTACTTTAGAACCTCATGAACTTGCTCAGAAAAAACCATGTGATTTGTGTTGAAAGCTGTGAATGCCTTGCTGCTTGATCTGTTGGTATTTGAATGATTGTCTTGAAGTTGGAGCATGCCCTGCTGCTGTTTTTGACAGAAAACCCTAAGGCTGCCCATGGAAAGCCATATGTTATGTATTACATGCTGTTGTTTGTTGGCCGTGTGAGCATCACCATGAAAACCATGCTGCAATTTTAAATCCATGTTGTTGCTGTTGTTAGTTCTATTTGATATAATGAACATGATGCTATGCCTTGCTGTGTGTATGATGAAGCATGATGAGGATGAACTTGGTTTGATGATTACATGTATGATGAACATAGGCTGCTTTTTTTTGAAACCTTAAGCCGTGCAGGATTTCCCATGAGCATGTGTGTTATATTACATTTGTTGTTCATAACTTTGTTTGGATGTTGACTGAACTTGTTTGAAGTTTGAATACATGAGCCATGCTGTTAGAAACCTTAGGTTTTTTTTTTCCAAATTCAGAAAATTCAAATGGATTGGTTGGTTACTGTTCTATTGGCTGGGAGCCAATCAGAACATTTCGTTTTGCCTTGCCAAAACGCAGTAGTTTTGATTAATGAGTCCAGAATTACAACTCTGCCATTATTGACCTTGTTTGACCATGCATTTTGTTCACATTTCATCCAATTATTTCATCAAGTTCCACAATTTATTTCTCCTCCAATTTTAATCCAAAAATTATGAAATTTTTTCCACATGTTCACAAATGAGTCTAATATTTAATTGTGAATTTTAATTAATTTTTCATGTCCTGGATTTTAAATGATAAATTATTTTCTCAACATGTGTGAATGATTGATACCTTGTGCCATTCTCTTTGTGAAATACTCATGACATATCCAATGAGCTTGAAATTTTTTGTGGTGAAACTAGACACATTGATCTTCATTTCCATATAAAGTTTGTGGATTTCTCATTTGTGGTTTGATAGATATGAATTTTTGAATTAGGGTGTGACAATTTGTGTCACACCAATGATATGCAAATGTATGATTTTTGTTCACATGCTTTCCCTTATCCAAATCACTTGAATTTTTGCATGAATGATCCCTTGTATGTCTAATTGATGTATGAATTTTCTTGGAATTAATCATGCTGTTTTCCATTTGATTGAGAATTTTCTTTCATATGTGGTCATTTGTTGACTTTTTGTGCTACACATTGCCAAATCTTTTGTGAAATTCTCAAATCTTATTGTATGATCATGAAATTTTATATGTGATAATTAGACATCTCAAGCTTTGCAATGGTGTTAATCTCATTCATTTATCTTCTGTTTCCAAATTGATATGATTTTTTGAAGTTGACCTATGCTTGTTGACTTTCACCATGCTTACTTGAATTTGGTTTGACTTCATGAATTTCATTGACTGCCTTCCTCTCATCCAAATGCCATGAAATTTTGCATGTATACCATGTTAGATGTTAGGATTGAGTATGATTTATTTCATAATTTTTGAGAATGTTTGAGCTGACTTTTGAATGAAGTCTTTGCTGTTGACTTTTGCATGCTTCCTTTGCTATGCTTTACATTCTTTTGCATATGAAATGACTTTGATGCATGATATAAGTTTGAATCCAATTGTGTTTACTTTCCTACATGATTGCATTTGACTTTGATTGAATATTGCTTGCTGCCTTGACCTTTTTCTTTCATCTTTGACCCTAGGCTAGTCCTAGGGGTCTTCTAAGCTTATGTTGAGTTCATCTGTTTCAGGTTAAGCATCAATGCCTTGAGGATCATTTTAATGTGCTTGATTTGAATTGTTTATATTGTGCTAACATTTGTTTTGTAGGTGACTCATATGCTTGAGTCTTTATGCCTTGCACAATTGGTCCCTCTGTTGGTTGACTATTTGGGTTATTTCCTTTTGATTTTGACTGTTGACTTGTTTGCTAATAAGTTTGACTTTTGCAGGTACTTTAGTTGCCTAAGTTCTTTGAACTTGATTGCTTGCTTTGCTTTTTAGCATTTGCTTTGAGGTATAATTACTTCTTCTTCATGTAGTCTGGAGACCCGGTCTGTTATTTGACCGGGCAAACTGTCTGAAGTCCTCCTTAAGAGGCAATGCCTGTGTTTGTTTATATTTGTCCTAAGCAGGAAAAGTCCTTCAAGTAAGGCAATTGGTGGAAGGTAGGGATAAGTAATCTATCCCCCACTATTCAGTGTGTCCTCTCTTTGCTCCCAGTACCTGGTCGAAGCAATGAGATAAATACCCAAGATCTAATCGAGTCAATAATGTGGAGAGAGTTCCTACTTTCTGAACTCCCACACTTTCTTTCATGCTCTCTCTGATTTGAGATAGAAGCAATGAGGCACACCCCTCATCTCCTTTTCATCTGCTTCACCTGAGCCCCTCAATGGCCAGGTTAAGAGCGACCTTTACCTATTACAGTGGACTGTTAAAGTCAAACCCTCTTGTGTGAGCCCCCCATTGTTTGGCTATAGAGTGTGCTGTCTGATATTCATTGATTGATTGATTGCTCCATGTGCACTTGTTTGCCTGTATGCTATGCATTTATCATCATCATCAATTGCCATTAATGCATGATCATCTCATCTGTTTTGTGATGCTATCATTGTTGTTTGCCCATTGAGGACAATTGTAAGTCCATTGCTTTGGCATTTGCTCCTGTGATATGGAAGGATAGAGTGTAAGACCTCATTGGTCACTCATGTCTTCTGTTTATCTGTGTGTATGTGAGGATACAGTTATAAGTCCCTGTAAGTTGGCATCTGTTATCCTGTGATCATAATTTGATCTGTTTGGTTGGTATGTGAGGTTGCAGTTATAAGTCCCTGTAAGTTGGCATCTGCTTTCCTGTGATCATAGTTTGTTTATCTGTTTGTGTGAGAGGTTGCAATTATAAGTCCCTGTAAGTTGGCATTTGCATTCCTGTGATCATATTGTTTCTTTTGTTCTTGTATGTGAGGATCCATTGTAAGCCCCTGTGATGTGGCATTGGATTTCCTGTGAGCATACTGTGGAGTTAACCTAAGTCCAGATAGATTGGCAGCTGACTTCCATATTTCATCTTTGTTCTTTTCTTTTGAGGAGATCGGTGTAAGTCCATTGAGTGGCATCTGATATCCTGTTCTGTTTTAGGAGACTGGTGTAAATCCATCTATTGGTATCCGGTATCCGCTTTTATTTCTTTGCCTGTGGAGATCGGTGTAAGTCCATTGAGTGGCTTCTGATATCCCATTTTGTTTTAGGAGATTGGTATAAGACCATTGATTGGCATCCGATATCCGCTTTTACTTGCTTTGCTTGTTTATTATTATTAATTGCCATTCCAAAGGACACACTTGAATCATCTGTCATATGATTTCAAGAAGTGAACTTTCTAAGAAGTTTTACTATCCATCCTTCATCCATTCATCATTCATTATGTCCTAGACTTTTCACACTATACCTTTTCAAAATTGACATAAGTGTTGTGCAAACATCTTCATGTTTTTTCTAACTAAAAACCTGGACTCAAGTCCTTGACCTTTTTCAAACTTCATTTCATAATACTTATTTGAATTGATCTTAATCATACTTTGACTCCATTTTCCTAATCATAATCAGTAACTCCACTCATTCACTTGTTTTGGCTTTGTCCATTAATCTTTTCATACATGAGCTATAGGTTTGATTTATCTTAGTGGTTGATGTTAATCTCACCTTCTGTCTTTAGTGATTGAATTGTAAGCCTTCCTTGCCTATTATAGGGTTAACCCCTCTCTGGCAAGTTGAAGCTTTTCTCACATGGTGGACGTTGTTGTTGATATAAGGTTGAGTTTTCTCCCGTGGATAACGTAAGATCTAGGGTTTGTGTTTAAAATTGAACCTAACCCACTTTTGGAAATCTTTTAGCCGAACTACGGCGTTCTGATCCTTACCTTTGATGGAAGGTACGTAGGCAACGGGTTCATCCGTTCGAACCCAATAACCCAATAATAATAAAAATTGTATATTCTTTTCTCATCATCTCAATCATGTTTGCACAATATTTTTGTCATAACGAATAATAACCTTTTACAACAAGTGTGAAAAGGGCTCCCTAGGAGTACCTAGGACGTAGTGGGTGCCTAACACCTTCCCATTGCGTAATTTACCCCTTACCCAGACTCTCTGATCTTTTTATTAGTTTTCTACGTGTAAAACTTCTTAGGCTTTTGTTCGCTTTTTAGCCAATCCTTTGGATAAATAAAAGTGCGGTGGCGACTCGAAATTGAATGTATCTCTTAGCTTATGATTTAACTGATAGATCATATAGCGACGAATACACCGCTACAGAAAAGTGGCGACTCTGCTGGGGATATGCTTCATCCCTGGTTGGTATTGCCTACTTTTCACCCTTGTTGTGATATATATTATTATTCTTTATCTGACATATTTTTGTACAATTTGGGATAACTGTATTGATTGTGATGTGTGAATTGCTTGATATACATTTGCTGTTTGCTTTGGTGATCTGTGAGATGAGTTCTATACCCGAACTCGAGTGCTCTCTAGGATAGGAGAATGGCATAGTCTTGTCGACTGGTGTGGAGTAGTCCTTAGCCAGTTGACTTGCGAGTCCATTCACTTGGTGGAGGTCATGTTGAACTAATAATGTCACACAAGTTATTTGTGGTTAGACATTATTCTTTCAATCATGTGCCGCAGAAGCCAAGGACCTTAGTTTACCAAACCCATCTTGGCCTATTTTTAGGACCGTAGTGCGGAGGTCGTTCAGATGTCAGTTCTGATACGATTGTTACGCGATACTACACTCATAAGAGTTTCTCTTGAGAATATTCTTGGAATACGAGTATTCGTTCCTCCGATAATATTCGAAAGATGGAACGATGATTATGGGAACCTCTGATAGAACATGTCTGGCAGGTTTAAACCCTAGTACACTCCCTTTGGGTGGTTCTTAACCGAGACTCCATGCTCGTGACTCTCAACAAACCCGTGATTCGTGGTTGAGTCGTTCACACATTGTTAATATCAATGGATCCCGGATCAGGTGTAAAACCTAAAATCCACCAAAGCGGCTGGTTGATATTAGGAATGTTTGAACCGGTTCATGTACCGTTAATATCAATGGAACTTGGGTGTCGATAAGGTGAAAACCTAAATCCACCAAAATGGATGATTGATATTAGGGATACATAGAGCTTTCCCACGACCTTTGTTTGGTGTGCTTTGCTTGATCCTTGAGTGTGTTTGTTGCATTCATGCATTCACGCATTCATCCGCATTCATGTCATCAAAAAGAAGAAATTTTCAAGGAACTTAAAGGGTTATTTGCAAAATTTTCAGACATGGAAAGACCAAAAAGGCATACAAAGAAGTACAGCTTCAAGCAGCCCGATGTAAAAGAGTTAAGGAATCTGACATCGTATGTATTAGATCCCTTGGGTTTCAAGGCTCGATATGGGAAGCTTCTGCCGTTGCTGACTACTCAAGTGGATGAGGGATTGATGAGCACTCTTGCTCAATTCTATGATCCGCTCTATCATTGCTTCTTATTTCCGGACTTCCAGTTGTTGCCAACTTTGGAAGAATACTCTCACCTTATTGGGATTCCGATTCTGGATCAAGTGCCGTTCAGTGGCTTAGAGAGTATTCCATCTGCTCGAGAAATTTCCAGTCTGTTGCACATAGATGAAGATCTGATTAGAGCTAATCTGACTACCAAAGGCGGAATTCAGGGTTTTCCTTCCGAGTTCCTTATTGCTCAAGCCACTTTCTATGGGAAGGCCATGAGTGAGGACGCCTTTGAGGCTCTATTCGTATTGCTTATCTATGGATTGGTGCTGTTTCCCAACTTTGACAAGTTCGTCGACATGAATGCCATTAGGATCTTTTCAGTCCTTAATCCAGTTCCGACCTTGTTGGGTGATGCATATGTTTCCTTGCATCTGAGGAATATGAAGAATGGAGGAGTCATTGTCTGCTGTTTACCCCTGCTGTACAAGTGGTTTATTTCGCACTTGCCGCAGACAGTTGCTTTCAAGGAGAACAAGGGATATCTACGGTGGTCTCAGAGACTCATGTCTCTCACCAATGATGATATCACCTGGTATGATCGCGTGTATGATACCGTCCAGATCATCAATTCTTGTGGTGAATTCCCTAATGTGCCTCTTCTTGGTACATGTGGTGGGATCACCTACAACCCTACGCTTGCACGTCGTCAGCTTGGGTTCCCCCTAAAGGATAAACCCCATAACATTCTGTTAGAAGGTGTATTCTTTCAGGAGGGTAAAGATCCCCAAGGCCTGAAAGCCAGATTCGTCCGCGCTTGGCGCAATATTCGCATAAAGAGTAGGAACGAATTGGGTCCAAAGAACTGCATTGCTTTGGAGCCCTACACCTCTTGGGTCAGACAGAGGGCTGCTACCTACCTGATGCCGTATGATCATCCGAGACCTACACTGTTGGATGTGGCTGGGCCTTCAACCCTCCCTACCCAACGTGTAGAGGAGTTGAGAGATGAAGACCTTTCGCGTGCCTGGATCCGCGAGAGAGAGGAATTGCTGCAGCAGCTCAAGGAGAAAGATGATATGATTGAATTTCTCGAGCACCGAGTGATCGACGATCCGAACGACACTTGGACTTCTCTGCTTCCTCAGTCTTCCAAATTCTGGAAAAGGAAGTATGATCAACTTGCAAAGGAGAAGGCTGATATGGAGGCTGCCTATGAGAGAGAGATCAAGAAGTTGTACACTTCTCGTCTTCCGGCATCCCGAGCTAATAGGGATCCATAGGATGTCATTTACCTTTCCTCTTTGTAATATTTAAAAGAATGCTGTACTTCTTTGTCTTAATATTTTGAATGAAAATATTTTCCATGAGCAATTAAAATGTTTAAAATTCAAAATATTGCAAATGTACCCTAAGGGTTCCTTGAAAATTAAAGCATTTGCACAAGCATTTCATGCATCATTCTTGCATAAACAGGTACCCATCTTTTCTGGTCTTCCGGTTCTAACCTTTGCTCTTCATTTATTTTGAAGACAAGCTGACTCACCGGTATTATACGAGAGTCAACTCTGCAAGGATTATGGAGCAGTTGGAACAAGAGAACCAGAGTTTGAGAGATGAAGTCGCCAGACTTGGCGCTCTGATGGAGCAACTTCTTGCTGCCCAGAATCAGCCTGCTCCTCAACAGCCAGCAACTCCGGTTCAGCGGACGGTTATATCAGAGATAACTACTTCGTCGGTGCCTGTCAGTGCCCAGCAGCCAAATGCCATGCCTCCCGGTTTTCCTTGGGGGATGCCTCCTGGCTTCATGCCCGATCTGCCAGCTCCAACATTTGCACAAATGTCGGCATCTAGCCCGGTCCCTATACCTGTACCTCCTGTCGTGCATACCATGCCGAGGGTAGACGACACCATTTATCACTCTGAAGCGTCTGAGGGCTCAGATGTACATGAGAAAATGGATGCGATGAACGATCAATTCCTCGAGCTGAGAAAGGAATTGAGAACTCTCAGAGGCAAAGATCTCTTCGGCAAGTCAGCAGCCGAACTTTGTCTAGTTCCCGGTGTGAAAATACCTGTTAAATTCAAAGTCCCAGACTTTGAGAAGTATAAAGGGAATACTTGTCCTTTGGCACACTTAGTCATGTATGCCAGAAAGATGTCCACGCAGACCGACAACGATCAACTCTTGATCCACTACTTCCAGGACAGTTTGTCTGGTGCTGCTCTACGTTGGTACATGAGCTTGGACAGCGTCAACATCCGCTCTTTCAATGATCTTGGCGAAGCTTTCGTCAAGCAATATAAATACAATGTTGACATGGCGCCTGACAGAGATCAACTCAGGTCTATGTCACAAAAGGACAAAGAGACGTTCAAGGAGTACGCCCAGAGATGGCGTGAGCTGGCAGCTCAGATCACTCCACCATTAGAAGAGAAAGAGATGACCAAGATCTTTCTGAAGACTCTTGGATCATTCTATTATGAGAGAATGGTGGCCAGCGCTCCCTCTGATTTCACCGAGATGGTGAACATGGGGATGCGTCTTGAAGAAGGCGTTCGTGAAGGACGGTTGGCTAAAGATGATAGTTCTTCCTCTAAGCGGTATGGAGCGTTTAAGAGGAAAGAAGGAGAAGCCCATGCTGTGCAATCTCAGCCGAAGCATCGAAGACCCTCTGTTCAGAGGAAGCCTGCACATCGTGCCGGACATCAGCATCAGGTGGCTAGTGTGGCACCTGTATTCAAGGATAATGCTCAGCAGTATCAGCATCAGCAGCAATATCCACAACCGCAATATCAACAGCAACAGCAGCGTCCACAGCAACAGGCTTACCAGCCTCGTGGAAGTACAACCAATCAAGCAAACATGAATTATGATAGGAAGAAGGTCAGCTTCGACCCTATTCCGATGACATATACAGAGCTTTATCCCTCCTTGTTGGAGAGGAAGTTGGTTTCTCCCAGGGATCCTCCTGCTATTCCTACAAACCCGCAATGGTGGTATAAGCCTGACCAACATTGTGTCTACCATTCCGGTGCTCCGGGCCACAACGTTGAGAACTGTTTCCCGCTGAAGAATAAGGTTCAAGACCTTATGAGAAGCGGAATTTTGAGTTTTGAAGACTCCAACCCGAATGTCACCAGGAACCCATTGCCTTCGCATGGGAAGTCTGTCAATATGATCCAGGAAGACCTTGGGAGGTACAAAGTGAAGTATGTCAGTCATATCCGGCAATCGTTGGTTGATTTACATAAAATGTTGTGTCAGCACAGCTATTTGGAGCATAACCACGATAAGTGCCGTGTCTGTTCTATTAACCGCTTGGGTTGTGATCAGGTTCGCTGTGAACTTCAGAAATTGTTGAATGAAGGTACCATTGAGGTTCTCCAGAATCGCAATGTGGATACAGTTGAGCCCGAAGTGAGTGTCATCTCCCCGGTGTTCAAGTTGCCAGAGCCCGTTGTTATTCGTTATAATAGCAACAAGCCTAAAGCTTCACCCGCTTTGATCATCAAACTAGCCGGCCCTGTGCCATATTCATCTGATAAAGCTGTACCTTTCCGGTACAATCCTGTTGCTGTCCAGGATGGGGTTGAAGTACCTCTGCCGTCTACTTCCGTGACCACTATTGCTGATGTTAGTGGGTTGACCCGCAGTGGTCGTGTATTTTCCGCGCCTCCAAAGGCTACCACTTCTGACACTGTGGTGCATCCCGTAGGGAATGCTGTGAATGTTCAGAATCCGGCACCTGATGTTGCCAAACCCTCCTCGTCTATACAAAAGACTCCTGTTTCTTCAGATGGCCCGAGTGGCATTGTTGATGAAGAATCTGATGAGATGCTGAGGCTCATCAGAAAGAGCGAGTATAATATTGTAGACCAGCTTCTACACACGCCCTCCAAGATCTCCATCCTTTCTCTGTTGCTGAATTCAGAACCCCATAGGGAGTCTCTTCAGAAAGTCTTGGACCTGGCATATGTCGATCACGACGTCACCTTGGAACAATTTGATAGCATTGTTGCAAACATTACCGCTTGCAACACCTTGAGCTTTTGTGACGCTGATCTCCCTGAGGAGGGAAGAGACCACAACATGGCTTTACACATTTCAATGAATTGCAAATCTGATGCAATGTCCAATGTACTGGTGGACACTGGATCATCTCTGAATGTATTGCCGAAATCCACACTCTCTCGATTGTCATATCAAGGTCCTCCTATGAGGCAGAGTGGGGTTGTTGTTAAAGCTTTTGATGGGTCGCGCAAGACCGTGATTGGGGAAGTTGACCTCCCAATCAAAATTGGACCAAGTGATTTCCAGATCACTTTTCAAGTAATGGATATTCACCCATCATACAGCTGTCTCTTGGGCAGACCATGGATTCACGAGGCTGGCGCCGTGACATCCACCCTACACCAAAAGCTGAAGTTTGTGAAAAACAAGAAATTGGTTGTAGTAGGGGGAGAAAAGGCTCTCCTGGTCAGTAACTTGTCTTCTTTCTCGTACATCGACGCAGAGGATGAAGTTGGAACTCAGTTTCAAGCTTTATCTATTGATTAACCAATCGAGAAGAAGTCTCCTTCATTCACTTCCTACCGTGATGCAAAGCTGGCCATTGAATGTGGTGCAGTTGCTGGATTAGGGAAAGTGCTTGAACTTGAAGATAATCGATCCCGGGCTGGCATTGGCTTTGGTTCTGGGGCATGCAATGAGCAAGGTCTGTTCACCAGTGGAGGATTCATCCATGCTGATCAACCTGCAGAAGAGGAAGCTGCTGCTATCATTGAAGAAGAAGATGCAGAAGACTTGAACAATTTTGTTATTCCTGGTGGTGTCTGCCACAATTGGGTCGCTGTGGATGTTCCTACAGTTATCCATAGATCAGAGTAATTGTTCATTTTGTTTAAAACCCTTCTCCCATGCCAAAAGGAGAAGTGATGACATTGTTGGCAAAGCATATATACAATGATATTTTCATTCAATTTTTGCATTGTCAAAACATTTGTTTTTCCTTTGTTTTCACTTTTTGCTTTTCTTTATGAAATCAGTGATCACAAAAAACCATAAAAACAAAAATAAAAGCTGTAAAAGCAACATTTTTTCATCTGCATAATGATTTGCTTGTTCAAATGCTGAAATTTTTTTTTTTTTTTTTTTTTTTTTTTTTTTAACCAAAATCATTATGCAGGTTGATCCTAAAACCCATTGAACATAATGATCCAACGCCATCTCCCAATTTTGAATTCCCTGTATTTGAGGCAGAAGAAGATGACGTTGAAGAGATCCCTGATGAGATCACCCGTCTCCTTGAGCACGAAGAGAAGATCATTCAGCCGCATCTCGAAGACTTGGAAACAGTCAACTTGGGGTCTGAAGATTGTGAGCGCCTGGTGAAGATTGGGGCACTTCTTGAAGGGTCTGTTAAAGAAGATTTGATCAGCTTGCTACGAGAATATTCAGATATCTTTGCTTGGTCCTATGAAGACATGCCGGGTTTAGATACAGATATTGTGCAACATTTCCTGCCTTTGAAGCCTGAGTGCGTGCCTGTGAAGCAGAAGCTCAGAAGAACTCATCCAGATATGGCAGTGAAGATCAAAGAGGAAGTTCAGAAGCAAATTGATGCGGGGTTTCTGGTGACTTCGACATATCCTCAATGGGTGGCCAATATTGTGCCTGTTCCTAAGAAGGACGGAAAAGTCCGTATGTGCGTTGATTACAGAGATTTGAACAAAGCTAGCCCAAAAGATGATTTTCCTCTACCACACATTGACATGTTGGTAGACAATACAGCTAAATTCAAAGTCTTTTCCTTTATGGACGGATTTTCCGGATATAATCAAATCAAGATGGCACCAGAGGATATGGAGAAGACAACATTCATCACACCTTGGGGAACATTCTGTTATCGAGTGATGCCCTTCGGTTTGAAGAACGCCGGAGCCACGTATCAACGAGCTATGACTACCTTGTTTCATGATATGATGCACAAGGAGATAGAAGTCTATGTTGATGATATGATTGCTAAGTCCCGAACGGAAGTTGAGCATATTGAGCATTTGTTGAAGCTTTTTCAGCGTTTGAGGAAATTCCAGCTTCGTCTGAATCCGAACAAATGTACCTTTGGAGTCCGTTCCGGCAAGTTGTTGGGTTTTGTGGTAAGTGAAAGAGGTATTGAGGTTGATCCTGCCAAGGTCAAAGCAATACAAGAGATGCCCGCACCCAAAACTGAGAAGCAAGTCCGAGGTTTTCTTGGCCGCTTGAACTACATTTCCAGATTTATATCCCACATGACTGCCACATGTGCGCCGATATTCAAGCTCCTCCGGAAAGATCAGTCTCATGATTGGACCGAGGATTGCCAGAAAGCTTTCGACAGTATCAAAGATTATCTGTCCGAACCTCCGATTTTGTCTCCGCCAGTAGAAGGAAGACCTCTGATTATGTACTTAACAGTTCTTGAAGACTCGATGGGTTGTGTACTCGGTCAACAAGATGAATCAGGGAAGAAGGAGTTTGCTATATACTACCTCAGTAAGAAGTTTACTGATTGTGAGTCTCGGTACTCTATGCTTGAGAAGACGTGCTGTGCTTTAGCTTGGGCAGCTAAGCGTTTGCGCCAGTACATGATTAATCATACAACTTGGTTGATATCCAGAATGGATCCAATTAAGTATATCTTCGAGAAGCCTGCTTTAACTGGGAGGATTGCCCGTTGGCAGATGTTGTTATCTGAGTATGATATTGAGTATCGAGCTCAGAAAGCTATCAAAGGTAGTATCTTGGCTGACCACTTAGCGCACCAGCCAATTGAAGATCATCAGTCTGTTCAGTATGACTTCCCTGACGAGGAAATTCTGTATTTGAAGATGAAAGATTGCGATGAGCCTACACTTGATGAAGGTCCAGAACCTGGTTCCAGATGGACGATGGTGTTTGATGGCGCTGTTAATCAATATGGAAATGGAATTGGGGCAGTAATTGTTAATCCCCAGGGATCGCACATTCCATTTACAGCAAGGCTAACTTTCAAATGCACGAATAATATGGCGGAGTATGAAGCCTGTATTATGGGACTTGAAGAATGCATTGATTTGAGAATCAAATATCTTGATGTCTATGGTGATTCAGCTTTGGTTGTCAATCAGATCAAAGGTGAATGGGAGACAAATCAACCAAGTCTCATCCCATACAGAGATTATGCAAGGAGAATTTCAACTTTCTTCACAGAAGTTGAATTTTATCATATTCCTCGAGAAGATAATCGGATGGCAGACGCCCTTGCTACGCTTGCTTCCATGATAGTTGTCAGATGGTGGAATGATGTCCCCAACATTACTGTGATGCGCTTGGACAGACCCGCTCACATATTTGCAATTGAAGAAGTGAAAGATGACAAGCCTTGGTATTTTGATATCAAGAATTTCCTCCAGAACCAGGTCTACCCGCCTGGGGCATCTGTGAAAGATAGGAAAACTTTGAGAAGGTTGTCAGGCAGTTTCTACCTCAGTGGTGAAGTGCTGTATAAAAGAAATTTTGATATGGTTTTGCTCAGATGCGTGGATAGACACGAAGCAAACCTATTGATGACTGAGGTCCATGAGGGTTCATTTGGTACTCATTCCAATGGACATGCCATGGCTAAGAAGATGTTGAGAGCAGGCTACTATTGGCTGACAATGGAGTCTGACTGTTGCAAGTATGTGAAGAAATGTCACAAGTGTCAAATTTATGCGGATAAGATTCATATTCCTCCGACACTCCTGAATGTGATTTCATCACCATGGCCTTTCTCTATGTGGGGAATCGACATGATCGGCATGATTGAGCCGAAAGCGTCCAATGGACATCGATTTATTCTCGTAGCAATTGATTACTTCACCAAATGGGTTGAAGCCGCTTCGTACGCGAATGTAACCAGGCAGGTGGTTGTGAAGTTTATCAAGAACCAGCTGATTTGCCGTTATGGTGTGCCAGAGAGGATCATTACTGATAATGGATCCAATCTGAATAACAAGATGATGGATGAGTTGTGCGCTGAATTTAAGATTGCACACCATAATTCCTCTCCTTACAGACCTAAGATGAATGGGGCTGTTGAAGCTGCTAACAAGAATATCAAGAGAATTATCCAGAAGATGACTGTCACGTACAAAGATTGGCATGAGATGCTGCCATTTGCTTTGCATGGATATCGTACGTCTGTACGCACTTCAACAGGGGCAACCCCTTTCTCTCTTGTTTATGGCATGGAAGCCGTTCTCCCAGTAGAGGTGGAGATCCCATCAATGCGAGTCTTGATGGAAGCCAAGTTGACTGATGCTGAATGGATTCAGAGTCGTTATGACCAGTTGAATTTGATTGAAGAGAAGAGATTAACTGCCATGTGCCATGGTCAGTTATATCAGCAGAGAATGAAGAAAGCATTCGACAAGAAGGTCAAGCCTCGTGTGTTCCGAGAAGGTGACCTTGTGCTCAAGAAAGTTTTGTCTTTCGCGCCCGATTCCAGGGGCAAGTGGACTCCAAACTACGAGGGTCCATATGTTGTTAAGAGAGCCTTTTCAGGCGGTGCTTTGATGCTTACAACAATGGATGGGGAGGATTTCACTCGTCCTGTGAATTCAGATGCAGTTAAGAGATACTTTGCCTAAAAAAAAAAGTATATGCAAATAAAAAGAAAAAAAAGAGAATGAAAAAACAGAATAGCTCGCTAAGTTGAAAACCCGAAAGGGCGGCTTAGGCAAAAATGAGCGTCTCGGTGGAGAACCCGCAAGGGTAATCCAGGCAAAAATTAGAGACTTGAAAAAAGAGAATATTTGCATCCCGCTAGATTGAGTACCTCACTCTGGGGCAATCTAGGCAAAAATTAGGGATTTGGCAAGTAACTGCATCCTGACAAGACTTTCTGGTTCATCAGTCGTCATTTCGTCAGAAGATTCTCGATTCGTCGTCAACTGAAGCTTCGGATACATCGAGATTCAAATTGGTAGAGAAAGGACCATTATGTTCAATATAGCCCTCTTCCAATATACATCACTGATTTCGAATTTGTACAGATCTATGGAGTCTCGCCATTTGCAGACTACCATTCTATTAAATCAATTTGAGCTTTTTATCCAATTATTTGCACTCTTATTTGTTTCAATTCAACAAATGTTTTGCATGTTTTAAATTGATAAAATGTCATTGTTTTAAACAAATCAAATTTTTCAAAATTTTGTTTTAAACAAAGTGAACATTCACAAGATTGAAAGGATACTCAAGAATATCTCAGTGCTCTCCCGAGGGCGGCATGATTCCCAACAGGTAAGACATTGGTTCATATTCCTGGTTTGGTGGTATCTTCTTTCTTCAGATCTTTGTTGAGGTTGTTCCTCAAACAGAGTTGTTGTTGGGGCTGTTCCCCAGTACAGTCGCAAGTGATTTGTTGTTGAAGACTTGGTTTCCTCCAGCAGCAGTTTTCCCCTAGCATGGGAGTTTTCTTGAGAAGTTTCGGCGGTTGATGGTTTGTCATCCTGGTGCCCCGTCACTTTCTCCAGTGGGTCGTGTATCCCCAGACTTTATTTGTCTCCTCAGCGCAGTCATGAGTAACTGATTGATTGGTACTCCCCTCGGAGTCGTGAGTAGAGCTGTTATTAATATCCCCTCCAGGATTGCAAGCGGAGTTGTTACCACTCTTCCCCATGCAGTGTTGCCAGCAGGATTTGTCTGTTTCCTCAGCACGATCGCTTTCTTTTGAAGACTCGGTAAGTCAGTGGTTTGATACCCAGCACTTTACCTTCTCCCCGGCGAAGTCGTCTGCGGAATTGTTGCTATCTCTCCATCAGAGTTATTCTCTCCAGCAGAGCAGGATTTATTTTCCTGAGCAGTTTTGATTTGGGTTGGTATCCCAGTATTTGCAACCATCTTTTCCTCAGCTTAGTCTGCAGAATTTTTGTTGTGGCAGTTTCGCCCGTTGATACTCCTTCAATCCCAGTATGGTCGGATGTTGGCTCTAGCCTCCAGTGAACGGATCGATTTCCTGACTGTTTGTGATCCCCAGTAGAGTGGCTTGTTGCAGAACCTACTTGTTGTGATCAGTTTTGCTGTGTATATTCTCCCCAAGTGGAATGGTTCATTGCAGAATCTATCTGTTTGATCTGTCCTCCCTCAGTGGTTTGTTCCCAAGAGAGTAGCCGACAGTTTTCCCCAGTAGAATTGATTACGCAGTTAGATTCTATTTGGATGATATCATTCTCCCTCAGTGGGTTTTTCCCCCAGTGGAGTTATGTAGATTTGCTTCTACAGCAGTTTGTGCTTATGCAATGCACCCTTTTTGTTTCTCAGTTGACACTGGGATCCCCTGCATATACTTTGGGACCTCTCTTGTTCCCCTACAGATTCGTCTTGGTGGCCGTATTGCCCGTTGTGACTTTTTGTACCCTGATTGGGTTGTTTCCTGATATTTCTGATTCTCTGCTTCTTCAGCAGTACCCGCAGATCTTTGCTTTACAGCATGTAGATCTCCGAAGATTGGTTCTCCAGTTGGTTTTTCCCCTGGAAGTATATTACCGGACGTTTTGTTCCTGAACCTGTTTGTGTTAGAATTGTCTGTTTCGTCAGCATTCATCAAACATAAATTACGCATATTCATGCATATTCATAAACATTCAGGTATTCATGTTGCATTTCTTGCCATATATCTTTTGTTTGTCGTGTCTCCTGCTATGGTGATATAGATCTCTTTACAGATCTCCCCAAGCAGATGTCGGGTGTTATAAATCTCTCCATATAGAGTCAACCCCATAAGCAGAAAATGTTTGTCTTTCCTTCTGCAGTTCCCCACTGAGATATATCCTCGTGGATGACGGTTTCTTCCGTTTCCTCCCAACACATATATTGGGATGGATTTTCCTATTTGAGTTATATCCTCATTAGGACGTGTCTTTATTCAGTCTGTCTTTTCGGATCATTCCCGAATTGACTATTTGTCAAATATCTTGTGCTTCCCAGTGGGTTGTTCCCCAGCGGAATTGTTTTTGGGCCTCTGCCTACAAACCAGCAGTTGTAAGTCCTACTTTTCCTGGCTTTCTTAACGGAATTTGTGGTTATACACCTTTTATTCTCCAGCCAGAGTTTTGGTTTTCTACCCGTATACTGGTAGTTGTAAAATCCTATTTTCCTGCTCTTCAGCAGTTTGTGGTTTGTTATAAACCCTATTTTGGTTTCCCGTGCGGATTTGTGATTTGTTCTATCCCCACGCGGAGTTGTTGGTCTTCTACCCCGTATTCGGTAGATGTAAACCCTCATTTTGTGGTTATCTTCATTCAATATTTGATGATGATTTTCTTTTGCTTGTATAAGTTGCTCAGATCAGCACTTATATCCGTAGCAAGTCTTTTGTGGATAATTGCCGTATGCTAGCAATTTTATCCCCAGTGGGTCTTTTCACCGTATGCTAGTGATTTGTTCCCTGGATCATTGATTATTTATCAATGTATCCCCAGCTAGTCTTCTGTCGATAATTGCCGGATGCTTGCAATTTATCCTCAGCAGTTTGCCTTTCATTTACCCTTTTGTTGGTAATGTCTGTTGCTCCTTTTGATTGGTTATCATTATATACCTAATTTGGTATCCCGATGCCTTTCTGTTCGGTGGATTTATCCTTTATTAACCCAGTAACCGGTTGTGGATAATCTCCCATGCGAGTATATTATTCACGGTCTGCCGGTAATGAATAGTATATCTCATGCACTCTTCAGTCGAAGCCCTTTTGTGTTTCCCCAGTCGAGTAAGATTCGTTATTTCCCTTTGTGGGGTCGAATATTTTTTGTTGTTGGATAATTGCCGGATGCTTGCAATTTATCCCTTTGAGTGGTCTTTCGTTTACCCGGATGCTTGGTATCGATTGTCTCTCTTTTTGGTTAGTCACCTATTATATACCCAGTAACCGGTATCTCTGGTGTCTTTTCCTTGCGAGTATATTATTCACGGTCTGCCGGTAATGAATAATATATCTCATGCGCTCTTTAGTTGGAATCCTTTGTTGATTTTCCCCAACTGAGCAAGATTCGTATTCTTTGTAGAATCGAATGTCCATCCTTTAACCAGTTTGTGTTTTGGATGATGAGTGTTTTGGAAGTGAAAACCAATTCACGATTTCGGTAGATCACCTATTATATACCCAGTAACCGGTATCTCTGGTGTTTCTTACCATGCGAGTTTATTATCTACGTTCTGACGGTAATAGATAATATATCTCATGCGAGTATTCTTATCCACGGTCTGCCGGTAATGGATATTATATCTCATGCACTCTTTGGGTTTGTGTCCCCATTTGAGTAAGATTCGTTTTCCCGTTGTGGATTCGAATGTCCATCCTATAAGTCGATTTGCTTTTTCAAGCCCTCCTTTCGGATGATGAGTGTTTTGGAAGTGAAAACCAACTCACGTCTTCGGATTTTATCCTATAAACAACCCAGTAACCGGTTCAGGATAATTTTCCTTTCGAGTATATTATTCACGGTCTGCCGGTAATGAATAATATGTCTCATCTGAGTATTCTATCCACGTTCTGACGGTAATGGATATTATATCTCGTTCGCTCTTGAGTCGATCTTTTGATTGTCTTCCCCTCAGAGTAAGATTCATTTTCCTTGTGGAATTGAATGTCCATCCTATAAACAAGTTTGCTTTTTCTAGCTCTCTTCAGGGTGATGAGTGTTTTGGAAGTGAAATCCAATTCACGCTTTGGTCGGTCACCTATTATATACCCAGTAACCGGTATCCTTGGTGTTCCTTCCTGAGTTTGTTACCCGTATGCCTGGTAACATCTCATTTGCTTTGTTACTTCCCCCAGTGGAACCTTTCTTTTGCTTCTCCCCAGGAGTCAGCTTGTGTATCTCCAGTGGATTTATTTTCCATTTGGAAATCTTTTCCCAGTATGAGTCCTTCACTCCCCAGTGAGTTCTCCAGTCTGTTTTCTGTTATTTCCTAATCAGAGTCGTGTCTTGTTCACGTTATGTCAGTTTTATCTTCCCCAGTTTGGAGTCGTGTCTTGTTCACGCTTTTCTCTTTCTTTTATTATCCCCATAGAGTCTTGTCAGAGTCTCTGTTCCTGGTGAGTGTACTACTCCGATGGATCGTCTTTTCTTCTGTGTGAATCATATTCCCCACAGAACTTGTGTCTTTTGCACGCATACATCTGCATCATGAGGTCTCTTAGGGACCAAAATTTGTCTCGTTACTGTTATTTAAGTCCATTCTACCGCGTCGATATGAAGATTTCTAAACTTCACTTCTCCGGCTAGAATGACCTTAAATAGGGGCATCTGTAAGACCCCAATTTTGGGCCCTAAGATCCCTCATGGCCCATATCATTTATATCATAACCTCAAGGATCATTGCATGCCTTTTTCCCCTCCTAGTGGGTAGATTGCCTTGTAGGTTTGTTTCTTGATCACCAAGCATACTTTGCATTTGTATATCTTTGCTTTCATATGTTTATCATTCAAAAAGTACAAAAATATTGTCAGTCTAACCTTGTTGCTTGCAGTTGAAGTGATCATCAGCAATTAGGTCAAAGATGGTCAACAGTTAGTCAAAGCAATGGATGATGGCCATTCTTGCAGAATTTGGGCACCATGATCATTAATCAAAGGTTCATACAACTTGAGACATCATTTGAAGTCAAGTTCTCAAGGAATTAGGGTTTTGAAATCATCAGAAGAAGTTCAATCAGTCCAAAACCCTAGAAAAGTCAAACTTGGTCAACTGTTGATTTAATCAAGGATTTGATGGATAGAATTGATTTGAAGGAGTTCATTCATGCTTGTATAAGCCTCATATATCATGTCAAACCTCATCATGGAAGAAAATCAAGTCAATCAGAAAATTTTCCAGAAATAGAAAGTGGACCTGTAATTTCAACTGCCAAAAATGGAAACTTCTTGATCTTAAACTTACATCATGATACAAGCTCCAAATGAATTTTTGCCCAACATGAAAGTTGAAGATCTTGTCTTCCCATTTTCAAAAAGTCCAAGAACTCTCAAATCCCATGTGTGGTTGTCAAGATATGATCAAATCATTTTCACCAATTTTTGAACTTCAACAAGCCATAACTCTCAAACCATAAGGCCAAATTTGGTGGGGTTTTTTCCTACAAACCACATTTTTCATCCTCTTTCCAAAAATATAAATTTCATGACCTAAAACCTTACCATTCAAAATGGCATTTTTGGACCTTTTGCATTTAAATTCAAAGTTTGACCAAACTTTGACTTTTTGAGTTTTTGACTTTTTCTTGATTTGGTCAATTGGGAAATGCTTTAAACCATATTTGAAACTTGCCTCAAGCCATAAACCATCATCACACCACCATTTTCCCATCATTTTGAATCAAAATGCAAAATGGACAAAATTGGCAATTGGCTTCAAAGAGCAAAACCAGTACAGCAGTACATGTACAACCACAAGCAGCATTTTGCATAAGTCTGTACAGCCTATTTGAGGCCCAATTCGCAGCAGCACACACCCTCCATCCTTCACTTGTTCCACAATTAGCAAAATGTGCATTTGGTTGTTTTAACATAAGTAGGATTAAGCATCCCTTAAACCAAGCCTGAACAGCACATATAAGGGCATTTTTCTGCCATTTGCAACCCTAGGAATTGACAGCAGCCAACAAAATACTCTCATTTCCTTTACTCTTGCATTTTTGCACCAGAGCATTTTCTGCACAAAAACTTCAAAGGACCTCGAGTTTTCTTCATAGCTCCACCATCTGGACATCATCTTGAGTCCCTTTCAAGCTTCGAACCCCACCTGTGACCACCATTCCATAACTGCTTCTTCAAGAGCACTGTTAATGGCAGATCTCGAGCTGGACCAAGCTGTGCATTCTTGAGCTAAATTCCTGTAAGCATTCGACCTTTGGAAGCTGTGTGACTATCTGTTTCGAGCTATATCCATCAATCCATCACTATTTCCAGCTTTTCTTCAAAAACAAGTTAGTTTTCGATCCTCTTCTTTCTCCAAACTGTATCATGTTTTTGGTAGGTCCTATCATGCTGAGTACACTACAATTTGTTTTACCTGAAATGATGATGTTATGAGGGAGAAATCCGGATTTGTATTTTTGTGCATAAAGTTGTTCTTATTCGATTCCTGAATACTGTGGTGTTTTAGTGGTAATGTTTGATGGATATGTCATGCTTTTTGTGTGTAGGTTCGATTGGTTTGGTTAATTCATGTTTCTGGGCAATTTGTTTTTCCATGTATGAATGTATGCTGCCCTGTTCATAAACATATTCCTGCCCAGTTTTTCTCATGAGTGATTGTGTTTCGTGGTTGGTTAATGATACATGAGTTTGAATGCATGCTGTTGAGTTCATAAACCCTAGCCACTGCCCAGAATTTTGATGCATTGGTTGTTGCTATGTTGCAAGTGCTGCATGAACATTGGCTGTTGTTTGTTTTGTTGGATAACATGATAATGATGAATGTTGTTATGCTATGCTACATTGCTGTTGTTTTGTTTGGTTCGATGATGATCATGACTATTGCTGGTTGCTTGTTTTTGGTTATGATAATTACATGACAATGATGAATACTGCTGCTGTTGTCTGTTTTAATTGCATGAGCCATACTGTCAAACCATGCTGCCAAACCCTAATGCTGTTTATATGCTGTCGTGTACTTTTGTTTTGTTTGATATGATGCTGACAAACATATGCTGCCATGCCTCTTGAATTTTGTTTGAGAATGCATGTTGAGGATGAGCTTGTTTTGACTATATGATGAACATGAGTTGTTGCTGCTATGTGCTGTTGTTTTTTATGAACATTGTTGAATGATAGAGCATGAACACATACTGTCATAAACCCTCGAACCTGCCCAGGAAAAAAACCACATGAATTGTATTTGTTGTGTTTGGTTTTTTTGGCTGTTTTGGACATTGCATGAACCTACTGTGCTATACCTTGCTGCTAACCATGCTGTTATGCCCTGCTGTTCATGAGCCCTCATATTTTCCATAACTCCTACCCTTGATGTGTTGGTTGCTTGCTAAAACCATGTTGCTGTTGTGTTTTTGCTTGTTTGATGATTTTTTTTAAACATGATAAGCACATGATAATGATGGTTGTTGCTGTTGTTTTAAAACCAATACTATGCTGTTGTTTGGTCTGCTGTTTGAATGATGATGGTATCATGCTGCTTGCCTTGCCATTGTGTGTTTTGCTCGAATTTTGGCATGTTGATGAACCATGTTGCTGTTGCATTTCTATACCCTGCTGTTGTGATTGCTTACTCGAGTTGTGTTATGATAATGGTGAACATATACTGCTACTTTAGAACCTCATGAACTTGCTCAAAAAAAACCATGTGATTTGTGTTGAAAGCTGTGAATGCCTTGCTGCTTGATCTGTTGGTATTTGAATGATTGTCTTGAAGTTGGAGCATGCCCTGCTGCTGTTTTTGACAGAAAACCCTAAGGCTGCCCATGGAAAGCCATATGTTATGTATTACATGCTGTTGTTTGTTGGCCGTGTGAGCATCACCATGAAAACCATGCTGCAATTTTAAATCCATGTTGTTGCTGTTGTTAGTTCTATTTGATATAATGAACATGATGCTATGCCTTGCTGTGTGTATGATGAAGCATGATGAGGATGAACTTGGTTTGATGATTACATGTATGATGAACATAGGCTGCTTTTTTTTGAAACCTTAAGCCGTGCAGGATTTCCCATGAGCATGTGTGTTATATTACATTTGTTGTTCATAACTTTGTTTGGATGTTGACTGAACTTGTTTGAAGTTTGAATACATGAGCCATGCTGTTAGAAACCTTAGGTTTTTTTTTTCCAAATTCAGAAAATTCAAATGGATTGGTTGGTTACTGTTCTATTGGCTGGGAGCCAATCAGAACATTTCGTTTTGCCTTGCCAAAACGCAGTAGTTTTGATTAATGAGTCCAGAATTACAACTCTGCCATTATTGACCTTGTTTGACCATGCATTTTGTTCACATTTCATCCAATTATTTCATCAAGTTCCACAATTTATTTCTCCTCCAATTTTAATCCAAAAATTATGAAATTTTTTCCACATGTTCACAAATGAGTCTAATATTTAATTGTGAATTTTAATTAATTTTTCATGTCCTGGATTTTAAATGATAAATTATTTTCTCAACATGTGTGAATGATTGATACCTTGTGCCATTCTCTTTGTGAAATACTCATGACATATCCAATGAGCTTGAAATTTTTTGTGGTGAAACTAGACACATTGATCTTCATTTCCATATAAAGTTTGTGGATTTCTCATTTGTGGTTTGATAGATATGAATTTTTGAATTAGGGTGTGACAATTTGTGTCACACCAATGATATGCAAATGTATGATTTTTGTTCACATGCTTTCCCTTATCCAAATCACTTGAATTTTTGCATGAATGATCCCTTGTATGTCTAATTGATGTATGAATTTTCTTGGAATTAATCATGCTGTTTTCCATTTGATTGAGAATTTTCTTTCATATGTGGTCATTTGTTGACTTTTTGTGCTACACATTGCCAAATCTTTTGTGAAATTCTCAAATCTTATTGTATGATCATGAAATTTTATATGTGATAATTAGACATCTCAAGCTTTGCAATGGTGTTAATCTCATTCATTTATCTTCTGTTTCCAAATTGATATGATTTTTTGAAGTTGACCTATGCTTGTTGACTTTCACCATGCTTACTTGAATTTGGTTTGACTTCATGAATTTCATTGACTGCCTTCCTCTCATCCAAATGCCATGAAATTTTGCATGTATACCATGTTAGATGTTAGGATTGAGTATGATTTATTTCATAATTTTTGAGAATGTTTGAGCTGACTTTTGAATGAAGTCTTTGCTGTTGACTTTTGCATGCTTCCTTTGCTATGCTTTACATTCTTTTGCATATGAAATGACTTTGATGCATGATATAAGTTTGAATCCAATTGTGTTTACTTTCCTACATGATTGCATTTGACTTTGATTGAATATTGCTTGCTGCCTTGACCTTTTTCTTTCATCTTTGACCCTAGGCTAGTCCTAGGGGTCTTCTAAGCTTATGTTGAGTTCATCTGTTTCAGGTTAAGCATCAATGCCTTGAGGATCATTTTAATGTGCTTGATTTGAATTGTTTATATTGTGCTAACATTTGTTTTGTAGGTGACTCATATGCTTGAGTCTTTATGCCTTGCACAATTGGTCCCTCTGTTGGTTGACTATTTGGGTTATTTCCTTTTGATTTTGACTGTTGACTTGTTTGCTAATAAGTTTGACTTTTGCAGGTACTTTAGTTGCCTAAGTTCTTTGAACTTGATTGCTTGCTTTGCTTTTTAGCATTTGCTTTGAGGTATAATTACTTCTTCTTCATGTAGTCTGGAGACCCGGTCTGTTATTTGACCGGGCAAACTGTCTGAAGTCCTCCTTAAGAGGCAATGCCTGTGTTTGTTTATATTTGTCCTAAGCAGGAAAAGTCCTTCAAGTAAGGCAATTGGTGGAAGGTAGGGATAAGTAATCTATCCCCCACTATTCAGTGTGTCCTCTCTTTGCTCCCAGTACCTGGTCGAAGCAATGAGATAAATACCCAAGATCTAATCGAGTCAATAATGTGGAGAGAGTTCCTACTTTCTGAACTCCCACACTTTCTTTCATGCTCTCTCTGATTTGAGATAGAAGCAATGAGGCACACCCCTCATCTCCTTTTCATCTGCTTCACCTGAGCCCCTCAATGGCCAGGTTAAGAGCGACCTTTACCTATTACAGTGGACTGTTAAAGTCAAACCCTCTTGTGTGAGCCCCCCATTGTTTGGCTATAGAGTGTGCTGTCTGATATTCATTGATTGATTGATTGCTCCATGTGCACTTGTTTGCCTGTATGCTATGCATTTATCATCATCATCAATTGCCATTAATGCATGATCATCTCATCTGTTTTGTGATGCTATCATTGTTGTTTGCCCATTGAGGACAATTGTAAGTCCATTGCTTTGGCATTTGCTCCTGTGATATGGAAGGATAGAGTGTAAGACCTCATTGGTCACTCATGTCTTCTGTTTATCTGTGTGTATGTGAGGATACAGTTATAAGTCCCTGTAAGTTGGCATCTGTTATCCTGTGATCATAATTTGATCTGTTTGGTTGGTATGTGAGGTTGCAGTTATAAGTCCCTGTAAGTTGGCATCTGCTTTCCTGTGATCATAGTTTGTTTATCTGTTTGTGTGAGAGGTTGCAATTATAAGTCCCTGTAAGTTGGCATTTGCATTCCTGTGATCATATTGTTTCTTTTGTTCTTGTATGTGAGGATCCATTGTAAGCCCCTGTGATGTGGCATTGGATTTCCTGTGAGCATACTGTGGAGTTAACCTAAGTCCAGATAGATTGGCAGCTGACTTCCATATTTCATCTTTGTTCTTTTCTTTTGAGGAGATCGGTGTAAGTCCATTGAGTGGCATCTGATATCCTGTTCTGTTTTAGGAGACTGGTGTAAATCCATCTATTGGTATCCGGTATCCGCTTTTATTTCTTTGCCTGTGGAGATCGGTGTAAGTCCATTGAGTGGCTTCTGATATCCCATTTTGTTTTAGGAGATTGGTATAAGACCATTGATTGGCATCCGATATCCGCTTTTACTTGCTTTGCTTGTTTATTATTATTAATTGCCATTCCAAAGGACACACTTGAATCATCTGTCATATGATTTCAAGAAGTGAACTTTCTAAGAAGTTTTACTATCCATCCTTCATCCATTCATCATTCATTATGTCCTAGACTTTTCACACTATACCTTTTCAAAATTGACATAAGTGTTGTGCAAACATCTTCATGTTTTTTCTAACTAAAAACCTGGACTCAAGTCCTTGACCTTTTTCAAACTTCATTTTCATAATACTTATTTGAATTGATCTTAATCATACTTTGACTCCATTTTCCTAATCATAATCAGTAACTCCACTCATTCACTTGTTTTGGCTTTGTCCATTAATCTTTTCATACATGAGCTATAGGTTTGATTTATCTTAGTGGTTGATGTTAATCTCACCTTCTGTCTTTAGTGATTGAATTGTAAGCCTTCCTTGCCTATTATAGGGTTAACCCCTCTCTGGCAAGTTGAAGCTTTTCTCACATGGTGGACGTTGTTGTTGATATAAGGTTGAGTTTTCTCCCGTGGATAACGTAAGATCTAGGGTTTGTGTTTAAAATTGAACCTAACCCACTTTTGGAAATCTTTTAGCCGAACTACGGCGTTCTGATCCTTACCTTTGATGGAAGGTACGTAGGCAACGGGTTCATCCGTTCGAACCCAATAACCCAATAATAATAAAAATTGTATATTCTTTTCTCATCATCTCAATCATGTTTGCACAATATTTTTGTCATAACGAATAATAACCTTTTACAACAAGTGTGAAAAGGGCTCCCTAGGAGTACCTAGGACGTAGTGGGTGCCTAACACCTTCCCATTGCGTAATTTACCCCTTACCCAGACTCTCTGATCTTTTTATTAGTTTTCTACGTGTAAAACTTCTTAGGCTTTTGTTCGCTTTTTAGCCAATCCTTTGGATAAATAAAAGTGCGGTGGCGACTCGAAATTGAATGTATCTCTTAGCTTATGATTTAACTGATAGATCATATAGCGACGAATACACCGCTACAGCTACCCTTATACCATTATCCAGTTCTTTGCAAGTATCTTTTAATTGATCAATTAAACCCCCTTGAGATGCAAGCTCCTTTCTAGCAGATGTCACGACAACATCATTGACATGATTTCCCTCAAATAGCTTATAATGAATGGATAGTGGGGGATTTTTTCTGCTTGTAATGTCATTTGTATTGAGTATGCCTGGTTGTTGACTCAAGGTAATACCACAAATAATGGATGGGAAGGCAATGGGCAACTTCACAGCATTTGTGGAGGCATGTCTGATAATTTGGTCAAACATAAACTTTCCAAAATCATAGTTAATCCTGGTTCCAATTGCATGAATGATTCTTCCAAGACCAATGGAGATGGTAGAGATATGATTAGTAGGCACCCAATTAGCTGAACCAATCTTGTGCAAGATGGCATATTTGACAGTGAGCTTGCCAGCTGATAGGTGATTCCTACTAGGCCATTCCTTAACTTGGCCAGCTGTAATAATCCTACATACCTCATTGTCTGTAGTCTCTAGATCCACTCCTCCATCAGTTCCTTTTCCTAGGAACTTGTTGATAATGCTTGGTGAGAGTTTCACACATTTACCCCTTACAAACACCTTGCAGAACTCCCTGCTGCTTCTTTCATAAATATCCTCAGGGATATTCACAATAAACTCTTTTACTAACCCCTCATAACATTGGGGTAGAGCAACCACAGTCTTCATTAGTCCAGCATTTTTGATCAAATCAATTACTTCCTTTACCTCTACAGCCTCTTTTCCAAGCTCTCTTTCAACAGTTACCCTCCTCTGAATGACAAATTCCATTTTGCAACACCATCTTCTAAATGGAAGGAGATATTATCTAGGTGCACAGCAGCAACTTTGCCATGAGACTTCTTAACAGCCTGCCTTTTTGCAGGGGAGATGTCTGGGACATCGTCTTCGACATCCTCATCAGAGTCAGAACTGTCTCTTTCTTTCCTTTTCCTAACCTCAACTTTACTCCAAGATTTGGAGGGTCCTACACCAACAGCCTTTTTCACTCTTCTTGTTGTTCTCATTTTAGCCACACTTTTCCCTTTTCTAGTCCTCAGTTTCTCAGCTTTACTTGGTTTTACAAGATGGACCAAAGTGTCATCCTCTTCTTCAGATCTTTCTTCCTCTGGGTCAATAATATTCTCCTGAGATATATTTGCTGGTTTCTTGCTAGGTAGGGTTTTACCTAAAGAGCATAGCCCCTCAGCAGCCACTTCCTTTTCTGATCTAGATGAGTCATCATCTTTTTCAGCTTGGGGTTCCTCCTCAGGTGAGGGGTCCCTTCTGGACAGAGGGGTAGAAACACCCTTGACTTCATGCCCTTCACTTAGAATCCTAGTAACTAGGTTCCTAATGGCACGATCAGCATAATGCATGTCTTTTGGAAGAGGAGATTTATCAGGGATATTACCTTGTTTACTTCCAGTCGTAGAAGAGGGGCCTGGGGCGTCACCGGGTATCACACAAAGAGGAGTGACGTCCAGCACGTCTTCATCTAGAAACTCCATGGAGGGAGTCTTTGCATGCTGAGTGGGTTTTGATTCAGACGATGAAGGATATTGAGACATGTTGTTGGACTTTTGAGAGAAATTTCTTTGCCCTAGCAGAGGTCCTCTGAGAAGTTTGATGAAGATGGAAAGAGTTGTGTTCAGGTAGCGTGTGCAGATGACATAGATACTATTTCCAATATAGGGTAATGATTCATCATTACTGTGGCTCTTTCTTTTAATTGGGCAGACAATATTTTTATTACCTTTTCCTCTCCATATTAATTGCCATAATTTCTCAAGAATCCAAATCCCTAATTTCCCTCTTACATATTCAAATTGAATATCATCCAAATCCCCTGCAGCCTTGTCAGCTAGTTGCATTTCATGCTTTAGAACTATGAATTTGTCTTTCACACATTTTCTAATTGAGTGATGACAGCAAATAATGTACTTGGTCCAACTGTGCTGAATATGATTTTTGGACATAGTTGCAGCATTCAGGTTGTCATAATACAATGTCATGACATCGTGTGTGACATTGTATGCAATTATCAGTAGTTTCATCCAACCTAGTTGAGAACAATTGCTTTCATCTGATACATTTTCATCATCAACACCATTTGTAGGAGCAGAAGTCCTTTCACTCTCCATCTCAATCTTCTCCACATTGTTTTTAGTACTTTTGCTTTGAGATAGACACATAGTCCCTTGTGGTCCAGTTCCAACAAAGCTCTTTTTAATTTCAGACTGCATATAACTAGTCACATGTCCACCTATTTTATCTAACTTCTCAGCTATTTGGGCCATCATGACCTTTTCTCCTTTGAAAGTGAGTTTAAGTCTGAGCTTCTATTGTGACATCCTTGTCTGACATTTCCCACATACTTGTCCTCTAGAAGCTATACTCATCTTCATCCCTTCCTTTTTTACATAGGTATACTTTGAGGAATAATCAATTTGAGAGCTCCACATGTAACAGTTGTCTTTGGTCATAATTCATTTCATAATTACTTCACTATTTTTGTTAGAAATTAGACATTCAGTTTTGGTGAAGTTAACATTCAGACCTTGATCACATAGTTGACTGATGCTTACTAGATTTGCAGTCAAGCCCTTAACAAGTAGAACCTTGTCAAGTTTAGGAACTCCAAGACAATCAAGCTTACATGTTCCCTTGATTTCACCTTTTGCCCCATCTCCAAAGGTTACATGGCTTATGGTATGGTGATGCAGGTCAGTTAGCAGGTCTTGGTTTCCAGTCATGTGTGTGGAACATCCACTATCAAAATACCACTCTTCTTTGGCTAAGATTCTGAGGGGAATGTGAGCTATTAGACTTGTAACATTAGTCTTAGGAACCCATAGCTTCTTGTTGATATGGCTTATGGTATAGTGAGTCTGATGGTGAACAGGGCTAGGATAACCGTACAGCTTATAGCAGAAGGGCTTCAGGTGACCAAATTTCCCACAGTAATGGCATCTCCATCTTTGGTGTTTCCCTTTCTGTTGTATCCTCTGATGTTGTGACATATGATGTGACATCTCAGGTTTACTTTTACTATGGATGCATTTGGGTTTGGCTTGAGGTTTGCAACCAGTGTAACTGCTCTCAGGCTTAGACTCATTATACCCAATGCCAGATTTTTCTCCTGTTATTTGTCCAGTTTGGAGAATCTTGTCTAAAGCATCAGATCCATTGTTTAACATCCTTACATACTTGGTCATTTCTTCCATTTTAGCATTTAAGAACATAGCTTCAGTTTTTAACTTGGAGATGGTTTCCACATGGTCTGCCTTTTCATTCTCCAGCTGTACTATCTTCTGACTTTCAACTTCTAGCTTGGCATTCAGAACCACTGCTTCTGTTCTTAATTTGGAGATGGTTTCCAAGTGTTCTACCTTCTCATTCTCAAGTTGAATTATTTCCTTCTTCTGGCTTTCAACCTGTTTACATAGCTCTACACTTTTGTGACACGGCTTTCTGTAGGTAGAGGCCAACTCTTCAAAGGGTACTTCATCATCACTTGAGTCTTCAACAGAAACCCATCTTCCTGTCAAGGCAGTTACCAGATTTGCAGCTTCATCTGTTTCACTCTCATCAGACCAAGTGGCAGCAAGACTCACCTTTTGCTTCTTGAGGTAGGTTCCACATTCAGTTCTAATGTGTCCATACCCATCACATTCATAGCACTGTACTTCTTTTCCTTCTTTGTGTTTATCATCTGACCTTGCTCTTCTTTCAGCATTGTTGGATCTACTGATGTCAGGTGAGATGTTCTTGACATTAGCCTTGGATCTTACATCCATCTTTTTCAGCAGTTTATTGAACTGTCTTCCCAGCATTACTACTTCATTGACCAAATCTTCATCAACCTCCTGACTCATTTCCTCTTCTGTGTTTGACATAAAAGCCATGCTCTTGGTTTTCTTTTCAAAACCATCATTTAATCCCATCTCAAATGTTTGGAGGGAACCAATTAGCTCATCAACCCTCATGTTGGAAATGTCTTGAGACTCTTCTATGGCAATCACCTTCATAGCAAATCTCTTAGGGAGTGACCTGAGTATTTTTCTTACCAGTTTTTCATCTGTCATCTTCTCTCCCAAGGCTCCTGAGGCATTAGCAATTTCAAGGATACTCATGTGAAATTCATGAATGTTTTCATCTTCTTTCATCCTTAAATTTTCAAACTTGGAGGTGAGCAGCTGAAGTCTAGACATCTTTACCCTAGAGGTGCCTTCATGAGTGGTCTTGAGAATGTCTCAAGCATCTTTGGCCACTTCATATTTGTTTACCAACCTGAAAATATTCTTGTCTACCCCATCGAATATTTCATTCAATGCTTTAGAATTTCCAAGGGAAAGATCATCCTCCTCCTTGGACCATTGTTCTTCAGGCTTCTTCTCTGTAGTGGCTTCTCCTTCTTTAGTAATTACAGGATGCACCCAGCCTGTTAACACAGCCTTCCAAGCCTTGTTATCAAGAGATTTTAGAAATGCTACCATTCGAGGTTTCCAATAGTCATAGTTAGATCCATCCAAAATTGGTGGGCTGCGAACAGATCCTCCATCTCTCTCCATTTTACCAGAAAGTATTGCCCCTAGATCTCACCCAGCACCAGAGCAGGATGCCTGCTCTGATACCAATTGAAATTCTGGTATCAGATATGAGATGTCGAAGGTACTGTCACAATACTAATATCTGAGTAATGCAAATAGAATAAAGATAGAGAATAGTAATGCAAGATACACAAGCAATTGTTAACCCAGTTCGGTCCAACTCACCTACATCTGGGGGCTACCAAGCCAGGAAGGAAATTCACTAAAATAGAATCAGTTCAAAGACTCTCCGTACACTTTAACAAGTTACAGTCTTTCTCACCTAATCTCTACCCGTGCAATTTCTACCTAAGCACTCTTAGATATGAGAACCCACTCGCTTCCCTACAATCACACCTATGATCTTAAACAACAATCCCTTGAGAAAAGAAAACACTTTTCAATAACACACTCTTGATTTTACTTCACAGTTTCAATCAAGAAGACACACTCTTAATCTTGTTTCACAACTTTGATCAAGAAGACACACACTTGATCTTGCTTCACAACTTTGATCAAGTAGACACACACTCTTGCTTAACAGCTTTAGAGTGACAAATAACAACCACAAATCAGACAAATTCAATCATCAATGGATGACCTGAATGGCTTACAAGTCTTACGACTAAACAGACACAAACCCTAACTCTCTCTCTATATTTTGCTCAGTATTGGTTGTGTTGTAAAACAGGTTTTCTAAGTCCCTTTTTATAGAAGCTTTCAGCTGGGCTTGGAAATCTTGAAAACCCTAAATCTATCTTCCAATCAAATCTTCTTATGACAGCTGGTTAGATCTCTTTGGAAAATAAGAAAATCATGTTGTAATTAATGATTTAATGCGCCTGCAAATCAGATCTTCAATCATACATAGATTGCCATTAATTGTGCAATCACAAAACACCAGACATTCACACTGAATGTTTTGTGTACAGGATGTCATGACATCGGGTCTGACATCCTGGAACAATCCTGCATAATTCCATAATTCCATTTATAACTTCCAGCAGGTACAACCATATCAGATGCCATGACCTTGTGTATGACATCTTGAAACAATCCTGCTTGATCATGTCTTTCATTTAAACTCCAGCAGGTACACACATATCAGATGCCATGACCTTGTGTATGACATTCTGAAACAATCATGCATGATTATGTTTCTTAAGCTCCAGAAGGTACATAGGATATCTCATGTTAAGACATCACACATAACATCTTGTGAACACTCTTTGTTTTACCAAAATTGCTGCCAACACTTAGAACCAACACAAGTGTCTTGACGTCTAGGGAGATTCAGCTTTGGTTGTGAATCAGATCAAAGGTGAATGAGAGACGAATCAACCCGGTTTGATACCATATAGAGATTATGCGAGGAGGATTTCAACTTTCTTTACAAAGGTTGAGTTTCATCATATCCCTCGAGATAAAAATCGGATGGTAGATGCTCTTGCAACGTTGGCTTCAATGATTGTAGTGAGATTTTGGAATGAAGTTCCCACTTTTACTGTGATACGTCTAGATAGGCCAGCTCATGTGTTTGTTGTGGAAGAGGCCCAAGATGAAAAGCCATGGTATTTTGATGTTAAGTGTTTCCTCCAAAGTCATATTTACCCGCCTGGGGCATCTTTGAAATATAAGAAGACTTTGAGAAGATTAGCTGGCAACATCTACTTGAATGGTGATGTGCTTTACAAGAGAAACTTCAATATGGTTTTGCTCAGATGCATGGATAGACACGAAGAAGACTTATTGATGACTGAAGTCCATGAAGGTTCCTTTGGTACTCTTTCCAATGGACATGCTACGGCTAAGAAGATGTTGAGAGCAGGTAACTATTGCCTGACAATGGAATCTGACTGTTGCAAGTTTGTGAAGAAATGCCACAATTGTCAAATCTATGCAGATAAGATTCATGTTCCTCAGACACTGTTGAATGTCATTTCCTCTCCATGTCCCTTCTCCATGTGGGGAATTGATATGATTGGTATGATTGAGCCCAAAGCTTCGAACGGACATCGTTTCATTCTAGTGGATATTGACTACTTCACAAAGTGGGTTGAAGCGGCTTCGTATGCAAACGTGACCAAGTAAGTTGTTGTAAGGTTTATCAAGAATAAGATTATATGTCGTTATGGTGTACCGAGTAAGATCATTACTGATAATGGATCTAACTTGAACAACAATATGGTGCAAGCTCTTTGCAAGGACTTCAAGATTGCACATCATAATTCTTCTCCCTACAGACCCAAGATGAATGGGGTTGTTGAAGCTGCAAATAAGAACATCAATAAGATCATTCAGAAGATGGTGGTAACCTACAAATATTGGCATGAGATGCTCCCATTTGCTTTGCATGGGTACCGTAGATTCATCCTCACTTCAATAGAGGCAACCCCTTTCTCACTTGTTTATGGTATGGAAGTTATGCTCCCCGTGGAGGTTAAGATCCCGTCATTGTGTGTGTTAATGGAAGCCAAGTTGATAGAAGTTGAATGGTGTCAGACCAGATATGATCAAATGAACTTAATTGAAGAGAAGAGATTGACTGCCATGTGTCATGGTCAGTTATATCAGCAGAGAATGAAGAAAGTTTTTGATAAGAAGGTTAGGTCTCGTGTGTTCAGAGAAGGTGACCTTGTGCTCAAGAAGATTCTATCTTTTAAAACCTGACGCTAGGGGGAAATGGACTTCTAATTATGAAGACCCATATGTTGTTAAGAGAGCCTTTTCAGGCGGTGCTTTGATTCTTACAACTATGGATGGTGAATAGTTTACTCGTCCTGTGAATGCCGATGCATTCAAGAAATACTTCTTCTAAAAAGAAAAGAACAACTCGCTAAGTTGAAACCCCGAAAGGGAAGCTTAGGAAAAAATGAGTGTCTCGGTGGATTGAAAACCCGAAAGGGCGATCCAGGCAAAAGTTAGACAAATAAAATAGAAAATTTATCCCGCTAGATTAAGTACCCCACCTTAGGGATTATGGCAAGTAACTGCATTCAGTTGGCCCTAATCATGAAGCAATTTTGAGCTAGTCGTTTGGTTCTGATTCGTCATTCTCCACCAAAGCCAAGAGCATAGTGGATATTGAAGTGGGTAGGGAGAGTAGTGATCATTGTATTCAATGTAGCCCTTTTCCATCTAAATTACCATTTTTTCAACTTTTGTAAAGATCTATGGAGTCATGTCATTTACAGACTACCATTCTATTAAATAAAGTTGAGCTTTTTATCCAATTGTTTCTACTCTTATTTATTTCAGCTAAATAAAATTGAATTTTTATGATGATAATTTTGAAAGGAATTAATAAATTAAAATCATTTTTTCTTAAGAATATAAAAGCAATTACTTTAAAAGTAATCGATCTCAACAAAGAATATCAACAGCAGTCTGAAAACAGGTAAGTCTTAATATGCGAAGCCTTGTTGGTCTTCCCCAAGCAGTTGGTTTGGTGATAATTCCCAAACGATTTATCATTTATTCCCCAGTAGAGTGGAGTTGGTAATCGGTCTCTTTTGCAAATTTCCCCAGCTGAGTTAAAGGCTCACATCCTCAGCAGTTTGTCTAGATCCCCCGCACAGAGTTTTACCTCTTATTCCCCCCGGCGGAGTTCATCTTCAGATGTGGCAATATTGATTTTGAGTAGTGTTTAATTTTGTCCCCTACGAGGTTGTCTCCCCTTTGATATGGTGTTGACCTAAAATTCCTGCAGAGTTGAATCCTCGGCAGATTTTTTTCTCTCTCCCCAGCCAGGATTGAGTTATTCAGAACCAGATTATTTGTGTTCATCCCCAGTATCTTTTCTCCAGTCGATGTTTCCATCTTGTTGAGATTAGTCGAGTGTTGTAGTGGTGATTCAGATCTGTGATATTTATGTCCTTTGGATTGTTTTGTCAGCATAATCATCAATCATATACGCACTTCATACATCAGATATTTCATTATGCATTTGATTGCCTTTGATTCCTTATTTCTGATCCCCTGCTATGGTGATATTATTTCTCTACGCATATTTGGTGTGTTTGTCCTCCTGCATTTATAGAGTGCCATCCCCTTAAGAAGAAAGAGTTTAACCTTTCTCATTCCCCACTAATTTATTTCCTCGTGGATGATTATTATTTCAGTTTCCTCCCTGGTTAATTATGTGGATAGAACTGCTCCTCTTAAGTTACATTGGGTTGAGTCCTTGTTTGACTATTTCTTTCTAGCTCTTACCTAGATAGATACTTTTGGTCCCTTGAGAGTCTATTACCCAGTAACTGGTAATATTCTTCTCGATTTTTTAGTATATTAGTTTTGCCCAATACCTAGTAGAATGTAATATATTCCCTTTGTTTTCCCCAGTGGATTTGTTTTCACGTTTCCCTCGCTGAGTCTATCCTTGATATATTCATCCTAACCGATGACGGATATTCTCTCTTTGTGGTTTTCTACCCAGTAAAAAGGTAGTTGTAATCCCTATATCATTCCCCAGAGAGTTAATCCTTGATATGTTCATCTTAACCGATGACAAATTTTCTCCTCTTTTTGGTATTCTATCCAGTAACCGGTAGATATAAACCCTACTTCTCCTCTAGCTGAGTCTATCCTTGATATGTTCATCCTAACCGATGACGGATATTCTTCCTTTTGAGTGTATCCTTGATATGTTCACTTTAACCAGTGATAGATATTCTCGCTTTGGTCTTCTACCCAGTAACAGGTAGTTATAAATCCTATTTTTCCTTGGCAGTCTATCCTTGATATGTTCATCCTAACCGATGACGGATATTCTTCCTTTTGATTCTACCCTTGATATGTTCACTTTAACTAGTGACGGATATTCTCTCTTTGGTCTTATGCCCAGTAACAGGTAGTTATAAATCCTATTTTCCCCGACAGGCTATTCTTACCCAGTAACCGGTAACGAATACACCTCCTTTTTCTCAGCGAGTCATCCTTTATATGTTTACCCTAACCAGTAACGGATGTCCCTTTGTCAGGGTATATTATCTTCCTACCTAGTAACTGGTAATAGATAATATACTTCTAGTACTCCTGTGTTGAAGTTCATTCTTCCCCAGTTAAGTTTAAGTGCGTATTTCCTCAGTGAAGTCGCCAATCCCCTGTTTGATTCAGGTATTTCAGTTTTGTTCTGATCTACCCGATTCCCCTGCGGATTTTCCCTTATCCCTAACCCAGCCCTTCCATTGACTTATTTTCATGGAAATTCCTCTCGTGTCTCCACACAATTTTCAAGTCGTAGCCTGGCCTACGCATAACCATTTATCCTCTAGAGTCTCTGTCTCCCTAGTGAGTTTTTCCTTATGCTCCTGTGGACTTTCATTCTCTTCGGATTCATTTATTTTGTGGCAATATTTTCCCACGAAGATTATTTTTAACATTCATATCATATGCATCATGAGGTCTCTTAGGGACCAAAATTTGTTTCTCTGTTGTTATTTAAGTCCATTCTGCTGAATTTATACGAAGATTTTAACCTTCACATCCTCAATCAGAATGTCCTTAAATGGGGGCAGCTGTAAGACCCCAATTTTGACCCTAAGATCCCTCATGATATCTCATCATTTGCATTGGCTTTTGGATCACACCTTGGCATCCTCTTTACCCCTCATTCATTGGATTTGCATTGGGAGAGGTCACCAAGCACATTTTATTGTATCATACTTTGTTTTTCATTATTTACTAACCAAAATGCCAAAAATATGTCTATGTATAGTTTGTTACTTTTATAGGTAGTGTGTTTGTTCACCCATGCTCCATCAAGCTCATATCTAGGGTTTGAGACCCTCTAGATCAATCAAGATATGGTTTACATTGGTTATAGACATCATATATGGATCCCCATGGTCTTCACATATCATTTTGATCAAGAATTCATCAAGAGTTTGAAGGTTGTTTGCCTTGGAAGCCCTAATTCATCTGGGTATCTTGTGTGACTTCCTCAGCAAGTTTCTTCATCATTTGATCAAATAAATCAAAGGATACTTCATGTTACATCATCTTACACATATACGATCCTCCATGAATCCCAAATATCAAGAGAATGTCAAGTTTGCAAGTTGGTTCGTGGTGGTTGACCAGACTGGTCAAAACTGGGGTTCCCTAGACCTTGTCTACTACAATATTTGTCATATGAAAATGATTCTAATAGGAAAGTTACTCCTTATGACATTACTGTCGCAACCTGAAAAATACAGTGTGCGAAAAAAACAACCGGCGAAAGAGAATGACAGGAGAGTCACCACCGTTCGTTATTCATCCCAAAGGAGGGAAAGGAAACGCTCGAAGTAAACCTGAAAAAGGAAAGGACAAGACGGGGTCTCGCAACCAAATCTTGGGTTCGGGAGTCGGTTATGCGAAGGGAAGGTATTAGCACCCCTACGCATCCGTAGTACTCTACGGGATCCACTTTTGTAGTTCTTGTCTAAAGGGTGTGGGTTTATCTTGTGCTGTTTACAAAAAAAAAGGGTTAAATGAAAATGACTCGCGCGGATGTCGCATCCAATGCATACGTATCTCATCTGAATATGAGAATCAGAGTCTTCGTAGCTCGGCTGACCTATGGGTTAAGGGGGATGTGTGCTCGCTAAGACATCGCGTCTTATGCCTACGTATCTCATCTGGAATGAGAATCAGAGCAAGCCGTAGTTCGGCTAACTACGGGGTTATGGATTGGGTTTTGGACGAACGACGTCACTACGCAATCTACCGGATGCTCGACCTTCGGAGACTTACTCTCCTGTAGTAGAAGGAGTAAACGTGTTGCTTTGGGTTTTAGGGTTTGGGATGCTCGAGGGCAAACGGGCAGTCCTTGACGAAGGAACCGCGCTACATGTGGGGATATGAATACAAAATACAAAACATGTATCTCAAAGTAAAATGCCACCAAGGGGCTCAAACATTGCCTCCTGTCGAGGTCTTCCAGCTAAGAAAGCGATAAAGTATGAGAAAGGGAAAAAATTACCACACGGATAAAGATCCAAAGCTATAGCAGTTAAAGGGGCAAGAAACCCTGAAATGTCTCCAGCTGGACCGTCAAAGGAAATCAGTCAACACGAATAATCAGAATAAAACTCCAGGGGCTATCCCACAAATAAAGTGGGAAACCACGCGAGTGTCTCTGCGAAAGCCATGTGAGCCCTCTCAAAACTCGACAAAGGGTTAGAGCAGCAGGATGAAATCAAGAGAAAACAATGCCATGGAAACACAAGACATGTTAGAATAAACAAAATAGGGTAACCCAGAGTTGCCCCTAAATCAAAATGTAACCACATGAATAATTCCATCAAAATTCACAAAAGGCTCACAAGAAAGGTATCAAATTCACCCATAATACCTCATACATTTAGAGCATTCAAATAAAAAGGATAAAGATGATGGATATAGGGCAAACCTGATTGGAGAGCTTGATTGAAATTGAGTTGCACCCGTGAGGTTTAAAGTTGAGTTCCCTTCAGGGTTTGGAGGTTGCTCTGAACTCTGTTGGCTTTTCTCTCACTATCTTTTTCCTCAGGGTTTTGTTCCAAGGAAACCTCAGAGTGTTTTGCTTCTCTTCCTTCTTTCTCCAGTGAATCTCCCAGTGTAACTCCAAGTGTAACTCCTCTACTGAAACTTCAGTATTTATAGACTGATTTTCGTGGGTAATGGGCTCAAATGAGGGAGACCCAAGTCCAAAATAATTTGTTATATTTTATTTTATTTATTTATTTAATTAATTAATTAAATAATTTTTTTTTTCTTTTTTCTTTTTTTTTTCGTTTTTTTTTTCAGGAAAAATGAAGGGTAAATTTTGGGGTATTACAGCTGTCCCTATTCAATCAACTGGAGACCCGGAAAGAAGATGGCAGCTGCTTTCGTGCTTTCGAGGTATCAAGGGATTGAATATAATAAAAGCCCAAAAATTTGCACTGAAGTGAAGTGAAGTAACAATGTCTGTCAGAATCGGCAAAGCGTTGGTCTTGAAAGAAGAATCCGTCTGGTACGGTGAGAGTCAGTCTGAATATCGAAAAAGAATGTTAAACTGGATACCAAAATAAATGGTAACACAGAAATAACCATGGCCTGAATGCCGCTCATCAGTCTGAATACTGGAAAGGATTTCGATCTGAACATCGGAAACATGGCCTGAATGCCACAAGTCGCATCGACCTGAACGTCGGAAACTTCTTCGATCTGAACATCGGAAAGACTTGGCCTGAATGCCACTTCGATCTGAATATCGGAAAATTGGCCTGAATGCCACTTCGGTCTGGATACCGGAAAACTGGCCTGAATGCCACTTCGATATGAATATCGGAAAACTGGCCTGAACGCCACAAGTCGCATCGACCTGAACGTCGGAAACTTCTTCCATCTGAACATCGGAACACCGGCCTGAATGCCACTTCGGTCTGGATACCGGAAAACTGGCCTGAATGCCACTTCGGTATGGATACCGGAAAACTGGCCTGAATGCCACAAGTTGCATCGACCTGAACGTCGGAAACTTCTTCGATCTGAATATCGGAAAATTGGCCTGAATGCCACTTCGGTCTGGATACCGAAAAACTGGCCTGAATGCCACTTCGGTCTGGATACCGGAAAACTGGCTTGAATGCCACTTCGGTCTGGATACCGGAAAACTTCATGCCTGTCAGCATTGGCAGAAATAGGGAATGATAATAGAGGCGGCGCATGGGCCGATGACACTTGCTGGGGATAACAAAGGTAAGTCATGAACAATCTTCAGTCTGAGTACTGGAAACAACTTCTAGCTTATCACTTGGGATACCGAGAATGTTTTATGCTTACATGCGTATGTTTGAATTTTTCAATGGCGTAATGCTCCATGAAAATGGAAATGCTACGCGATTTGGAAGGATGCAATGCAATATGATTCTACATGCAGGGATGCGAAATGCTGGGTAAAATGCCAAGCCGAGGCAAGGGGATCTGCTGGGGAAATGATTACCATCCTCTGGGCTTTGGCCAGGCTGCTGGAGATACACACCACAATGAACTCTGTGGGGAGATGACTAGCCATGCGGTGTTCTGGCCATACCGAGACTCTAATCGGGGAAAGAATGGCATTGGAAGCCTGCTGCTGAGGAAAGCTACAATGATTCTGACAACCACGGTTTGCGAGAGATGACTCAGCAGGGGGAGCAAACACTGATACGGTACCGAGGTTCTGCTTCAAGAAAAGAAACCATGGATCTGGCATTGGGATTATCGATCTGGCATCGAACTCTAAGGAGCAGCCACTTCTGCTGGGAAGATACAGTGTGGCACTGTCAACTCCGCTGGGGATATATAGTCTGGCACTGTCAACTCTACTGGGGAGTGTATGTCTTGAAACAAACGCTTGGGGAAGTACAGTGGTGAGAACCTGCTGGGGATTGAAGAATCCAACACTCTGATCAGCTCTGCAGGGATAAGACACCAGATTCGTCTGTTGGCGACTTCACTGGGGAAGATATTCACGATCGTCCGCAGGGGATTTTAATGGAATGCCCCGAGGGTATCTGTTCTGAATAGACGATCCAAAGCACTTAAAATTTACAGCAATTTTAAATGTTTATTAAGCATGTACCTGTAAAGCCCTTATGTGTCATGATGCAATGTTTATCAAAAATTCGGACGTCATTTTTGCAAACAAAATAGTAAAATGAAAATGAAAACAGAGATATACTGAATAACATGATTTTATTGATTGAATGGCCTCTGAATAGGCATTTACATTAAGAAGCAATCCCTGGAAAGAGGTAATCGCACAATAGATAAAAGCAGAAATTAATCTAATGGCAATGAGAAATGGATTTCTATTGGGTTCCAATTCTGCTATGACTTGCCCGTCTTCAAGATCCTCCAGATGATCAGCTTTCTGAAAGAGTGATTGGACTGTTTCCTATCCTTCAAAAATTTCCAGTCATTGGCACGAGATGAGATTCAGAACTACTCAGAACGCAGTCATTCGCTTAATCCCTAACTTTTGCCTGGATCGCCCTTTTCGGGTTTTCAATCCACCGGGATACCCATTTTTGCCTAAGTTGCCTTTTCAGGTTTTCAACTTACCGGGTGTACAATCTTTTTTTATTTTTGTCCCTAATTTTTGCCCGAACCTTTTCATTTTCTTGGTTCGCCGGGATGCCCATTTTTTGCCTGGACTATTCTTTTTACTGTCCAGCGGGTCTATTTTATGCGAAGTATTTTTTAACTGCGTCTGAGTTCACAGGGGAAGTGAAGTTTTCACCATCCATAGTTGCAAGCATTAAGGCCCCACCATCAAAAACCTTTGTGACAATATACGGTCCATCATAGTTAGGAGTCCACTTGCCCCTGTGATCTGTCTGAGGAGGAAGGATCCTTTTCAACACTAAATCTCTGACTTGGAAACAACGAGGATGCACTTTCTGATCAAAGGCTCTCTTCATCCGACTCTGATACAACTGCCCATGACAAATGGCTGCCATTCGCTTCTCTTCGATAAGACTCAACTCATTGAACCTTGTCTGAATCCATTCGGCTTCGTCCAACTTAACATCCAACAGGACTCTTAGAGAAGGAATCTCCACTTCAACAGGTAGGACTGCTTCCATACCATACACCAGGGAGTAAGGGGTTTCCCCGGTCGATGTACGTACTGAAGTGCGGTACCCATGCAAGGCGAAAGGTAGCATCTCATGCCAATCTCTGTACGTGACGACCATCTTCTGCACAATCTTCTTTATGTTCTTATTTGCCGCCTCAACAGCGCCGTTCATCTTAGGGCGGTAAGGGGAAGAATTGTGATGCTGAATGTCGAAGTTCTGACACAACTCCTTCATCATTTTGTTGTTGAGATTAGAACCATTATCAGTAATGATTCTTTCGGGAATCCCATAGCGACAAATGATTTCTTTCTTGATGAAACGGGCAACCACATGTCTGGTGACATTCGCGAACGACGCTGCCTCGACCCACTTGGTGAAATAGTCGATGGCAACAAGGATGAAGCGATGCCCATTGGAAGCAGTCGGCTCAATCTTTCCAATCATGTCAATGCCCCACATGGCAAACGGCCACGGCGAAGACATCACATTCAGAGGATTCGGCGGTACATGCACCTTATCAGCATAAATCTGGAATTTATGACACTTCCGAGCATACTTGAAACAATCTAATTCCATGGTCATCCAGTAATAACCCGCCCTTAACAATTTCTTAGCCATTGCATGTCCGCCGGCATGAGTACCGAAGGAACCTTCATGAACTTCCTGCATTAACATGTCCGCCTCGTGTTTGTCCACGCATCTGAGCACAACCATGTCGAAGTTCCTCTTATACAACACATCGTCTTTGTTCAAGAAGAAACTGCCTGCCAATCTTCTCAAAGTCTTTCTGTTATTGTTGGATGCCCCTGCAGGGTACTCTTGATTCTTCAGAAAGCACTTGATATCGTGATACCAGGGCTTATCATCGACTACCAGTTCAGCAGCAAACACATACGCGGCCCTGTCAAGGCGCATCACATCGATCCTGGGAGCATGGTTCCAACGAATTACCTTGATCATGGAGGATAGAGTAGCAAGTGCGTCTGCCATATGGTTCTCATCACGAGGTATATGATACAATTTTACTATTGTGAAGAAAGTCAACAGTCTTTTCGTGTAGTCTCTGTAGGGGATCAGAGTGGGCTGGAGAGTATTCCAATCACCATTCACTTGATTGATCACCAGAGCTGAATCTCCGAAGATGTCCAGAGTCTTGATTCTCAGATCAATGGCTTGCTCAATACCCAAGATACAGGCCTCGTACTCAACTTCATTATTTGTGCACTCAAAAGTCAAACGAGCGGTGAAAGGCATGTGGGCACCTTTTGGAGTTGTAATGACAACACCAATTCCACTTCCTCTAGCATTGACGGCCCCATCAAACAACAAAGTCCACTTTTCGTCTGGATCAGGTCCCTCCCCAACAACTGGCTCTTCACAGTCTTTCATCATGAGGAACATGATGTCTTCATCTGGAAAATCAAACTTCATCGGCTCATAGTCTTCAATCGGTTGTTGAGCAAGATAATCTGACAGAATACTCCCTTTGATGGCCTTCTGATACGTGTACTGAATATCATACTCTGTTAAAATCATTTGCCAACGAGCGACCCTTCCGGTGAGAGTTGGCTTCTCGAATATGTATTTCACTGGATCCATCTTAGAAATCAACAAGGTAGTATGGTTCAACATATACTGCCTCAATCGGCGAGCAGCCCAGGCCAAAGCACAACAAGTTTTCTCAAGCTGCGAATATTTGATTTCACAGTCGGTAAACTTTTTGCTAAGGTAGTATATGGCATGCTCTTTTCGACCAGACTCGTCATGCTGTCCCAATACATACCCCATCGAGTTCTCGGTCACTGACAGGTACATTATCAGAGGTCTCCCAGGAACTGGAGGTATAAGGATTGGAGGTTTCTGCAAATACTCTTTTATCTTCTCAAAAGCCCTTTGACAATCTTCATTCCACCTGATAGTCTGATCTTTCCTCAGCAATTTAAAAATTGGCTCACACGTGGCTGTTAGGTGAGAGATGAACCTTGCAATGTAGTTCAACCTCCCTAAGAAACTACGGACTTGCTTCTCTGTTCTTGGCTCAGGCATTTCCTGTATTGCTTTCACTTTGTCGGGATCCACCTCGATCCCTTTCCCGCTAACGATAAAACCCAGCAATTTTCCCGATCTCACCCCGAAAGTGCACTTGTTCGGGTTAAGTCTCAGTTTGAATTTCCTCAAACGCTCAAACAGTTTCTGCAAATTCAACAAATGTTCTTCTTCTGTCTGAGATTTGGCAATCATATCATCCACATAAACCTCGATTTCATGATGAATCATATCATGGAACAGAGTTACCATAGCTCGTTGATATGTTGCTCCGGCATTTTTCAGACCAAATGGCATCACCTTGTAGCAGAAGGTGCCCCATGGGGTTATGAAAGTTGTCTTTTCCATGTCTTCTGGTGCCATCTTGATTTCGTTATAGCCAGAAAAGCCATCCATGAAGGAGAATACCGAGAACTGAGCTGTATTATCCACCAAAACGTCGATGTGAGGTAATGGGAAATCATCTTTAGGGCTAGCTCTGTTCAGATCCCGGTAGTCGACACACATCCGTACCTTTCCATCCTTCTTAGGTACTGGAACGATGTTTGCAACCCATGGCGGATAATTGGTGACTGCTAGAAACCCTGCATCCAACTGCTTTTGTACTTCTTCCTTTATCTTGACAGCCATCTCTGGTTTTGTTCTTCTGAGCTTCTGCTTGACCGGAGGACAACCTTCTTTGAGAGGCAAGCGGTGTACCACGATGTCTGTGTCCAGCCCAGGCATGTCCTGATAAGACCAGGCGAAGATGTCAACGTATTCTTGCAGCAATTCAATCAGCCCTTTCTTCACATTATCTTCCAAAGCAGCCCCTATTTTGATTTCTCTCTTGGCGTCTTCGGTGCCGAGATTAATCACTTCAACAGACTCTTGATGCGGTTGAATAACCCTTTCCTCTTGTTTTAATAACCTGGTAAGTTCTTCAGGGAGTTCACAGTCTTCATCACCCTCTTCTTCAGCTTGAAAGATTGGTTTTTCAAAGTCGAAACGAGCCATAGCAGAACCGTTATCAATAGGATCCGGTGTTGTGCATCTGCATGAGTGATGATATGTGCTTATGAGTGTGAACAAGAAGTGAAAACTAAACGAAACATTGCCATTTTTTTTTTTATTTATTTTGAAAAGCTGAAAAAATAGAAAAACAGGGAACGAAATATTTGAATGCAAAAAGACGTCCTTTATTTATGATAAAAAATGCAAGCGTCACATAGATGGGCCCTACAATGAGTCATTACGCCCTGGGCGGAACGTAAGACTTGTACATGCATGAATAAACAAAGAAAATTACTCTTCATGAAGAGTGACTTGGATAATCTCTTCTGAAGACCAATTGTTGATGACTTCACCCGGGATCCTCGGACGCACCCAGTTGTCAATGTCACAATCACTATCCTCATCTTCTTCGTTGACTGCAGAGACTTGACCATACTGAATGGGTTGTTGACCGGAGGTGACATGTAGGATTGGGATAGGCCCCGGTCCATTGGGACCATTAGCCTCTCCAGCTGGAGGATCAGCCAACGTCTCCGGTTGAGTAATAGGGGGATCCCTCTGTACCAACAATCTAAGCTCCTGCTGTCCTTGAGCCACCCCTTGAACCAAATCCATGAATTGATTCATGCGAATCTTCATCTCGGCGAGCTCTGCTTGTAGGCTCTCCATCGCTCTCTGTTGATTCCTTTGGGTACCGTATCGGTGAATGCCTGAGTCAGCTATCCTGCTAGTGGGACACCAAACAAACTGAGAACACTGTGGCGGTACCTGTTATGCAAGACATGCGGATGACTATGCAAATGCAATGACATGTTTATCAATTCCAAAAGTATTCTACCCCCTTGATTCCAGTCTCACATTTGATAAACAGTGTAAGAAGAAAACCCCGACTAGAATCAAGAAGAAGATTTAAACCTCCTTGAAAAGGATAAACATGTGTTAAATGATATGAATGCAAATGATGTGATGATGTGAATGCAATGCAGTGGCATGTCAATCAGGATTGCTGTATCTGCTTGAACATCTGTCAGGTTGCACTGTCTGGAGAGAAATTAAGAGCACACCAAACAAAGGTCATGGGATGGATCATGTTATCCTTAATATCAACCACCCATTTCGGCGGATTATGGTTTACACCTTATCAACACCCGAGTTTCATTGATATTAAGGATACCTGATCGGATCAACCATGAATCAAGGGTTTGTCGCAAGTCACGAGCATGGAGTTTAGGTTAAGAACCACCCAAAAGGAGTGTACTAAGGTTTAAACCTGCCAAACATGTTCTACAAAAGGTTCCCATAGTCATAATCCCATCTTTCGGATATTATTAGAGGAACGACTACTCGTATTCCAACAATATTCTCAAGAGAGACTCTTATGAGTGTAGTATCGCGTAACAATCGTATCAAATCTTACACTTGAACGACTTTCGCACTACGTCCTACGAATAGGCCAAGATGGGTTTGGTAAACTAAGGTCCTTGGCTTCTTAGGTCTATATTGGAACAAGTAATGTCTAACCACAACTTACTTATGTGACATTATTAATCTCAACATGACCTCCACCAAGTGAATGGGCTTGCAAGTCAACTCGCTAAGGAATACTCCACACAAGTTGACAGGACTATGCCATTCTCCTATCTTAAGTGCACTCGAGTTCGGGTATAGAACTCATCTCACAAAGATCACCAAGCAGCCATAGCCAACCAACAGTTACAACAATGGTATGTACACAATGCAATAAGGTAAAGCAGGTAAATAAATAACTGTACAAAAGCATGAACACCCAATAAACAAACAAACTACAAAAGCTAGGAGGGACTCGCTTAGGGAAGATGGACCAGCAAGAGGTCAACTTCTTAGGGTCCCCAGTAGAGTCGCCAGCTGTCGCAACCTGAAAAATACAGTGTGCGAAAAAAACAACCGGCGAAAGAGAATGACAGGAGAGTCGCCACCGTGCGTTATTCATCCCAAAGGAGGGAAAGGAAACGCTCGAAGTAAACCTGAAAAAGGAAAGGACAAGACGGGGTCTCGCAACCAAATCTTGGGTTCGGGAGTCGGTTATGCGAAGGGAAGGTATTAGCACCCTTACGCATCCGTAGTACTCTACGGGATCCACTTTTGTAGTTCTTGTCTAAAGGGTGTGGGTTTATCTTGTGCTGTTTACAAAAAAAAAGGGTTAAATGAAAATGACTCGCGTGGATGTCGCATCCACTGCATACGTATCTCATCTGAATATGAGAATCAGAGTCTTCGTAGCTCGGCTGACCTATGGGTTAAGGGGGATGTTTGCTCGCTAAGACATCGCGTCTTATGCCTACGTATCTCATCTGGAATGAGAATCAGAGCAAGCCGTAGTTCGGCTAACTACGGGGTTATGGATTGGGTTTTGGACGAACGACGTCACTACGCAATCTACCGGATGCTCGACCTTCGGAGACTTACTCGCCTGTAGTAGAAGGAGTAAACGTGTTGCTTTGGGTTTTAGGGTTTGGGATGCTCGAGGGCAAACGGGCAGTCCTTGACGAAGGAACCGCGCTACATGTGGGGATATGAATACAAAATACAAAACATGTATCTCAAAGTAAAATGCCACCAAGGGGCTCAAACATTGCCTCCTATCGAGGTCTTCCAGCTAAGAAAGCGATAAAGTATGAGAAAGGGAAAAAATTACCACACGGATAAAGATCCAAAGCTATAGCAGTTAAAGGGGCAAGAAACCCTGAAATGTCTCCAGCTGGACCGTCAAAGGAAATCAGTCAACACGAATAATCAGAATAAAACTCCAGGGGCTATCCCACAAATAAAGTGGGAAACCACGCGAGTGTCTCTGCGAAAGCCATGTGAGCCCTCTCAAAACTCGACAAAGGGTTAGAGCAGCAGGATGAAATCAAGAGAAAACAATGCCATGGAAACATAAGACAGGTTAGAATAAACAAAATAGGGTAACCCAGAGTTGCCCCTAAATCAAAATGTAACCACATGAATAATTCCATCAAAATTCACAAAAGGCTCACAAGAAAGGTATCAAATTCACCCATAATACCTCATACATTTAGAGCATTCAAATAAAAAGGATAAAGATGATGGATATAGGGCAAACCTGATTGGAGAGCTTGATTGAAATTGAGTTGCACCCGTGAGGTTTACAAGTTGAGTTCCCTTCAGGGTTTGGAGGTTGCTCTGAACTCTGTTGGCTTTTCTCTCACTATCTTTTTCCTCTGGGTTTTGTTCCAAGGAAACCTCAGAGTGTTTTGCTTCTCTTCCTTCTTTCTCCAGTGAATCTCCCAGTGTAACTCCAAGTGTAACTCCTCTACTGAAACTTCAGTATTTATAGACTGATTTTCGTGGGTAATGGGCTCAAATGAGGGAGACCCAAGTCCAAAATAATTTGTTATATTTTATTTTATTTATTTATTTAATTAATTAATTAAATAAAAAAAATCTTTTTTTTTTCGTTTTTTTTTTTTCAGGAATAATGAAGGGTAAATTTTGGGGTATTACAATTACAAACAACTTTCATGTTTAAGTCAAGATCTGGTTTTGCTTGGAAAGTCATTTTGTCTGAACCCTAGTTAGGAGGTCAACTTCCAAGGACCATAACTTGCTCAATTGTTATGAGATGAAGTACATTTAAGCTCAATGATCAAATTAAAGATGCCCTTTTCAACGTTTATGTTTGTAAGAAGTTCAAATTCAACTTTAAAATGAATGTGCCAAGAGGAAACATTATAGGTCATTTTGGGCCATTACCATTGAACAAGTGATTTTCCTCAACTTCTATAATGCATAACTCCTTTATTCCAAATCCAAATAAGGCCAAATTTGTGACCAAATTTAATAGGTTTGAATGAGATACAACTCTGATGAAGGGACTGTATCCATTTGAAGTTCATATCAAAAGTTATTCAAGATGGAAGAAGTGAACATTTGGCTTGGTACTTAGAAAATTTTCAAATATGTTTGATTTCCCAAACTTCCACCTCAAAATTCATCATGATCCAAGCTTAAAATGGAAAAGTGTTCAACGTGAAAGTTATTCCCCTTGATCTCACCTTTCCAAAAAGTCCAAGATAACCTCATTTGACCAAATAATTAAGGACTTGCGCATGGGTTCTTTTCAAGGGACCAATTGGATGAATTTCAGCGTCACATTTCAAATTCAAATGCATGGCCGCATGACATGATATCAGCATTATACACAAGCATTTTTGGACCTGAATACATCACTGGATGGGCCTCTCATACGCCCATGCAAGCATGCAATCAAAATTGCTAAATTTGGCAAAACTTAGAAGTGTGTGGAAATGAATCACATTGACTATAAATACAACCCTCATGGCTCAAAATTGAGGATCTCATGCCCAAGCTTTGAACCTCCAATATAAACCCTCACCATTAAAGGATAATCTTGAAGGTTTCATTTGAAAATTGAGCTTCAAATCTCATTCTATTTTGAGATTGAAACTCCAAGAGTCCAAGCCTTTCTTTGATCTTAATCACCTCCTACAAACTTATGAAGCCAAGCCAATCACAATTGGGATCAAGATCAAGCAAGGTTGAAGCTCCTTCGAAGGTAATTTTTCAGAATTTTCATCTCTTTGATTCTCCCTAAATTCTTCACTATTATTTGTGATTTTTGGTTGGCTGAAGTCCTACCAATGTAGGAAACAAGATTGAGTTACTTTGAGGTCAAATCGAAGCAACTCAGTTCATGATCCTCAAAATTCAAATCCCTGTATCTTTTTATATACTTGGAATATGAGAAAATTGAGGCCAGATTCGAGCTCCTAAGCATTTTTTATTCAAATCCATGTCCTTGTTTTTCATTTCGGTGGTGGTTGGTGGTGGACCAGTCCGGTGAGGTCCACCGGAGAAGACAACCGAAGCCCTAGCTCTGGTGATGTGTTGGCAATGTCCTAAACCATCATATCTTCTCCAGATCTTCTAATCATGGCCTTCGCTTCTGATTACCACGCGTGTACAAGCATTGACTGTGGTACATGATGGAGCACGCGTTTTGGCCATCAGATCTGCCACCTCATTTAATGAGGGAGATCTGATGGCCTTTGTTTTTTTGTATTTTCTGATTTTTCATTTAATTGCTTTATTTTGTTTAATTCATAATAACTTCATTTTTAATCCAAAAAATATGGAAATTTCTCTTTAATTTTCTGAATTAAAACTATTTTTTGGATTAATTTTTATATTTTTCATGAATTAAATTTTTTTGTGCATATTTTTAATTGTTTAAAAATACTTCTGACTTTTCAAAAATCATGAGATTTTTTGTCTAAGATCCTTTGACCTTGTTTGACCTAGGATAAATCTCTTGACCATTTATTTGGTGTTTTGAAGAGGTTTTAGGTTTTGACCAAATTAAATTGTATTTTAATGCATTTTTGATTTGATTTTTTAGTGATTAAATGTGTAAAAATTATGTTGAGCCATTTTTATGGTCTTATGATGTTTGACTATTTGTTGGGGCCTTGGTCAGGGTTGATTTGACTTTTGTTGAATTAAAATTATTGGATTTAAGGGATTGATGAAATGTACATTTCATCTCTCAAAATGAATGAATGATTTTAATTTGATAAAATTCCTTCCATGACCAATTTGTGTTTCTCTCATTCCCCTAACCCTTCATCTTCATCCCAATTCTTTCCCATTCCTTTCATTGACCAATGAAATCTTAAATATCCTAAGGCTAATTGGTTCATCAATGACCTTGTGTCAGATGAACCAATACAAGTATGGATGAGATAGGTTCATCCCTCTTGATCCTTTCTTTTAGTGTATGGTATGTTTTAGGAGTTTGGTTCATTATACCAAATCTCTAACATGCATTAACACCTAAATTTTTATTGCCCGGCCTCAGATAGTTGTGGCTTCTACATAAGTTCAATTACGATTGCTTAACATAGAGCTAAATTTGACCCTAAAGGCATAGCATTCTAGTAAGTGAGATTGTAAGTCTCCCATCTTTCATGGTATTATGTGGAAACTTGGCCTTTTTTCCTTTCTATGGAATATGTCTTGATTCAAGGATCCATGCTTGTGAATAGATGGTTGAGTGTTCTCCAAAGAATTACTTAATCAGTTAAAAAAAGCAAAAACACTACTAATACTCAATTAATCTTGACTAACATTTGACTAACTCTTACTACTATTGCTTTACTTTCAAGTTATTCACTTTATGCAATTTAATTTCTAGTCACTTATCATTCATTACCATTTACATTTCATTTAACTTGTTTATGTTTATGTCATTTTCACTTTGCTCATTTGAGCCATATCTTGTATATATTTTGTTTGTGCATTTTGATTTTGTTTGTAGTCTTAGGACCTTAAAACACCTAATAAACAATGAAAACCCTAAAAAATATTTTGGTGGATTGTTGATCTTGATCTGAACTTCTGGACTTAGAATTAGGAAACATTCCCTGTGCAAAAAGGACTTAGCCAATGCTAACATTCTGAAATCAAGTTATTGTGAACTGAGCCTTCACCTGATGCAAGTCATGGGATGTGTTTGAGTTCATCTGCTACATTGTCTTGGTGCAAACTATTATTTTGATCTTGTGTCTAATGCTTTATTCTGAGTTGATCAAGGAGTATTTCATCTGATACATGAGAAGATAAAGAAGACTGCTAGCTATGGGATTTGCTTGCTTGGATGTGGATATCTTTATTTTATGCCTTGATCTTCATGATGTTTGATGTAGCTAATTTCTTATTGATTATTGCTTGATTCAAAGTCCAATGGAAAATGGGTTTTTATATGACATTCTTGTCTATTGGATTGCATCTCATTGGTCAGATATTTTCAACCTTTAACTTTTAATTTTATGCTTAGGATTAATCTCTTCATCTCCCCCCACTTCTTAAATTTCAAAATCTCTCCCCCTTTTCATAAACTTTCTTTGCTTGTGATTTCAAACTTAGACCTTATTTCAGATAAAACTTTGGCCTTATGCCATTGAATTTTTGAACTACTTTTGTCTTAAATTAAACTTGTAAATAAATCTAATCATATTGACTTAAAATTTCAAAAGACAAAAATAACTAACAACCTCATTCAAACCTTTGGCCCCTTTGTGCCCTTCTCAATTAAATTTTTGTTAAAATCAATTCACCAACTTTGAAATTTTTGCCACGAACTACGAGGTTTTGATCCCTCATTTTTATGTTGGTACGTAGGCACAAGTTCAAAGGTCTTGTCAAACACAAAAATATAATTAATGAATTATTTTCTCATCCTCACACTCTATTTTTCTCAAACATCATTTTATTACAAAAACACATACACACATAAAAAAGGGCTCCCTATGAGTACCTATGACACTTTGGGTGCTAACACCTTCCCTATGTGTAACCAACCTCCTTACATGTAATCTCTGGCATTTTATTAGTTTTGATTTGAAAACTTCTTATCTTTGGGTTTTGTTCATACTTTTCCCTTTTTCCTTTGGAAACAATAAAAGCGCGATGGTGACTCTGGTTTTATTGACGTCAAGTTTATCCATAGCTTGATGGTCATGAATTTACCGCTACAGGTGTTAACACCTTCCCTCTATGTAACCAACCCAATTTCCTATAATCTCTGGCATTTTATTAGTTTTGATTTGAAAACTTTTTATCTTTGGCTTTTTTTCGTACTTTTCCTTTGGGAACAATAAAAGCATGGTGGCGACTCTGGTTTTATTGATATTAAGCTTATCTATAGCTTGATGGTCATGAATTTACCGCTACACATGTACATTGGAATGAGTACCAAAGGAACCTTCACGAACTACTGTCATCAATAAGTCTACTTCGTGTCCCTCCATGCATATGAGCAAAACCATATCGAAATTTCTCTTATAAAGCACATCACCGTTCAGGTAAAAGTTGTCAGCTAATCTTCTCAAAGTCTTCTTATCTTTTAAAGATGCCCTAGGCGGGTAAATCTGACTTTGGAGGAAACATTTGATATCATAATACCATGGCTTTTCATCCTTGATTTCTTCAACAGCAAACACATGAGTTGGCCTATCAAGGCGCGTCACAGTCAAATTGGGAACTTCATTCCGAAACTTTACCACAATCATGGAAGCCAACGTTGCAAGAACATCTGCCATCCGGTTTTCATCTCGAGGGATATGGTGAAACTCAACCTTTGTAAATAAATTTGATATCCTCCTCGCATAATCTCTATACGGTATCAAACTGGGTTGATGTGTCTCCCATTCACCTTTGATATGATTAACCACCAAAGTTGAATCTCCATAGACGTCAAGATATTTGATTCTGAGATCAATGGCTTCTTCAAGCCCCATAATGCAAACTTCATACTCAGCCATATTGTTTGTACATTTGAAGGTTAATCTAGCTGTAAACAGAAAATGAGTGCCTTGAGGAGTAATAATCATTTACCGAATGACATTACCATACAAATGAACAACTCTATCAAATACCATGCCCCAACGGGAACCAGGTTATATCCCTTCTTCAAGCAATGGTTCATCACAATCTTTCATCTTCAAATACAAAATCTCTTCGTCAGGAAAATCATATTGCACTGACTTATAATCATCAATAGGTTGGTAAGCCAAATGGTCATCCAAGATACTACATTTAGTAGCTTTCTGAGCTCGATATTCAATATCATACTCAGATAACAACATCTACCAATGGGAAATCTTCCTAGTTAAAATAGGATTTTCAAAAATGTACTTGATTGGATCCATTTTGGATATCAGCCTAGTAGTATGATTCAACATATATTGGCGCAGATGCTTAGTAACCCAAGCCAAAGCATATCATGTCTTCTCAAGCATAGAATACCGAGTCTCACAGTCGGTGAACTTCTTACTGAGGTAGTAAGTTGCATATTCTTTCTTCCCATATTCATCCTGCTGACCAAGAACACAGCCCATACTCTCTTCAAGCACAGTCAAATACATGATCAAAGGTCTTCCTTCAATAGGCGAAGACACAATTGGAGGCTCAAGCAGATATTCTTTGATACTGTCAAAAGCTTTTTGGCATTCCTTGGTCCAATCATAACACTGATCTTTCCGAAGAAGCTTGAATATAGGCGCACATATGGCAGTCATATGCGATATAAATCTTGAGATATAATTCAAGTGGCCAAGAAAACCTCTGACTTGCTTCTCAGTTTTGGGTGCAGGCATCTCTTGTATTGCTTTGACCTTGGTAGGATCAACTTCAATACCCTTCTCACTGACAATAAAGCCTAATAACTTACCAGAGCGAACACCAAAAGTACACTTATTGGGATTCAAGCGGAGTTCATACTTCCTCAAACGCTAGAATAACTTCAATAAATGCTCAACCTGTTCTTCTTTGGTCCTTGATTTAGCAATCTTATCATCAACATAAACCTTCATCTCTTTATGCATCATATCATAGAAAGGAGTGGTCATGGCTCTCTGGTATGTTGCACCAACATACTTTAAACCGAAAGGCATCACTCGATAATAGAATGTTCCCTAAGGTGTAATGAATGTGGTCTTCTCCATATTTTTTCGACGCCATCTTAATCTAATTATAACCAGAAAATTCGTCCAAAAACGAAAAGACTTTGAACTTAGTTGTATTGTCTACCAACATATCAATGTATGGTAGAGGAAAATCATCTTTCGGACTGACTTTATTCAAATCTCTATAATCAACACACAAACGGACTTTTCCATCCTTCTTAGGAACAAGCACAATATTAGCCACCCACTGTGGATACTCGGAGGTAACAAGGAAGTCAACATCAATCTGCTTATGCACTTCCTCCTTAATCTTCACTACCATATCAGGGTTAGTTCTTCTCAATTTCTGCTTGACCGGTGGGCATTTTGGCTTCAAAGGCAATCTATGCTCCACAATATCAGAATCCAAACCAGGCATATCTTGATAGGACCAAGAAAATACATCAGAGTATTCCCGAAGAAGATCAACCAACCCCTTCTTAACTTGTGGACACAGCTGAGACCCAATCTTAACTTTCTTCACATCATCCTCGGAACCCAAGTTGAATAATTCAATCTTCTCTTCAAACGGATGAATGGTTCTTTCCTCGTGCTCAAGCAAACAGGATAACTCATCAGACACTTCTTCATCATCATTCTCTTCCTCAACTTCAAATACAGGGAAATCAATGTTTGGAGAGGGAGGACGATCATTACGTTCAACGGGTTTGAGAACCAACCTGCATAATGATTTGATATTTTGATTTTAGAGAAATGGAGTGCAAAGAAACATTATGCAGATATGGGAACAAAATTATTCCTTATTTATGTTTTTTGCGATTACCATTTTCAGAAAAGCAAAAAGAAAAATAAACATCATAGATGTGGATGTATAAAATTGTATTTTTATTGATGATAATATTGAAATTCCCCACAATGTTTCACTTCTCCCTTAGGCATAGGAGAAGGATTTTTCTTTAAACAATAAAACAAATTACTTTGAACGATGCACAACAACAGGAATATCAACGGTAACATATTGTTGCAAGTCTGTCCATGCGTAACAAAGTTGGCAGAAGCTTCGTCTTCATCATTGTCTTCAATAATTGCAGTTGAGTGTTGATCATCCTTGTGAATGAACCCTCCACTGTGGAAAACTTCTTGCATAGCCTTGACACTGTTGTTGAACGACCCTTGCTTAAATCCTAGCTCATCTATGTTCTTGTTTTCAACAACTTCTACAACACGACCCCGCTTATCGGTGCTGCCAAACTGAACAACCTCTCTTGCATCCTTCAGAGAAGACAAGGATTCCCTAGTCTTCTTCAATTGCTTAGCAACAGACAAAGCTTGGAACGGTGTTTCAACTTCCTCTTCAGCTTCCACATAGGTGAAGGATGACAAATGGCTCACTAAAAGCGCTTTCTCCCCACCAACAACGACGAGCTTGCCGTTCTTAACAAATTTCAGCTTATGATGCAGAGTAAATGTCACAGCCTCAACTTCATGGATCCATGGTCTTCCCAGCAAACAGTTGTAGGCCGGGTGAATGTCTATCACTTGAAAAGTAATTTGAAAGTCACTCGGGACCTATCTTAACTGGAAGGTCCACCTCTCCAATGACAGTTTTTCGAGAACCGTCAAACGCTTTTACCACCATGCCACTGTACCTCATAGGGGCACCTTGATAAGACAATCTTGCTAAAGTTGACTTGGGAAACACATTCAATGTTGAACCAGTATCAACCAACACATTGGCCAGAGAGTCCTCATTGCAATTCATTGAAATGTGGAGTGCCAAGTTATTACATGAAGTAATGTTGGCAACAATGTGGTTGAACTGATCCACATCAACATCATGCTCTACATAAGCTTGCTCTAACACTTTCTTCAAATCCTCTCTATGCGCTTCGAAGTTCATCAATAACGATAACACAGAAATCTTTGATGGTGTTTAGAGTAGCTGCTCCACAATGTTGAACTCACTTTTCTTGATTAAATGAAGTACCTCATCATCATCATTAATCTTCAACCCGCTGGATTCACTAGACTGACAAGTTGGAGTATTAACTGGATCAACTGCAGGAACATCTACCTTCTTACCCATAAAAACATCTTCCATAACTCTAGGAGATACAGGGCCAAACACACGACCACTACGGGTCACCTTCACTATATCTGTAATGCTTACCACTGAATTTGCAGCAGGAAGAGGAACCTTTTCCCCATTTTCAATCATGGTGGCATTATACTTATCTGTTAATATCCCTCTTAATATTCTAGTTGCTATCAAACTGAATAATTACCAATGGCGATACTGATTTGTTAATATTCTAGTTGCTATCAAACTGAATAATTACCCGCTCGGGGGTCTTGAATACTGGCACAATAACATTTACATCATTCCCCGCATACCTGGATTGTTTAATTTTAATAACACTTTCATCCATTAGTTTCTGAATATCCCTCTTGACAATTACATGTCCTCGAGGGTTGACACTACAGATAACACAACCATCATGGTCATGTTCACAGTCACTAACGAAGCAGAAATCCCTATGAATCTCCACCAATGAATGATGAACATGACGAACATCAAAAACCCTGAAATTCCCAGGACAGCCATCTATCATGTTCACAGAAGCATTTCTATATGCAGGCAATGGATTTGCTTTGACATTAGGTGCTAGGTCCTCAAAGGACACCATACCACTCTTAATCAGCTTTTGAACCTCATACTCCAAAGGATAGTAGTTTTCAATATCATGGCCATGAGCTCCCTGATGAAAAGTGTAGTGCAAGTCAGGCTTGAACCACCATGGCAATGGTTCAGGATTATGTGGGGGATTCCTTGGTTGAATCAGATTCTTGACAACCAAAGAAGGATACAATTCTGCATAAGTCATTGGAATAGGGTCAAAAGAGACCTTCTTCCTCTCAAAATTATGATGATGATTGTTGTTGTTGTAGCTGGTACACTGTTGTGGTTGTTGCTGATGTTGTTGTTGAATGGGAACTGATTGTTTTTCTAGATTATTAGTAAATACCGGAATTACTGATGATACCTAATGATGATGTTGACGAGACTGGGAATTCTTCCTCACAAGATGCCTCCTCTGCTTCCCCATAAATTGTGCATTGGCTTCCCTTTCCTTCCTTTTGGAGAAACTATCACCATATTTCTTGCTTGAAGACGCTTCATCTTTGGATAACCGTCCCTCTTTGACACCTTCTTCCAACCGCATCCCCATGTTCACCATTTCGGTGAAATCATTAGGAGCACTAGAAATCATGCGTTCATAATAAAATAAACTCAGAGTCTTCAAAAAGATCTTGGTCATCTCTTTCTCCTCCAAGGGTGGGCTAATTTGAGCATCAAGCTCTCTACATCTTTGGGTGTACTCCTTGAATGTCTCTTTATCTTTCTGGGACATCGATCGCAATTGATCCCGATCGGGATCCATGTCAACATTATACTTATATTGCTTGATGAAAGCCTCGCCCAAGTCATTAAAAGCACGAACATTAGCGTTGTCCAAGTGCATATACCATCTGAGTGCAGCACCAGTTATACTGTCCTGGATGTAATGGATGAGTAGTTGATCGTTGTCTGTCTGAGTAGACATCTTACGAGCATACATGACAAGATGACTCAGAGGGCAGGTATTCCCCTTATATTTTTCAAAGTCTAGGACCTTGAACTTCACTTGGATATTGACGTTGGGCACCAAACGCAGTTGAGTGGCACTTTTACCAAACAGATCCTTCCTCTTTAAGGTCTTCAATTCCTTTCACAGCTCAAGGAATTGGTCTTTCATCTCGTCCATCTTCTCATAATCATCGGGGCCTTCAGACGGCTCAGAGTGATAGATGGTTTCCTCAACACGGGGAAACGTATGCACAATGGGAGGAGGAACAGACAGGACCAGGCTAGATTTCTGCATAGAAGTAAATGTTGGAGCATACCCTTAAGGCACAAAGTTTAGCGGCATTCCCAATGGGAATCCAGGAGGCATCGTTGGCACAGACTACCTAACAGCAACAACAGGTACAAACATTGAAGCAATCTCAGAAATCACAGTCCTTTGAGGAGGAGGAGTTGTAGGAGGCGGAGATGATTGATTTTGAGCGGAAATCAAAGACTCCATCAAAGCAGTAAGTTTGGAAATCTTATCCTTAAGCTCTGTCTTCTCTTGTTCAAGATGCTTCATTCTTCTCTGGTAATTAGCTCGAGTGTTATAGTGATGAGTCAGCTTGACTAATACACAAAAGAAGAATAAATAAGACATCTGGCTGTAGAAAACCTGTTATGTAAATGATGCATGGAATGCAATTTTTTTTATTTTTTTTAATTCCAAGGAACACACAAAGTCTTATTTGCGAATATTTTCAATTAATAATAGTAATCAACAATAATAACAATTCAATTGACCATAAAATCTCTTTTTATTGATAAAATTTGGAAGGATTACACTGAGTACAATTTTAGAAACCAAAATATAAATACAAAGAGAAAAGAAAACTATCATCCTAAGGATCCCTGGCAACTGAACTAGCCAAGGGAGTGTACTTCCTTCATATGCGTTGAATCTCTAACTCAAAAGTTGTCTGCATCTGATCCTTCTAAGGACAAGCCGATCAACAATCTTCTTTCAAGCACCGGAAGGCTAAGGCATGCTAGAGGAAAATAAATCATCTGGCTCTTTCTATCTCTTCACTACACGCTCTTCGAGAACCTCAATAAGTGCATTCTTGTCCTTCGAATCAAGTTGTAACTCCACATGCTTGCGGTTCAAGGCATGGAACCGCTCTTCCCAAAGATCTCTCTCTTGCTTCATCTTGGGAAGTGCATCTTCCAACTCCTCTACATCTTGGTTAGGGAGAGTTAATGGCTCAACCATAACCACAGACACAGGTCTCTCTCAAGCATAAGGCATCTTGAGCTCCAAATCTCTCTTCTTCACCCAAATAGTGTAAGCTTCCAAAGCTACACAGTTGCATGGACCAAGCTCGGCACTACCCTTCCTATGGACATTGTTTCAAGCATGCATCATCCTACTCTTCAGATTTTGGGGATCTTTACCCTCTTGATAGAATAGACCCTCTAACTGAATGTTATTAGGCTTATCTCTCAAGGGAACCCAAGTGACGAAGGGCCAAAACAGAGTTATAGTTGATTCCTCCTTGTGTACTAATGAGAGGCACATTGGAGAACTCACCACAATTGTCAATAATATCCAAGCCATCCAAAGCAGAATCATACCAAACAATATCATCATTAGTGAGAGATATAAGTCTATGGGACCACCGTAGACATTGTCGGTTCTCTAAGAAAGCAGGCGTCTGAGGCACGTGCGAAATAATCCACTTGTACAGAAGAGGAACACAGTACACAACGGTTCCAGCACCCTTAGAATTCCTTAATTGCAAAGGGAAATATGTGCCACCCAACAAAGTCAGATAAGGATTCCCAATTAAAAATATTCTAATGGCGTTAACATTAATGAAACTGTCAATGTTAGGGAACAAAGCTAAACCATAAATGAGCAAGACAAAGATAGCTTAAAAAGCGTCCATGCTACCGGCTTGAGCAAAAGAAGTAGCTATACCAATGAGAAACTCAGATGTCAAGCCTAGAATCCCTCATTTCTTCACCATGTTGGCATCAATCTCAAATTTCTTCAATTGAAGAGCTTCGGCTATGACTTGAGATCTCGGGATCTCCTCCAATCCACTGAAAGGTATCTTGTTAGATACGAGCATACCCAAGAGATGGGCATACTCTTCTAACGTGGGCACAAGCTGATAATCAGGAAAAGTGAAGCACCGGTAAAAAGGATCATAGAACTGCACCAAGACACTCAAAAGTCCTTCAACCATATCAGTAGACAATATGGATAAAAGCTTCCCATGACGTTGCTTGAAATCCAAGGGATTTAATATAAAGGATGATAGCTTCCTTAACTCTTTCAAGTCAGGACATCTGAAACTGTACTTTTTAGTGTTTCTTCGTCCATAATCCATGATATGAGAATATTTTCAAATACGACCATAGTTTCCTTGAAATTTATTTTATGTGATGAATGTTATGATGCACATGTATGCATGAATGCAACAATCACACACAAGAAAAACACAAATAAAGGTCAAGGGATGGATTAAGTCATCATCAAGATCAATCATCCATTTTGGTGGATTATGGTTTTCACCTTATCAACACCCAAGTTCCATTGATATTGACGACACTGATCGGATCAACCAAGAATCAAAGGGTTTGTTGTGAGTCACGAGCATGGAGTCGGGTTAAGAACCATCCCAAAGGAGTGTACTAAGGATAAAAAACTTGTAGGTCATGTTCTAAAAAGTTCCTAGAGTCGTAATCCCATCTATCGGATACTATAGGTTATGATGACTGACTCATCAACCCATAGTATTCTCAAGAGAAACTCGTCTGAGTTTAGTATCGTGTAACAACTGTTATCAAGTCTACACTTGAACAGTCTCCGCACTACATCCTAAAATAGGCCAAGTTGGGTTAAATTTTCTACAGTCCTTAGCTTCTCAGACCCCCAAATTAGAGAAATTAATGCATATCCACAACTTACTTGTGTGACATCAGTAACTCTAAAGAGGTCTCCACTGAGTAGGGGATCTCATGCTAACTCTTTCAGGACTACTCCTTCAAAACCAACATGACTATACCATCCTCCATCTTAGATTGCACTCAAGTTCGGGTTAGAACTTACCTCACCATACAGAGATCACCAAGCACAATAGAAAGAGTATCACACAAATAGTATATACAAACAAACATCAAATATACAAATATATACACACACAAAAGTAGACTAAACCCACTGAGGACTACTCCCTAGCAGAGTTGCCACTTTTTTCTGTAGCGGTAAATTCATGACCATCGAGCTATCGATTAACTCGACGTCGATAAAACCAGAGTCGCCATCGCGCTTTTATTGTTTCCAAAGGAAAAGGGAAAAAAGCACAAACAAACCCAGAGATAAGACGTTTTCAAATCAAAACTATTAAAATGTCGGAGATTACAGGTAAGGGGGTTGGTTACACAAAGGGAAAGTATTAGCACCCAAAGTATCCTAGGTACTCTTAGGGAGCCCTTTTTTATGTGCAAGTATTTTAGCTGAAAAGAAGTTTGAGAAAAAAATGAGTGAGGGGATGAGAAAAAGAATTCATTAATTATATTGTGTCTAACAAGAGCTTCAGTTATATGCCTACGTACTAACATAAAAATGAGGGATCAAAACCCCGTAGTTCGTGGTAAAAATTTCAAAGATGTTGGTGAATTGGTTTTATCAAAATTTTAAAAGAAAGAGGGCACAAAAGGCCAAAAACTTGAATGAGATTGTTAGTTCTTTTTGTCTTTTGAAATTAAAGTCAATATGGTTAAGTTTATTTACAAGTTTGATTTAAGAAAAAGTTTGGAAAATTCAATGGCATAATGCCAAAGTTTTTACTCATTAAAACAAGTCTAAGTTGAAAACACAAACAAAGAAGGTTTTGAAATGAGGGAGAGATTTTGAACCTAAAGAAGTGGGAGGAGATGAAGGGACTACCCTAGACAGAAATTAAAAGTTAAGAGTTGAAAAGATCTGACAAATGGGAAGCAATCCACAACACAAGAATGTCATATAGAAACCTATTTCCTATGGACTTTTAAGCAAGCAACAAGCATAAGTAATATCCAAGCAATTAATATTAAGACCAAGGCATCAAATAAAGATATACATAACATCCAAGCAAGCACTCCAATAACAAGCAGTCTTCAATGTCTTCAAAATGTATAAGATGAAATATTCCTTGTGGCAAACTCATATAAACAATCATCAGATATAAACAACAAGATCAAAATAACAACTTAAGAATAGAGACAAAATAACAGATGAACCAAGGGCACTCAAGGTTTGTATCAAATGAAAGGCACAGTCAAGGATAGCTCAGTCTCAAATAGTGGCATTGGCCAAGTCCTCAAAGCATGGGGAGGTTGCCTATTCTAAGTCCAAAAGTTCAGATCAAGTCCATCAGTCCACCAAGATATTTTTTAAGGATTTTGTTTTTATTAAGTATTTTAAGGTCCTAAGACCACAAACAGAACAAAGTCAAAAGCACACAATAAGCACAAATGATATGGCTCAAGTGAGCAAATTGAAAATGATTGAAACATAAACATCTTGAATGAAATGTAAATGGCAATGAATGATAAAGGTACTAAAATTTAAATTTCATTAAGAAAATGAATTGAAAGTAAAGCAATATTGTAGCACCTCAAATTTACCCTCCTCATACGTGCATTCATTTTTAGGTCATTTTGCATTGTCATATTCCATTTCATCATGTCAATCAGAATCAGGTCCGAGAAGCTTGAACATCATCCAAGACACTTCGTGGTTTCTATCCGGGTGATCGGTCAACGCAAGGAAAGGACTTGAGCTACTACCAACATGTTCAAATGGGTCTATTCACCATGTCAAACGCCAAGTTTGAAGGAGCAAAAATCCATTCCTGAGCTGTCATGCTCGCTAGGCGAGCAGATTGGTTCGCCTAGCAAAGAGCGATGTCATGCTCGCTAGGCGAGCAAATCCTTTACTAGGCGAAGAGCACGCGGTTTCAGAAAATAACAACAAGTTTTTGGCTTGAGATGACCTCATTTTGAGCCCACCACCCACGAAATCAGTCTATAAATACTAAAGTTTCAGTAGAGAAAAGCCTGGCTGGAGAAAAAGAGAAAAAAGCTTGAGAGAAGGAGACCTAGGAACTACTCTGCAGCAACCCCCAGACAGCTCTGAAAAGTTCACTCGGACTCACACACTTTTTCGCCCCATCTCCCGCAAAACCCTAAGCATTGCTTTGCAAACCCATCCGTGCCCTTCGATTTCAATCGATCTCTCTGATCAGGTTTGCCCTTATTCCCATTACTCTTACGCTCTCAATTTGAATCCTATGAATGTATGAGGTATCGTTTGTTTTTGCCCACGGGTTTAGATGTGCATGAATGTATAAAACAATACTTTGAATGTTTAATCGTTTCGTTTCTGAGATGGATACCACAGGGTTTCGGATTATGGAGATCGAACTGTTATCAAGGAAGAATCCCAAACCCGCAGGCCTTCGCTAGGCGAGCCTGTAGCGAAGCTTCGCTAAGCCTTCGCTAGGCGAAGCAGTCGCGAACGTAACAGTATTTGTTTTTTGTTCTGTTTGTTCTAACCTATTTTATGTTCACCATGACATTGTTTTCTTTCGACTCCATCCTGTTGCTCTAACCCTTTTGTTGAGTTTTTTGTGAGGGCTCACGTGACACTTTCAGAGATAGATGGCGTGGTTTTCCACTTTATTTGTGGGATACCCCCTGGAGGTTTATTCCGATTACCTGTACTGACTGGCTTTCTTTGATGGTGTTAGCTTGGAAGGATCTCTGGGTTTCTCGTTCCCTTAATTGTTGTTACCTCGGATCCTCATCCGTGTGGTACTTTTACATCTTTCCCGCATTTTACTGCTTTCTTAGCTGGAAGACCTCGATAGGAGGCAATGTTTTCGTGTGTTTTACTTTATGCAGGCTCCCTCGTCCAGGACTCCTTTTGCATGTGCGTTCCTAAAACTCAAACAAACCTTTCATTGATTTTTCTTCTCCTAAGAACATGTACTCCTTCTACTACAGGCAAGTAAGTCTCCCAAGGTCGAGCATCCGGTAGATTGCGTAGTAACATCGTTCACCCCAACCCATAACCCATAACCCTTAACCCCGTAGTTAGTCGAACTACGTTTTGCTCTGATTCTCAAGTCAGATGAGATACGTAGGCATAAGACGCGATGTCTTAGCGAGCACACATCCCCCTAACCCATAGGCAGCCAAGCTACGAAGACTCTGATTCTCATATTCAGATGAGATACGTATGCAGTGGATACGACATCCGTGCGAGTCATTCCCTTTTGACCCTTTTTTTAGTAGATGGTGCATTAGATAAACCCACACCCTTTAGACAAAAACAACAAACGTGGATCCCGTAGAGTACTACGGATGCGTGGGGTGCTAATACCTTCCCCTCGCATAACCGGCCCCCGAACCCAAGATTTGGTTGCAAGACCTTGTCTTTTCCTTTCCTTTTTCAGGGTTTACTTCGAGCGTTTCCTTCCCCCCTTTGGGATAAATAACGCACGGTGGCGACTCTTCTGTCTTTCCTCGCCGGTTGTTTTTTCGCACTCTATTTTTTAGGTTGCGACAAATATAATAAAGTGAGTTAGTCAAATGTTAGTGAAGAGTTCAATTTGTGTAAGTCATTCTTTGGAGAATACTCAACCATTCATTCACAAGTATGAAGACATGAACTAAGACATCATCCATGAGAAGGGCTCCAACTTGGATAAATCAACAAGTATGCCATTAGCTCTCATAAATAGAAAAAAAGGTCAAATATTCACACAATGCCATGAAGAATGGGAGACTTACAATCTAACTTACAAGAATGCTATGCCTTTTGGGACAAATTTAGCTCTATGTTAAGCAATCGTAATTGGAATTATGTAGAAGTCATAATTATTTGAGGTCGGGTAATAAATATATTGGTGTTAATGCATGTTAGAGACATGGTACAAAGAACCAATCTCCTAAAACATACCACACACAAAAATAAAGTGGGATGGACCTATCTCAATCAGGCTCATGTTGATTCATCTGACACAAGGTCATTGATGAATCAACTAGCATTTGACATTTGAGAATTCATTGGTTAATGAATGGATTAGGGAAGAAGATGGATGAAGATGAAGAGGGAAAGGGAAATGGGAACCCAAATTGATCATAGGAGGAATTTCATCAAATCAATACTATCCATTCATTTTGAGGGATGAAATGTACATTTCATTAACCCCTTAAATTCAATAGTATTGCTCAAATGGAAGTTCAAATCAACCATGATCAAGGCCAAACGGAAAGTCAAACATCACAAACTCAATCAAATGGCTCAATAATATCTTTAAAAAATTAAACAATTAAAAATCAAATTAAAAATGGAATAAAATGCATTTTAAAAAGGACAAAACCTCAAATCCCTTCAAATCACCAAATATATGGCCAAGGGATTTATCCTAGGTCAAGCAATGTCAAAGGACCTTAGGCAAAAAATTTAAGAATTTTCGGAAAGTCAGAAGTACTTAAAAATATTTAAAACAAGTCAAAAATCATTTAATTCACAAAAAATATCGAAATTAATCCAAAAAAAGTTATTTTAATTCAAAATATGGAAGAGGAAAATATTTAAAGATTTTTGGTGAAAGTCCCATATTTTTTTGTAGGTCTTTAGACCTCAAAGTAACTCAATCTTGTTGTCTACATTGGTAGGTCTTTAGACAACCAAAGATCAAGCAAAATAGTGGAGAGTTGAGGGAGAATCTAAGAAGAGAAAATTATGAAAAATCACCTTTGGTTTGATGCAATTGAGCTCAATCTATCTTCCAACTTGACTTGGCTTGCTTCTACCAACTTGCAGGAAGTGAAATGGATTATCAAATGGCTTAGACCCTTGGAGTTTCAATTCCAAAACAGAAATGGAATTTAAGCTTGATTTCAAATGAAATCTTCAAGGTTATCCTATCAATGGAGGGTGGGAGAGTTGTAGGATCAAAGTTGGGGCGAAATGGATCTTTATTCTGAGCACAAGGGCAATGTATTTATAGTCAATTCAATTGCTTTTCACACACTTTCAAACAAATGCCAAAAATAGCAATGTGAGGTTGTATGCTTGCATGGGCGCGTACAAGGCCCATGAAATGATGTAAACATGTCCAAATTCATGTTCAAATGATGCTGCAACAATAACATGAAACCACGCATTAGTCAAATGAAAAATGATCATGAAACATTCCAATTAGGGCCATGCATTACACCCATGCGCAAGTCACTCAAAAATATCCAAATGTCATGATCTTGGACTCTTTAGAAAGCTAACATGAAGGGGAGAAACTTTATTGTTGCAAATATTTCCATTTGTAGCTTGGATCATTATGAATTTTGAGGTGGAAGTTGGAATAATCAAACATAGTTGAAAATTTTCTAAGTTAAACGTCGAATGACCATATTTTCCACCTTGAATAACTTTTGATATGAGCTTAAAATGACTTTAGTTCCTTCTTAAAAGTTGTAGCTATTTCAATCCTATTCAATTTGGTCACAAATTTGACACCATTTGAATCTTGCATAACGGAGTTATGGATTTTAAAAGTTGAGGAAAATTGCTTGTTCAATGATGATGGCCCAAAATGACCTATAATGTTTCCTCTTAGTACATGCCCTTGTAAGTAGAATTTGACATTTCTCAAGGAATAAAAGTTAGATAAGTCATCTTAATATTGATCATGAAAGTTTATATTTCCTTCATATCATAAAAATTGAGCAAGTTATGGTCCTTGGAAGTTGACCTTCTATCTAGGGTACAGACAAAATGACCTATAATCTTTAACCATAAAAAATGACTTTCCAAGAAACATTAGCTCTCGATGTCAACATGAAAGTTGTTTGTAATGTCATAAAGAGTAACTTTTCTCTTGGAATCATTTTCATATGACAAAACTTGTAGGAGATGGGGTCTAGGAAACCCTAGACTTGACCAATTGACTTTCTCTGGTCAACCTCTTTAAACCAACTTGCAAACTTGAAGTTATTTTGCTCCTTGGGGATCATGGAGAATCATATATGCTTTAGATGAAGTATAAGGAAGTATCCCTTGATATCTTTGACCAATTGCTGAAGAAACTTGCTGAGGAAGTCACACAAGATACCCAGATGCATTAGGGCTTCCAAGGCAAATAAGCTTCAAAATCTTGATGAATTCTTGATCAAAATAACAATTAAATAACATGGGGATAAATATATGATACTTAGAACCAATGTGAACCCTTCCTTGATTGATCTCTTGCATTTAGGGTCTCAAACCCTAGATGTGAGCTTGATAAGGCACAAGTGGATGCACACACTACCTACAAAAGAAATGAAACTACACTAGACATATTTTTGGCATTTTGATTCGTAAACAAATAAAACAAAGTATGATACAATCAAAAGTGATTAGTGATATCTCCCAATACAAACCCAATGAAGGAGGGGTAAGGAGGATACCAAGGTGTGATCCCAAAGCCAATGCAAATAATGAGATAGCATGAGGGATCTTAGGGTAAAAATTGAGGTCTCACACTCGCTTCCAATCAGATCCTAGATCCCACTCAACATCTATTAAGAGGATCTTCAGGTATTTGAAAGGTATTATTACACTTGGCTTGTGTTATATAAAATCAAAAGATTACAAGCTAGTGGGTTATTGTGATGCTGATTATGCTGGAGATTGACTGGAAAGCAAAAGGATTTCTGCAAGCTATCATTTTCTGAGAGATAACTTGATCTCATGGTCCAACAAGAGGAAATAAACAATAACACTATCAACTATTGAAGTTGAATACATTGCAGCTTCTGGATGCAGCACTCAGGTGCTCTGGATGAAAAGACAACTAGAAGATTTTCAGATGTATGAGAGTAACATTCGTATTCTCTGTGATAATACTTATACTATTTTTTTTCTAAGAATCCCATTTTGCATTCTAGAGCTAAACATATTGAGATTAAACATCACTTTATACGTGACTATGTTCAGAAGGGAATTTTAAACTTAAAATTTATTTATACAGACCATCGATGTGCTGATATCTTTACAATACCCTTTGTTAAAGATAGGTTTGTTTTCATTCTGAAGAATTTAAAAATGGATTTATGTCCATAATGAAAAAGATGATTATCTCAAAATGTTTAATCTCTCAGAATGGTTTAATCAGACTCTGAGATATTTTTGACTCTGAACATTTGAGTCTTCTGAAGTGAGAAGGTTTCATAAGTTCAGAAGTATCGAGTCAAAACTTGTTTGGTTAAACGATCTGACTTCTGGATACTGAACAATTTTTGCATTAAATAGCTGTCAATCAGTCTTGGTTAGTGGAACAATTTTAAAGACAATTTTCTTAGAAAACTGAATTGTTTTTGAATTGCTGATGTGATACATTAGGTGAATAAACCTCTTGGGATTAGGTAAATTTTTCACACTTTACCCCTTGTCATTTTTTTGCACTATTCAAGATTTTATTCATGATTGCAAAACCCTTATTTAAACCCATTTCACACACGTTCGCTATGTTCTCTTCCCACGCTTTCTCTCTTTTAAGCCTAAAACTCTTTGCAGTCTAAAACCCTTGTTCTTCATCAATGATGGCTTCTCAACAACAATATGCTCAACAAGAACAGAAACAACCTCAGCAACAAGAGAAAATCAAACAAGGAATTCAAGAGCTTACACTTTCTAGCCTAATTGAAGAGTTAGAAGTTCTCTGTGAGTTATAGGCGGATGTTGATAACCTCAAGGAAAATGGGTATGACTTGACTAGAGCTATTAGAACCCAAGAATGGGAAGGTTACTTTGAACGTATCAAAGGACCTGTTTACACTGAGTTGGTGAAGAAATTATAGATATTTGCTTCAACTACAAATCTTCAAGTAACATCTTATGTATTAGGTTACAAGATCACCATTCATGATAAGCCCATTGCTAAATTTCTCAGTCATGATGGTTCTGGGAAACGGTGTTTTGATATGTTGGCCAAGAAAAGTAAAATGGAAGAAATTGCAATATTTATCTTTCTGGATGGAAAGCCCTCCTCCAACCCCAGGAAATTGCATCATAATCTTAGGATTTGGTTCAAGATAATTCTGGGTTTCATTCATCATAGACCTTCTACAAATTCTCCAAATTACATTAGCACATATCAGAAGTACATGTTATACTATTCTTCGTGTGGTGACGCAATGAACTTTCCCTATATTCTCTTCAAGAATCTGAGGGAGATGGAAACAAGGAATAAATCTTCTAAGCTCAGAAAATGGATACCTCTAGGTAGGTTAATTTCTGACATTTTGTTTGAAAGCCAACTAGTGTAGAAGCTAATGGAAGCAAGAATGACAAATGAAGTGGATTTTAAAATTGGGGAGAATTTCAATGGACGTAATCTGAAGAACATGTCCTTAATCATAATTGTTGTTGACCTTTTAGAGCTTCTAGACAAGACGTCTGTTATCTCTAGAAGGATTCCAATGGATGATCATCCTCTCTTCTCCAAGGAAGAATCTAAAGAGGTTCTGGAAATATATATAGTTGATTGTTTGGCAACAAGTGTTCCTACAATTATGTTATCTCATGAGGAACACCCATTTCACCCCATTGATGTGTACTCTCTTAACAGAAAAAGGAAGCCTAAATCTTTTGGTGAAGGATCTTCTGGATCTGCCAGACCCCCTATCAAAGTTGCTAGAACTTATGGAATTGGACTTCTGAGAGACACAATGAGACCTGAAGTAGAACCTGTAGGTTCTGAGCTTGCTAGGACTTCTAAAGTGACTTCTTCTAGGAATCATGGTAAGTCTCATATGACTGAGACTTCTTTTTACTATGTTAGTTATAATATTTCTACTTTATCTATTCTTCCACAACCTTCTCCACCCCCATACATTCCCTTTGGAACCATAACCACTCCCCCTCTAATACCATCAAGTGTTTCTGAAACAATCATCACACCTATGTCATTTGTCTCTATAACACTCCTCATACCTGTTCCAACAACTTCTGAATGAACCACCATCACAACCATTGTAACTCCTTCTGAACCCATTATCATTATACCACCAACTTTACTCTCCCAAATCTTAAATGCTAATACCATGTCTGGAACTACTCCCACTACCCCTCAACCTTTAGAAACAAAAGATCATTCTTCTGACTCTATATTTTCCACACCCACCTCAATGACCCTAACCATTCCAAAAGCTCGTGCCTTTCCAGAAGACACGCCTACTCCATCTACTTCATCCCCCTAACATATCATTGATGAACCTGTCATTGACAAATTCATGGAATGAATCAGAAATAATGAACCCTCTATCCCTGATTCTTCTAATAAAACTATTGTCATTTCTTCTAATTCTGAAATACAATCTGAACTTAACCCTCTCACAAACTCTGAGGAATTTGATGATTAAGTTAGACAGTTCGAGTTAGATGTTGAGGTCATTGCAATCCCAGACAGAAACCCTCATCTCTATTCTGATCAAACATCTTTTCAAACCAACATTTGTCCTACTCCATTTGATGAATTGTTTTTGTAGTTTGAAAGTGAGTTTGTTACCAGACTGGACACTCTGAATGAAGTTTGCACTTCTAATGAAAACCTCTCTGAAGTGTGTACTCTGGTAACAACTTCAGAAGATAGATTGACTTCAACTCCAAGGATTTGGAATTTCTATGCCTGAAGGATGCTCAAAGGAACTGTCATTCCAGATTCTCTGGTATTGTTAAACATTTGCTTCAGAAGATTCCTTCAACACTTATTCTTCCTACACCAGAAGTAATTCCTCCTCCTCAACCTGAACAGATGACTCTAGCTACTTCTAAGAAGACTCTTAAAGTTGGAAGTGTTTCTGGAGTTAAGAAGACCTTGGTTTTTGAAGAAATCATTTTGAAGACATTAGAAGATCTCAAGGCTGAGAATTATGAGGTCAGAGAAAGGATGGACAAGCAGAATGAGATGTTTAAGACTCAAGTTGGAACAAACACCAAGATATAAGGGATGCTTCATGCTATCTTATTAAGACCGCCACCCCCTTCTAGAAACCCTAGTGTTTTTAAAACCTTGTTATTTTCTTAGTTCATGTCTTTATGCTTTTTGTACTTCATGTTTAATTTAATGAAATGAAAATTTTATTTGGTTTTACTTTGTCTCTATTCTTTCTTTTTTATTGATGACAAAAGGGGAGAAGAGTGATTGACTTTTATATACCTAATTCTAACTCTGACACCCAAACGTGTCTTTAACATTATTTCTGACATTGGTAACTTTTTTGGGAACTTTGAATAAGTTCATCATGTTTCAAGCAACCAAGTTTTTCAGGAGTTAGGACATTTATCTAAAGGCATTAGCCAAACTGGTTTGAGCTCAAGCTACTCAGGCATATATACATGTTTTGAACTCAACTCAAGTGAACCAGGCGTATACAAGTTCTGAACTAGGTGTATACAAGTTCTGATAATAACCAGGCATATGAAATCTCTAACAAATCATGCTTTGATACAAGGTTGATAACCAGACTTTCTGATACTCAAAGTAAAGTCATTTCTGAATTGAAATATTTCTATAATCAGACTTCTGCATTCTGGGAAGTTATTTCTTTCATAGTAACCAGGCTTCTGCATCATGGGAAGTTATTTCTTTCATGCTGATTGAGAGGTTTTATATGTGTTAAGATTATTTTAAGTCTTAAATTCAGAGGAGCTTGCAAACCTAACTCTAAAATTCTAAGTTGAAAAAAAAAATAATAGTATAAAATTCAGGGGGGGCTTACAAACCTCACTCTAATGTTTTTATGTGATTAAACCAAGTAAAAATTGTTTATCAAAATACATGGTTTTGTCATCATCAAAAAGGGGGAGATTGTAAGAACAAGATTTGGTTTTGCATATGGCCTTTAGTTTTTATGATAACAATGCATTATTTCTTAGAGAACAATTTTTTACCCTAATGATTTTGTCTAGTGTGCAGCTTTTGCTAACAGGTTTTGATTCTGAAGATTTGGCGTGTGATGTCATCAGATTTTGGACACAACACACTTTGACTCTGAAGAGATACAAAAGTGCTTTACAAGATGATGTCAAGTTAGATAATGCTCTTAGAAAATGGTTCTGATGAACGTTTGTGCTAAGGCTTCTAATTGTGACTCTGATAGAAGAGCCTATAAAGGTTTGTCAAGCCTTCAAGATTCTACGCTCTCAAGTTATAAAAACTCTAAAGAACAAGCTCTGAAGACCAGGTTCAGAGAAACTGTGTTAAGACTCTGAAGACCAAGGTTCTAAAGATTCTCTCAACTAGTCTCTTGATCCTTCTAAACATGCTTCAATGTCAGTTATTTAGAAGCCTCTAAAGATTGGAAGATAAGATCAAAAAAAATACGTAAGGAAAATAATACACAATACAAGATCAAATATTCCTTCCACTACGCTGATTTTGTGGGTTAAGGATTGTATTATTGTACCATTTTGCCTCCTATTATGCAAGTCGTTATGCAAGGATACAACTGCATTTTAGTATTCCAATTCTACCCTTCAACGGATCTTTTCATTGCCTAAATAAATGAGACTTGGAAGATTGGACAAGCTGCTAGTTGCTATTGCTCATTAATACTGCTAATTCTATACGTTAATTCGCTGTTATTACATAATGCTTTTGCTTAAATGAATTTTATTATGTATGGAGAATAGAAATACACATATAACTTTTGTTCGTTATTGTGTGAGAAATTCGTTGTACTAAAACTTGTGTTATTCTTCTTTCTTAGAAGCAATCTTGTAAGACACATTCTTGTAATCTCATTTATTTGAGTTATATTGCTTGAGTGACTAGGGTTTAGTCAGATATACTCGAGAAGACATTGACGGGTAGTATTTGTGTGTCTGTAATCAGTTGTGGTTATAGTGGGTTAAGTCCTTTTCGATAAGGAAAAATCACATTGGTGGGTTGATTGGAGGTAGTTTAGCTAACAACAAACCAGTATAAAAATAATTGTATTATTTTTTCTTGTTCATATTTATTGTTTGATTGTGTTGGGTTAAAAAAGCTTTCATTTTTAGAAACCCAATTCAAACCTCCATTTCTTGTGTTTCTTTCCACCTTCAGAAACCTAATGACAACCACAATAACCACCCGCTCTAGCTCCATATAACCCACTACAAGCTCTAGTCAAAGTGTGATATGAGCCATCCTCATCTAATTCACTCTCATAATCATTCTCCGAGGGGTCGTAAGTGTCGTCGTCATCTACCTCACTTATGTCCAACTCCAACGACGACACATTTCTTGGAGAAATGTCGGGGAGCACGTACACGGTAAAGGTATCTGAGTGAACACCGAAGGAAGTCCTAAGGACATATCTAAGTTTAGGGGAGGTATGGATATATCAGAAAAGAATGGCTCTCCTCCCACGACTAGGGCATATGACGGTTCATTTGGGGCTAAGGGAGAGGTTAATAATCCAAAATGGTCAATCTCTCTAGGGCATATGACGCTGGGACCTAGAAGGTAATAGTCTTGCAGGAATAAGTAGTCTTTAAATCCATGCCAACATTAGTGGTAATTTCGAGTGTGTTCCCAGTGAACGAGACTTGTCCTAGGGTCGGTTCAAACCCCCAGGACATGTCGGTCCAATCATCGGGAAAGGTGAAGAATGTTGTCTTCGATGGTGGTAGCTCCTCGCGTCTCGGGAATGTCATGATCTAATGCGGTATACGCCCACATGTCCACTGAAAGGATCATCAATCCGAAAATAACAAATATAGAATAGCAAAGCAACAAGCCTAAACATAGGATACAATATACATTGCTAGTGATCTCATTCTAACACATGTATATAATCACTTACAACAATAATACACATAGCATAATTAAGACTCATTTCTAATGCAATGTTTAAATGTAGATACACATGATTCTGGAATATCAATCTCTCTGAAAGGATTGTGGTATGGCTTAAAGATTTAGCACCACTAAGGTGATGGGTATCTACACCATCAATCAGACTCAAATATCCACGTCGGATAAGGTGGTTCCATTCTCGAACATGCACTCTGTGCCACCTACCCGATGTGCACCTCGTGACTCCTCTCTAATATCCACATAACTATAAAATGTATGAGCATACAATTCCCCATATATGCATTTCAACATATATGTATCATCAAAATATATCATATGTAATAATTTATCTCATGCATAAAATTATTTCATATATATATATATATATATATATATATATATATATATATAT